>NW_020884904.1:3468871-3655172 GCF_003945725.1 Corapipo altera | reverse complement strand
GTGCATCCAGCTTTTCCATATGAGCTCTGGCTATCTCAGAGCTTTCTTTCATGAGTCACCATAAACACACAAAAGGTATAAAAGTAAGTTCCAACACCAACACCCACCAAATATCAGGACCACTTACCTCCAGCTTCTCAGCAATTTCAACACAAAAACAATAAACTAGAAAAGAGCTTTCTGTTATCAGAGTACTTTAATTATGCTTGTAGTAAAGCATACAGAAACCTGCAAATTCAAGTGTGCTTTTTGTAACAAATATCAGATTAACTTCACTTGGAAATACATTTACTTTTTCCTTTCTTACACTTTCTTAAAGAATCCATAGTGAGTAAGGAACACATTTTTCTTACAGGCAATATTTTATGTTTACTCACATGGTTTAGCTCTTGCATGTAGTTTATTATTAGCATCTATGTATGATCATACTTAAAGATAACAGTGAAAACTGAGTTGGCATTGTACTGTCCATAACTCAGCAATCAGTGCAGATAAGACAAGCAACATTTAGCATTGTGCCAGCATGAGAGTTCACAAATTTATCCTGGCTGACTTATGGTGGCAGCAGTTTCAGTCGTTGACTTAATTAAGAGACACAGATGTTTTGGTTTTGCTGCTTTCCTTGCTCATATATCAACTGAGTCTCTGCACCTGGTGTCTCACCTCATTTACTGGGTCATCACTGTTCATTATTTCTTTTCTCTGATCCTAGTGTTTCCCACAGAATTTCCCTACCTACAAAAGAATGAGGAAGTAAATAGAGAAACTTCAAGAATACAGAAATAAACATGTATTTATTCCATTTTGCTATTGACAAAGAATTGGTGATCTACATGGATTCCTGATCCAGCTTGAAGAAACGTCTAATATTTTAACAACTCAAGGGAACCTTTAGCTGTGCTTTATCCAAGATCATCAAGTTCACCTTTCCACTAGGCAAACAGAAACTAAAAGGAGAGAGGAATGGCTTAACTGTCAAATGAGAATACATAAAAAGTAATGGAGTGCTTGTTTCAACAGCATTTTTTTATAGAGTCGGTCCCTCAGATTTTAAGCATACTATGACTGAGCATTAAAAATTTTAAGGGAACATTACTTGAAATTACTTCTTTGTTGCCTTTATCTTCTTCTCCTACCTTCATATCTTTTTCTATCTGTAACCTAAACATGAACAGCCCTTCTCCTTTGCCATTAAGTCATTCTCTTTTCCTTTAGTTTTGTGTTTTGCTAACCTTTCAATAGTGATCTCTTCAACAGTTTCCAGTTTTTCTCAAACCTGAACTAGTCTAGATGACTGTGTTATCTCATCAATTCTGATTACCATCACCTCAGGGAAGGTATCTTCTCTTCCTACGTTTCTAAAATCTGCTATGGAAAATATAATAAATCATACCCCTTACTCAACTAAAGTTCAAAGCCTTGAAAATACAAGTAACCTGTATGCTTTTGCTCTTCTTACAAATTAGTAATGAGTCTGCAATGTTTTCCCACAGCAATTAAGATTCTTTCAGTTAAAATTACTGTATTATGTCATAGGAGTTTTAATTCAAAAGAAGTTACATATTTTCTCTTAACATCACTACCAAAAACTGTACTAATAACTTCAGGATTTCAAAAAGCACAGCCACAAAATGCTTCTCATCCTCATGAGTTTACTCAGCTTGTTAGAGTGAGTTACAGCCACAAGTGTGCAGGTAGAGAGAAACCACATTCACAAAGGAGATAAAAGGAAGAGTTTCAGCGCACCAGAATACACATATTCTGATAACAATTATTGTGACCTCTAATAGAAACAAAGGACCGGATGTTTTGGTGTTGTTATTGGGGAGACACTGAAGTGGGGGTGAGGGAAGAACAAGGCTATCACCACCACCAGTACCATAGAAATGTCCAGCATGTCAAAAAGATTGCAAAAGGATGCATCTTGGAAACTATCTTGCAGCATTTATTCATTTATTAAGCTAAGAAAACAAAATATTCATAATGACACACTTGATAACTGAAACCTCACCCATGCTGAAAAATGTTAAACGTTGCCTGTGTCATTTCTATTCAAAACACTGCTGTTGGATGAAAAACATAATGAGGAAGGCTTGTTCTCAATCCACTCTCTGCTCATACAAATCTTGACTCTCCTAATTTATCAATTTAAAGTAGTGCCGTAGAAGAATGGGCTTAAAAAGTACTTCTCAATCCACCTATTTTTCTAATACTGTAATGCAAAAAGCATAAGCCAGAGATCCTTAAATATTACCTTCATACAGAACTTCATACTGAGTGGGAATATAGCTGTATCCTTGAATCAAATCCGGAAGACAGTCCTTACAGAAGGAATGAAGGCAAGGTAGCATTCTGGGGTCTCTCCTCCTCAGGTCCCACTTGCACACCAAACAGTTCCACAGCAAATCCAGGGTCTCCATTTCTGTTGGCTGAAGTCTGACATCGAAAACATGAAGAGTCACAAAATGGCTCATGACAAGCCCTTCACTTCACAAAACACTTGATCACTCAAGCACAAACTAGAAGGCAACAGCGGGATGAACAATCAAACAAACAACATTTATTTAGCCCTTGTGCAAAAAAGAAGAAGTCCCTTTCAGCTGAAAATCACATACCTGCTTTACAGAAAAGAATATCTTTGCAGATTGTTGTGC
This sequence comes from Corapipo altera, assembly GCF_003945725.1. Classification (NCBI taxonomy): domain Eukaryota; kingdom Metazoa; phylum Chordata; class Aves; order Passeriformes; family Pipridae; genus Corapipo; species Corapipo altera. The sequence goes on along the minus strand of NW_020884904.1, from coordinate 3,652,518 downwards.
AGGAAAGTGTGGTTTAAGGTTTACAAACCATGATCCCACTATCTCTCTAGTATTTGCTACTTCTGTAAAAACTGAACTAATCTGTTCTATTGATCTACTTACAAAGCTGCTACCGGGCTGAATTATCACACACTGTACATTTCCTGTTAAAAGTACTGAAACTGTGCAATAAAGATGATGATATTCTCTGACTATTTTTACAATTTCACTTCAATATTTTACAGTTTTCAGGTAAAGCAAATAATAACAATGGCTGATCACACGTCCATCATTTCAGCAATGCATGTTAGAAAGCTGCCTTGAAAAATGTACAGCATCGTCTGCCAATCTTCTTTATAGAAAATGCACTTCACAGTAATCAAATTTTGACTATCAAGATGACCACAGATCAGATTATAAACAAAACCTAAGCTTCCCACAAGCAGGACAGTGTTCCTCCTGCCAACCTAAGCTCCCCAAGGTCAATTGAGAGTTTTGTAGTTCATGTTTCATCCTCTATTCCGAGATTGTGAGAGATGTTGATCAGACACCACCTGCAAAGGGCGACTTCTGCAAGTTGTATCAGAGGTGAAAACGCAAATAAAGTCTCATCTCCTCGGAGTCACCCTTCTATCTGAGCTAGCCTCCTGGGACCAATAGCCCTGACATGGTGGCCCTGCTGCCAGCAGTATGTAACTGAAGCTATGATATCCAGATTTCCCCAGCACAGAAAAGCAGCAGCTCTAATCTTAGGGCCACCTATTCCCTTAAAGGAATCTGTCTTGTGGGAGATTCCAGTGGAAATAGTTAGTAAGTGGCTCTGTTTTGTTTTGGGATTTTTTTTTCTACAATACAAAAAATTTATGAGAGTCTCAGAAATTCACAACCAGGAAATTTTTAAGTGTTGCATCCTGAAGTCATTGGTATTTAGAATATTTTAGAGAAAAAAATGGACCCTCTGTTAAAGTCTGCACCATACTTCATACCCAAGACCTGTTCTAGGTAGATATCCACCAACTTGACTGGCAAATTACTTAGACAAATTCAAACCTACCACTAAAAGTTAAGATTCTAATTTCAAAAGTAGAGGTCCCTTTAGAAATGATCTGTGAATTGAATTGGCAGTTGTACCTATGATTTAACTAACATTATATCAGTGCTTATTACACAAACTTACTTTTCACAATGCATCTTCATCTTTCAGAGGCAAATGTCCCTAGAGCAGCACAGCCTCTCAGCTCACTCCACCTCTGTTGTTTCTTGCAAGTGCTGTTGCTAAGAAGACAAATCAGCACCCACAAAAACATGTCAGTTCTGCAGTAGGAAGCTGAGGTCTTAGACTACCGCATTGTTTAGACAAAGAAACCACAGCCCAGGACCAAAGCATCCCTGCACAGAGAATCAGTGCAAACAAAGCCTGATACAGGGAAACACTGTATTACTGTAAAGGCAGAACCTGTGGCTGGAGGAGCAGAAGCAGGTTGCCCTACATTTTAATTTATGCTTTTTGCATAACATACAAAACTATGTATAAGTTTTTTTGGCAGGAGAGGGATAAAAGTGTTTAAAATTTTGTGCTGAGATGGGCATGCAAATTAGTAGTCTGGTAGATGAAGGAAGAGGAGGCTGAGATACTTAATGTCTTCTTTGCCTTGGTCTTTAATAGTAAGACTAGTTGTTCTCTGAGTACCCAGCCCCCTAAGCTGAAAGACAGGGATGGGGAGCAGAGTGAAACCTCTGTAAGCCAAGAGGAAATGGTCAGTGACTTGCTACACCACCTAGACACACACAAGTCTATGGAGCTAGATGGAATCCACCCAAGTGTTCTGAGGGAGCTAGTGGAAGTGCTCACTGAGCCACTTTCAGTCATTTATCAGCAGTCCTGGCTAACTGGGGGGGGGAGGGGGGTGTCCCAGTTCACTGGAGGTCAGCAATTGTGACACCCAGCTATAAGAAGGGCCAGAAAGAGGATCCAGGGAACTACAGGCCTGCCAGCCTGACCTTGGTGCTGGGGAAGGCCATGGAACAGATCGTCTTAAGTGCCATCTTGTGGCACTTATGCAATAACCAGGGGATCAGACCCAGTCAGCATGGGTTTATGAAAGGCTGGTCCTGCTTGACTGACCTGATCTTCTATGACAAGACAACACACTTAGTGGATGAGGGAAAGGCTGTGGCTGTTGTCTACCTAAACTTCAGTAAAGTCTTTGACATCATTTCCCCCAGCCTTCTCCTGGAGAAAATAGCTGCACATGGCTTGGATGGGTGTACTCTTGGCTAGATTAGGAACTGGTTGGATGTTTGGGCTCAGAGAGTGGTGGTGGATGGAGTTACATCCAGCTGGCAGGAACACCAGTGGTGTTCCCCAGGGCTCAGTACTGGGGCCAGTCCTGTTTAATTTCTTTATGAATGATTTGGACAAGAGGACCAAGGGTACCCTCAGTTTGCACATGATATCAAGTTGGGTGGGAGTGTTGATCAGCTGGAGGGCAGGAAGGCTCTGCAGAAAGATCTGGACAAGCTGAATCAATGGGCTGAGACCAAGTCCCTGAGGTTCAATAAGGCCAAGTGCCAGGTCCTGCACTTGGGTCACAACAACCCCAGGCAGCGCTGCAAGCTGGGGGTAGAGTGGTTGGAAAGGGGCCAAGTGGAAAAAGACCTGGATGTGCTGTTTGACAGCAGCAGAACATGATCCAGCAGTGTGCCCAGGTGACCAAGGCCAATGACATCCTGGCTTGGATCAGAAATAGAGTGGCCAGCAGGACTAGGGAAGTGATTGTGCCCCTGTACTCAGCACTGGTGATGCCACACTTCAAATACCATGTCCAGTTCTCAGACCCTCACTACAAGAAAAATATTGAGGTTCTGGAGTGAGTCCAGAGAAGGGCAATGGAGATGGGCAAGGGTCTGGAGCACAAATCTGATGAGAAGCAGATGAGGGAGCTGGGGACAGCTCAGGGGAGACCATATCGCTCTCTACAACTACCTGAAAGAAGGCTGTAGAAAGGTGGGGGTCGGCCTCCTCTCCCAACAAGAGATAGAACATGAGGATACAGCCTCAAGTTGTGCCAGGGGAGGTTTAGATGGGATATCAGGAAACATTTCTTCACTGAAAGGGTTGTCAAGCACTGGAACAGGCTGCTCAAGTCATCATCCCTGGAGGTATTTAAAAGTTGTGTAGATGTGGCACTTAGGGACATGGTTTAGTGGTAGATTTGGCAGTGCTTGGTTAACAGCTTGACTCAATGATCTCAGTTTTTTTCCAACCCAAATTATTCTATGGGTCTATGATTAGCAGTGACTTGGCTACGCTGACGGGAAACACCAAGTCCAGCAGCAGTGACTACAAAGAAAATAAACTTCATTACATTTGGAGATGTATGGTGAGAATAATGAGGCAGGACACAGGACAGAAATAGAGGAAGACTGGTAGAACTGGGGAGGCACCTGGCAGGCAGTCACACCTGGAATGGGAAGCAAAGTGCTTTGGGTATGTCAGCCCAGAGGAGGGCAAAGGAAAGGCACTGCACTGGGGCTGCTTTGGGATCAAAAGGTCAGTCATGGCCTTGGGAAGGCAACAGCCATCCCAGAGCAAATCGATGGCAACCATCCAAGTATCTCAGGACTGGAATTTCCAGCAAAGCATTAATGCATTTCAGACAAAGAGAATTTTGTAATAATACACTCTTATAACTTAACAATTTCTATATTTGAGGGATGAACTCTCTAATAAGGTCTTTCAATTTCCTGTGATTATTTTTCTCTATTTAATCAGATTTTTTTTGTATCTTCTTCAGTCCATTCAAAGTGGATGTTGCTACAGGAGGCTCATAACAGCACTTTGAAATGTTATGAAGAGCAATTCCACTAGTTTTGTCTCCAGGACGAGGCAGTGTGAGGGGAGGGCATGCACCCAACAGCAGTGACTGACAGCCTCCTCCAGCACATCACCTCCTTCCCCGGCACAGTGCCTCTGGCAGCCACTCCTGTTTGACAGATTAACAGCTCAACCTCAAACCCCAGGTTTGAATTTTTCCTCTGGGCAGTTATGGCAAGAGTAGACATACAGCACAGGCAGCTGCCAAGGAAGAAGTCCTGCCCCAGCCTCATTGCAGGTGTGTCAGGGACAAGGCTCAGCTGTGCAAAATCCCAACCCCACACTAAACCCCAGCTGGCCTGCAGAGACCAGAGCTGGTGGGGCTGGCATGCCTCTCACAAAGAACATTTTGCATGACAAAATATTGCAAGACATAATACTAAGACATTAAATACCAAAGCATTGAGAGCGATGTCTACTATGCATATAAGTGAGCCGATGTCACCTGCCTGTTGTTACGTGTGCACAGGGCACGTCAGTGCCCAGCGAGCTTTGCCTCACTTCTGTGGTCTGCTCAGCGACCAGGTGACCAACACCAGGCAGTAACAGCACTCCTTAGTTTGCTGTACCACACAACTCACCTTTGAGAACTGGAATGTTTTTGCTTTGGCAGTGGATGAACAGTATCACCTATTAGGAAACAGTGGTCCCATCAGTCAGGGAGAGGCAGTTCACACACTCTTACCTTAGTACTTTACAAACTGTTCAATCAAGTTATAGTTCTTCACAACTAGCAGTACCACTGGCTAAGATGAACCATTTCATAAATGGAACACATGTCAATTTTACCCTAAAAGCCATCTAAATTTAATTACTGCCAAACACATCAAGTCCCCTTTTCACAGACAGCTGTAGAGAGGATCACCAATCAAAGAGCAGCACAAATACAGAATCTATTTTGCTACCCTGTAAAGACAAAAAGATGAGGTATTTGTACATACCACGTACTGGACACCGTAGTCAGGCAATTTCAAAATAAAGCAAGAAACAGTCAAACCACTGATCAAAAAGTACCAGAAATAACTAAGCAGGTAAGACTCAAGTGTGAATGGTGCCTGGACAAGTCAGAAAAAGAAAACACAAAACAAGCTTCTGTATATCAGTTCATTTTATCCATTGTTTTTATTCAAAAAATTTGAATAAAACAAAAACTTTTATGCCACAAGCACACAGGCACCACCAACTTCTTTGATCTTCTCCTCTGCTCTTCTACTGAAGAACTTTGCTTTCACAATTACAGGCTGCTTGGGCAGCTTCCCCTTGCCCAGGACTTTGTAGTAGCCCTAGAAAGATTTAAAAAAGAAGTTCAGTGTTTGTAATCGGCTTGCAGGCTTCTACCTTCAGACCTGTTTTTCAACAGTTAAAACTAAAACTGTGATCACCGTGACCTCATCCAGACAACTCAGTACCTATAGAAAGATGCCCTGCATGACCTAGTGGGGTTGTGTTTGTTCTGAAAGAAAGTGTAAACTGTAAACTGAAATTCTCCTGTGATTTAGAAGCTGGATGATGCTTCTCCAAATACTCCATATACAAAAAACACCCTAAAGTCACCAACCTTTCCACATTTTTCTGGGAAGAGCAGTTGGTTGCACTTCCAACACTGCCTACTATGTAATGACTGCTGGTCAGTGCTCTTTACCAGCTGGACACCCTGGTACTTCTGAGCAGAGCAGAGGGCTCTTCTGCATGCCTGAAATGCACAGCTGAAGCTTTGTCAAGCTTTCACAGCCATAGCTGCTCTCTAACACTGGAATCCTCTTATATCATTCCTGTCCTTTACATTAGCAGGACAATCATGGCATGAAGTCCATTAATAAAACAGCTGTTGAAATCACTGCTGGTTAGAAGTGGCAGCCTAACTGGCCAACACAGGTATCTTCGTGCAGGAGGCAGAACACCTCCACCTGGCAGAGCAGTTCAGTGTTCCTGATTCGGTGGCTGACTGGGATACAGGACATCACAGCCAGTGAATAAAGATCAGGTGTTTATGTCCGAGAACTATAGCACACCAAGACAACCAAACATGTGGAGATGTGACTCTAGTCTCGATATTGGAAAAGTGATGTTATGAGAATGAGACTAGTTCTGCCAGGTGTTTGTACACGCTTTCAGGAACATTTTAAACAGGAAATCTTTCACCATCTACCCAAAGGAGGGAACTATAAGTCACACGCAACTATAAGAAAAAGTTCTTACAGGGAAAAATGTAACACCATACGTGCCTCTGTAACTACTTGTATGCCAAGATATCTGTCTCGAGAAGCTCACAAATACTTAAGCACTCAAATTTAGTTGCAGTTCACCATTTCCCTATCTGGAAAGGCAAAGCTCAGTCACACATGAAGAGACCAGAAGTCACAGGGCTGACTGAGCAGGAACTCACCGAGCGCACTACATCGATGACCGGGGCCAGACCAGCCTCATTTTTGGCATAATTAAGCCTGGTCTGTTCACTGACGAGCGTCCACAGTTTATCCAGGTTGACAGTAGGACAGAACTTTTGGTTTCTCTTCAAGTGATAGTGTCTCATGCCTACTTTTCCAAAATAACCAGGGTGACTGGGAAAGAAACATATTCCACATTAGATCACATTTTTAATTCATCCTGAACAAGCAGAACTACAAAATTAGCACTCAAACAAGCACCTTATTGGATTAGAGCAATCGAAATTTCACATGATATTTTTTTCATATTAGTATGTGTAGCATTTAGGTGTAATAATTATTAGTAACTAAACCAAGAAAAAATTACTTCCTCTTCAAGTGTTTCATCTCCCTTGAACTCACAGCTTCATCCCTCTCACTGGAGTCTGCATTTCCAGGGCAGTCCCAACTCCATGAATGCTGGGAGGGCTGCACTGCCCATGGAGTTTCAGTGCTCCTGTCACTAACCTGGTGACTGACTGAGACAGGAATGGGCACAGCCAGTGAATAGATTAGTGGTTACTGTCCGAGGACTCCAGCACACCAGGACAACAGGCAGTGCCCAGATGTGACTCTATAGTCTCGGCCACGAGTAAGGACAACACCCCTGAGCCTACAGGACGCAGCTAACAGGATGCAGTTTGGATTTAACATTTAATATAATATTTTAAGTCTATTGTGTGTGCATTGTTAAGCAAGAACCAAGTTGTTAACCAGCAAGTCTGGTCAAATTTACCAAATGCAGCACTGAACTCTTAAAAGACATCTTGCTTAAGTGAAAAAGCCTTTGATTTTAGGGTAAATGAGGACACGAGTTGCCTGTAGCTATAATGCCACACTTCACATTAAGAGTAAAAAGCACATAAGATTGCAGGAAATTTTGTTTATTCACACATAAAAGTTAGTTGTGTCTACTTCAGGAACACACACATTGCTAGTATTCATTTAAAATGTTCACTTACTATTTATCAAAGTTAATCCTGTGATGGTGCATACCACCAGCATTACCACGTCCTCCTGGATGCTTCCTGTGTTTCCCTAAAAAGAAAAATTTAAGTTTGTTACACTAACGTCACATATAATACTTAGGCTTAAAGGTACATTAAGTGTCAATTTAAACTAATTAATTAATTAATCCACCTTGTTGTGTGACAAGGTGTGAATGGCCAAAGAATCAGAAGGCAAACAGCACTGCCCTGTAATGTTACGATGTCGCACGACCAGTACCGATCGCCTGTGCACTACTGAAGTTACAAATGTGCAAGGCTTCTGATCGGCCCATCACTGCGGCACCGACCCCCGCACGCCGCGGCCTTCGGAACTACTCGCTACTTCCCACAGCCCAGTGGGCCCCTGCACCCACAGCCGCCTTTTCCTGCGACCCGCGAGGCACAGCAGACTCCCCTCAGCGCCGGGGAGCCCTCAGCCGACAGGGACACTCCCGCCGAGGCGCCCCAGCCCACCCGCGGCCTCCCCTCCACTCACCCACGCGGCCGTGCCCGTGGCTGACGTGTCCTCTCAGCTTCCGGGTCTTCCTTAGCCTGGAAGGCTGCGGGAAAGCGGGAGAGAAGCTGTGAGCGCGGCGGGCAGCGAGAGGCAGCAGAACCACCCGCCGCACCCCGAGGCCGCAGCCCCACGGCGGGCGCGGAAACACAGGCCATGGCGGGCCGGCCTCCCCGCACCGCTCTGCCCCGCCACGGGCTCGGAGACGCACCTCCCCGCCACCCTCCAGTACTCCTCAGCCATGTCGCTCCGCAGGAGCGACGGCCGCGAAGCCCTTCATTCCATTCTATTCTATCCCATCCCATCCCGGCCCGGCAGCAGCTCCCACCATCTTGTCGGCGTGCTCGAGGGAGAGAAAGGGCGCGGTTCTCGCGAGAGCGGAAAAAAGCGGGATGGGCGGGTGGGCGGGGCTGAACTCTCGCGAGGCTTCGCTGAGGCGGCCGCGCCGGGGGCTGAGCTCGGAGTTGCTGTTGGGGTCCGCAGCAAAAGCGGGATTTTGAGCAGAACTTTTGAAAATTTGCAAGCTGGGTCACTTTATTAAACACCCATAACAACGGGAAAATAAACACTATGTATTAAACACAGTTATTTGCCACACTAGAGTACCAGTGATGCCTGAGGAGCGTTACTGTTTCATTGCTCTACTTGGTCAGAGCACAGTGACAGTAACACCAAGGTTGTGCGCTCGAACCCTGTCTGGGCCATTCCCTTAAGAGTAGTACTCGATTATCCTTTTGGGTCCCCTCCAACTCTTAAATATTCTATGATTAAGCTTGGATTTTTGTTTTGTTGTTTTGGTTTTTTTTTTGAATGGATTTTATACTGTAAGATTTTAAACAGATCTTTACCAGTTTTAAACACAGGACTTGGTTTTAGATTTGGGTTTTTTCAGGATTTCCTTCTCAGTTAAGCGGTGCACTTGTAATGTTCCATGCTGAGGAAACCCATTCGTTTTAGCAACTAACTTAGAAGAGAACACTTCTAATTTTTCATTCATCCTTCCCTTTCAAACACAGACCTCCAAATAACACAGGGATTGTTTTATATAGCCATAGTCTGAGGGTCAAGAAGATCTACAGATTTTTCGAAACATGACCTCACCGTGTCCATTTCTATCCTCTGATTCACATTACAAAAGCAGGAGTGACATGTTGATGGATCATAAAATGTTTAAAACCTTTCTCTTTAAATTTTTAAAGTGCAGATGGAGGAAAATAGCTTTGGTGTGGGAGACGGCTTTTACAGCATCAGTCTTGTACGTCTTTCTGCGGCTTTGTCTTGCTTTTGTAGCAACTCTGCAGCACGTCCTGATGATGTTTTATCCATCATTTTCTTAAGAGGAATATGTACATACATTTACTAGCAGCTGCTGTTTATAAAAAGGCCAGAAGCCACCTGTACAAGTGACGTTATTCCTTCCACTCCGAAGACTTACATCTAGGAGTCATTCTGGAACTTAGAACGTATTATATAGTAAAACTAATGGAAATTATTGGTTGTGATGACATTTCCATTGAATCAAAAGCACCTGATATTTTACAGACATTTCATGTCCACTTAAAAGCTTTTGTATACACACGAGTGTGAGGGAGGTAATTAAAAAAGGAAACGACTTCACCTTTTTAGTGAATAATCCCTCGATATTGTTCTATGAGGCTGATAGCAAACCAGAACCACTGACAGGTTCGGAATTGCGCAAGCCTCAAAGCCAGTCTAACTACAGAAATCATGCTGCAAATGAAGAAAAACACAGTATGGCTTCTTTTCTTTAAAGGTAAGAAGTTTTAGCTAATTTTCATTATCTGTCAGACTTGCAAATATATTCAAGCATTTTATATTTTCTTCTTCAGACTACAGGGAAACTTACAGAACCTCAACAGTTATCTGTTATCAGATCAAGGACGAATGTGGTAGTTAAGCAGCACTCACAGCTGTGCAGGAGCCATGGCAAGCTGAACCATTCCTGTCCTGTCTTCACTGACATGGAAACATCAGCTAAACACACTGCAATTAATGTAAAAGAAAAGCAGTCTCTCATGAAATGTAGGTGATCAGCTCATCAGAAATCCAGACAAAGGCTGCCTGCTATAAGCTGCTCATATTCTACTCTGATCATCTACCCAATGTAGCACAAAAGCAACCTGAAAATACGACAGTTCAGGGGTATATATGATACAATGACAAAACAATTCGCTGCTACCCCACGAAAGAAATGTTTTAAGAGATGCTTCTGTTAGGATAAAATTAACAAAACGGCGATACAAAATGCCTTCTCTTAGCACCAGTGAAAAACATTGAAGAAAACCCAAACTACACATCACGAAATAGCAAACCTACCAAAAGACAGGTTCATAATAACCATTTTAATTACAAATTCATTAAAAAAAAAAAAATCACAGGAAAGTTACTGGGTTTGTACCTGCTCAACATCAGAAACTGCAGAGGTTTGCAATGAATATAAACAAACAGGTATATTTACAGAGTTTATTAGAAACCATACATACATACATTAGGAAAGGATGTACTGTACCTACTCGCTGCAGCTTGTATGTCAAAGAGCTGAGATCTCCTCAGGTTTAGCAGTCTTAGTGCAGAATGGATTACAAGGAGTTTACTGACCAGAGTTCAAACCAAGTGGAAAGTTTGCATTGTGAACCAAGTACCTTATTATCAAGTTGCTTTGTTATTTCTTTAAAATTAATTAGAGGGGAAAAAACCCAACCAAACAAGCAACTGTGCCGCGTGAAAGCGGCCCCCGTTCGTACAACCTCTCCCATGTACCCGAGCTCATTCACCCCACAGTATTCAGGCATCAGCGTCGCTCTCTCACAAACATCCCTTGAAGTCAGTGGTTCTGCTGAGACAGTCAGCTGCACATAAATCAGCTATTCATTTTTGCACCAAGCATAACTCAATTCATACTAAAGAAACAAAAATAAGCACCTGTTATTCTCAGGAATATACAAATATTTACCACAGTTTTCTTGCTCATTACAAAATCAGTTACAAAAAGCTTACAGCACATTATGTACAAATTCTATCTAAATACATAAAGGAGCCATCACGTGGCACACTGTCAACAGCATCAGTCATCACTTAGAGCTCGCTCTGCTCTCCTCATGCTCCGAACTCTGGAATGCCGCAGGTGTCTCGCGCAGTGTCATAAATAGTCTTTGGGTTGGTATTTCAGCAGAAAGGAATTAGTTCTTCTTGTGAAGGAACTTCATTTTGTTCCCTGAAGAAAGCACACTGTCAGTGTCTCGCATGTACCAAAAAGCCAGGGTAATCAAAAGTGACCTAACAGATGGGTCTAACTTTAAGGTTAGGTTACTGCTGTAAGGTTACTCTTCGAATCAACACCAGCAGGGACAGCCAACTAACAAAGTGCTGAGTGGTCAGACACCTTCTTGTTCTACTCCTCCGTTACGGTTCGGTTCCCCCACCCCCAAAATGAAAATGAAAGCGTTAACAGGGCTCATAGTTAAATCTAGCTCTGTCATCTTTAACTATGTTTTCACTGTTTTCCTTTTAATATTTCCTATTACATTGCAGCTGCCTATCTGATTTTATCTCAGGTAAGGCTTTTTTAAATTTTAAAAAAAAAGAAGAAAAAAAAGGAAAAAAAAATAACCACAAGCACTAACATTAATGTCAGAAATACTTCTAAAAATTTTCCTCACCAAGGCCTCGCAGGAACTTGTTCACTCCACTTTGTTCCGTGTCCGGCAGCTCTTCCAAATACTGTTCAACCCTCTGCTCGAAGAGACCTGCGGCAGAGGGGAGACAGGGGCGCCGGGGTGAGCTGTGTCCGGCTGCACCCGCGTCCCCCGCTCCCCACGGCGCAGCTCCGGCGGGCGGCCCGGGGCAATCCCGGCCGTGCGGGCTCTGCCTCCGGCAGCCTCCGCTTAAATCGACCTTCCGGTTAGCCCGGCATTATTTCAGGGACGCGTTTCCGTTTTCCCAGCGTTGTCAGTTGCTGCGGGACCCCGGCAGAACGCATCACCCGCGCCGCAGGGGAGAAACACGCCCTTACCTTTTGCCCTACATTTCCTCAGCTCTCTGTCCTGGATGAAGCCAGTAAACATTTGGGATTCCATGAAAACTTCCAAGAAGCGGCGGATGCTCTTGGAGGCCACAGATTTACGGAATGCCTCCCTTTGGAAGGCACGCTCTCCTTTTTCATTCTGGGTTAGGAACAGGGAATAATGGCCAACTGTCTCCACAAAGAATCGGATAAAAACCTCAGACACTAATCCATTCAGGGTGTTACATTCTGCAAAATAAGGCAGCAATAAGACACCAAAATCAGCTGCTACCAGAGCTGTCAGCATTATTCCCACAGGGCCAGTGCTGCATCTCTTAGTTTATTGATGCTGTGCTAACAACTGACAGGAGTTGTGCTGGGGGCTCCCCACACACCTGTTGCACATCAGAGAGGGCAACGACTTCATAATCACAAGTGCCACTGTGTATAATTGGTGTTCCATAACCAACAGTCAATGAGAATTACAAATCCTCAGGAAACAACTCAGAAAATTAAGCATTTTATGAGTGTTTCATCCCTGAGGAACAAAGACTGATCAAAAAGGGCATGTTGTAGAATTTGAGTTTTCATAATTTCTGAGATGTTAAAACAGTTTTACATATGTAATACAGATGAGTAGAAATAAATTTCAAAAACTGAATAGGGGCCTGTTTCATACCTTTAACCATAGGCATTTATATTGAGCCTGAGCTGTTTTTATCACTGCTGGAGAGAAATGTGAACCTGCAGAGACAATGTAACCCATCTTGCACTGAAACTATTTTCTGGTGGTACCTGTTTCTCTCCCCTGAAAATACCGAGTGCCAAAAGAAACTCCAAACTCAGACACATCCCTAAGCCTGTAGAGTTATCTGGATTGAACTAGGGCCAAGTCAACTGCAAACCTCTGTATGAGCAAAGGTTCAGAGGGACCCATGAGAGCCCATGTCATTTACAAAGAAATTAAAATAGATTGCTGGTATTACTGGAGGTTGATGCTATCAGTCTCATTCCCTGGGTGCTCACTATTTTTGATGTCACAAAAGGTATTTGAGAACTCAAGTCTCATCTTTCTTTCTCCTGGAAAGTCACAATTCTACCTACATGTTTGTTTTATACAAGTCCCTGTTTCCAAATGAACTTACCGTCATCTGAATCACTATCTGAATCCTGATTTATCAGTTCATTCTTTCTCTCTAGAGCCTGCTCCAGAGCAGCTTGCAATTTCCTAGGTAATAGTGTGTCTTCATCATCCATCTGATAGAGGAAAGAAAGGAAATCTTTAGGTTACATTAATCTATGCAGAAACTACAGCAAATACTTTCAGAAGTATTCAGAAGTATTTTCACTCAGGTGAAAAAAAATTTGTATCTGCTACTGTCATGGCTACATAAATAATGAAAACCTATGTGCAGCTAACATATACTTCTAAACATAATTTCTTGTCACTCTTAATGAGATTAAAGTCAGAAGTGATAATCCAAAGAGCAGGTAAACATACAGAATCTTGGGATCAGCTCTTTACATGACAAAGAGTCCAAATAATTGTGTTTAACTAAATATACATCATGTGAAGCCTTGCTATGTGTACACACAGCTGCTCTAGTTTAGGCAGCTTCTTTGGTTCTTGACAGTTGTTTTTACTATATCATAGTATATCTTGTTTTCTGGGTTTTCCCTGTTTTGGTCTCTTCATTTTATTTAATGCTTGTTCAGCAAAAGCAACTCGACACAAGAATCTTAGCTGTGCAGCCCCTATTCACCAGCCATATTGTCCAGGGAATCGTACAAGAAAGTTTACTCATCTAACCTGCAGATTGTTGTTCTTGAAATTATTTAGCGCCACATGACTATCAGATGATCGTGATCCTTTATCTCCCTGTTTTACAAGGCTTCTGCTTTTGCCATCACAATAAATTATTCTTTACTCTCCTCTCTCACTCAGAAACTTCTTTGCAATTTTTGTGCTTTTCATCTCCCACAGTGTGAGTTTTCTTGCTAAGGTGGCATTGTTATCTTTGGATGTTTTCTTTCCACTGTTAATACAGGTCTGGATTCCTTCTGACAGTCATAGCCTAAGTCCATTTTGCATACCTGAGAGGTACTTATTTGCAGATGAAACAGAAAATGAACACTTTTTTTTTTCTAATCACTTTCCCTTTGTACACACAATTCCTGCCAAATATCTCTGATCAAAGAAACCTAATCATGCTACAGCAGTAAACAGCTTGCTAGACTGCATGACAGCATTTCGAGCTGTACTTTACCTGTCTGATGAATCGATCAGATCCCAGGTTAACCATCAAAGCCTAAAGAAAAAAAAACACTGTAGTGAGATATACCTGAGGAGACAGAAAACAGTCATGGCCTCTTAATAGCAAAAGACCATCTGAACAGTGCCAAGCCTCAACATGAATCAAATTCCTACTGTGAAACAAGAGGTTGTGTGCTTTATAAAATAAGAGTGTGAAAGTTTTCTTTAGAGCTAAAAGTCTAATTTAGCATAGTTAGATACAACAGGTCTCATACTAGGTTAACATGTAAAAAAAGCTGAAAGGGTTAGGCAGGTCCTTTTTTTTAAATCTAAGCAAGTTATTGCTAATAATTTTTGTTAACGTGCACTTGAAAAGTATTTCAGAAGGGTTTAAAGAAAACAGTGTCATTGGAGGCAGCAGCGCTTCTAAAGGACAAGGGTGTGAAATATTCTTGATAATGAAGCAGCAAAGCTAGAGATGGAGCTGGGAAGATGTGGGAGAGCAAAGTTAGGAAAGTTGGAGGAAAAGTGGAAAAAGTTAGCAAAGTTAGGAAAGTGGGAGCAGAGATTTACACGGGCCAGAGGAACACAGAACCTCGGAAGCAAGCACAAGAAAAGAAAATTTCTTAGTAAAATGCCAGAAAACTAATAGGAGTAAGACAGAAGAGTGTGCCCTTGAGTGTTTTTATGGTATTTTACTGGAAGAGCTGATGAAGTGCAACTCTCATTTGATTTCCAGTATAGTATTAACAAAGTCTTAGAAGTTAAAAAAACAAATTCTGAAAGGTTTTGTTTATTTTGTGAGCTGTGGCTTCATGAACAACTTCTATTACCATTAAGAGGTGTCATAGCAGGTGGCTTCCTCTTCTTCTTCCAGAACAAATCAGCATTTTTACACCCTACTTACTTGTTAACCTGGTAAACATTCACTTTTCTCTATCAAGGTGCCAGATATGGGAAGAGGGGCAGAATAGAGAGAACAGTAAACCTACTACTGTGTTTTACCAAGAGGCAGTTGCCCATGAGAATTAGGCAGAGAAGAAATAAAGAGGCAGGTTAAAAATTAAACGTGAGGATTTATGTGTGAATGGCAGACCTCTCCAGGGTGAGGCCAGCTTTACTCAGGGCAAACAATTCTGGTGCCAGCTCCTACCTCCTCTACAGGCAGGTCCTTGAGTTTGGGCAGAGAGCTGGAGAGCAGTCCCACCAGGAAGGGGGTAGGGCAGCACACGATGTCAATCATGGATGAGGGCAGAACAGGAATGAAGGTGTGCTGCCAGGAGAAGGGGTAGAGCAGGGCCACCACAGCATGTGAGCAGCTCGACAAGGTGCTGGAGAAAGAGGAACAACCAGGTTAGCAGAGATTCTTAGTTCAGAACAGCTGAACTTAGTTCAGAACAGCTACCACTTGCTGATAAATTCAGTGTGTTGAAGTACAAGTGCCTTCTGTCGCTTGTGACTTCAGACAGCCCCAGTCCCCTTCCAGTCCCTACCACCTCTGTACTGTGCAGTGTGGTAGTTCCTCTCCTAATCACCTCCAGGAGACTTCAAACTAAAGGTAAAAAAACCAGAATCCATTTGCTTCATTATAGCAGTCAGGAGACACTTTTATCTAGAAGACAAGGTTCAACATTCCCAAAAACACTCAACAGCAGCCACTTTGAACGATGCTTAAAATCCAAAAGCAACTTCAGATCTTGGCTGTTATGACCAAGTCAGTAGTTAAAATGCATTATAGTGATGTTCTTATGTTGAGCACTAATGCATGAACAAGGGAAAATGAAAAATAAAATAAAACTGAAAAAAAATCCTAAAGAAAAACTCTACTAAATCAGATGCAAGATTTAGTATCAATACTTATTCTGAAGGAAATCTGGTAAAATCAACACATATCTCAAAGTTTGTATATCTTTGTGACAACAGCATATTTTTATTATAATACATTTTAAGAGGCTTATTAACTGACTTCAGTGATATAGGTATTGACCCTGATCAGCAGAGTACTCTAAAATACACATTGGTATCCACCGAACATTAAGGCTTGAAGTTATCATGGAAAATGTCTTGCATATGTTGTCTTTCCATCTACTGAATCTGATTCCCTTTTACAGTGACATGGTTTCCAAATGTTAAAAATAAAGGAATGTCATTACAAAGTTAGTTTTAGCGTCAGGAGAATAAAGACAGCCTCTCCCTATCAGAGCTTTAATTTTGGACTGAGTTACAATGTCTGCTTCTCACAGGCTGAGATGACAGAACTTTGGATTACTACCCAGCCTAGCATGACTGAACTAATTTTCTCACACTGCAAACTTCTGCTGTGCTTAATGTAGCCACAAAGAACTATAAATAATAACTCCAGAGCTGTTACTGCTTGAGAATGCTGGGGAGAGGTGCAGATTTCTTCTGTTGCAAGACTTGGTGGAGGCTTTAGGTGGCATCAAACCTCCACCGGAATAACCTTCATGAGCATTTTTAGTTGTGGATTATTCCAAGGCCAGAAGAAAGGTTTCACCTGTTTGTTCCTGTCTGTGATTAACCTTTGAAGTTTGCTGAATAAGAAAAGTGATAATTAGAGGACAAAGAGAGAAAAGGTTGGGGAAGAACAAATGGCTGTCTTTTACTGCAAATAATCTGTTGGCTTGGTTTTAATTGACATTTCCTTCAACATCTAACAGTCACAGCATGGTTTTATAACATATGTTGCCTGACACAGGGTTCTTGTAAAATGATGCTTTTCTCTAATTTGGGTTGTTTGGTTTTTTTATATAGCAGGCAGCAGTGCTTAATAAAAAAAACAATGCTATATAAAAACACATTGCCTCATACTTTGCTCTCGAGCATCTGCCATGGCGAGCACAGCGGTGGGTTTCGGAAGAGCTGTGGAACATGGTACAGACTCCCAGCGCTTTCTCAAGATCACTTTAATGACTCTCTGGCATTTTCAGCTACTACAAATTCAGTCATCCTAGCTGCGCAACTAAAAAAAGAGCCACGCTAAGCTAAAAGCAGGAAGACAAACATTCTTCTGATGCTCAGTTGGTATTTTTTTCCTTTCTATAAAATGCCCTTTTGTAACTTGTTGTTTTACACACGGTGCTGTGACGTAAATCAGCCCCTGCATCCTCTTGTGCGTGCTATTCCCACGCTAGGGGAGACTTCAGGCTCCGGCCCAGGACACTGGTTTCTCTTCCAGAGCTTTCCCGGGAGCTGGCTGTGTCAAGGCAGCAGCAGAATGCAGGGAGCGGCCGTGGTGGGGGGTGTCCTGCTCTGCCCTGCCAGCGTCCCCCAACAATCACACCATGGCCCTTGTCAGCACCTCAGCCTCTGCATTTTAAGACTCTGCACGCAGTTTTTCAAATTCAGCCTCAGAAAGTGTTTCCCCGTGAGACATCTCATCCCCATGAAACACTCCCTCTGAACTTTCAGTCCCCAGAACCTCCTGCTGCCCGCCTTCCCTCCTGGACACTGCTCCCACAGAGGGCAGCTGGACTCCCACACGCTGTTACCAAACTCCTGCTTGTACAAAGTCCCTGAGTCTCTTCCGTAGCTGAAAAGATTCATATTTAGAAAGGACACACCTTTCACTGCAGTGTGAGATTTTCACATTCTGTAAGGTAAAATTCAGAGATGACAGATGTGAGGGACCCCTCAGTTTAAACCTCTAAAATACAGTTCAGATTCTTTTAAAGAATGTTATTAATGAGAGGCATGTTTAGTAAACTAAAAAAGAAAACCCTACCCTGGGAAACCAAGTCCACTCCAGTTTTTCCTTTCCAAATGTGCAGCCCACACGTTATCCCACTGTTCTTGTTTATGAGAAATAAGCAGTAAGGTCAGATGATTTATTTTCTTTAAGGTGTGTGAAGCACAGAAAGTAAAGCAACAGAATAGTCAAAGAAGTTAGATTTTCAAAATATTTTCACTTTTAATACTCTAGGGCATTTTTGGTAATCCAGAGAGCTGGTTTGGTGAGTGGCCTTTTTCATTTGCTCCGTGTAGTTTTACAGGAATGCTGCATAATGTTCTAGCTGTTGTTCTACTGGAAAACACTTCTTATATTACCCATGTGCAGGGAATTTTATACGCGAGTACAAGAAACCAACTCATTGCTTGAGTCACACTCTAACAAGGAACATAAACCTCACACTTCAGAGGTGAAGCACTGCTGGAGTCGTGCACATCACCCCATTAGCCTGGCCTTATCCCAAGAATTTGCACTCTGCCAAAGCAAAATTAGAGAACAATTAGTAGAAAATCACCCAATTTCAATTAATTTCAAAACATGGGCAATCTACTTAGAATTTGCCAAGGTTTTGGTTCTCCCTATGTCTTTTATTGACTAGATTAAAAAAACCTTCAGTGTTTGATCTTCTCCAAATGAAGACAGTAATACGAAGTTATACAATCTCATTGAGACATTCTTAATCACAAATTTCTCTTGAAGAAATTTTTTATCATGTTACAGGCAAAATATGGCATCGCTTCTTTCCCAAAGTTGCTTTATCTTTCTCTGGGCTATTTTTTTTCCAAAATCATTTTCTCATGACAGCACACAGAAACTTTTCCTTGCTCTGGAGACACAAGCTTGGACTATGAGCCGAGACAGAGGAATTTTAGACATAACTGTGATTCAGCTGAATTTTGGGGACTGCTTGTGAACATGGTTTAGGTCCATCTCAAAAAGAAAAATGACTTTGCAAGAAACTTTACTGTCCTTCAGATACAGAGGATGTCTGCTAGCAATTTCTAGGTTGGCCAACTAACAAATAAGTGCAAGCCCAGCTTAGATTCATATCTTATCACAACACAACTACCATATTCTGAGAAAGACACACTGTCCACTGTTGGGCAGTGAATGGATGCTGCCCTGGCTGCGGGGAGAGCTGCCAATGTGGATGTTAGTGCTGGATGTGCCTGTTTCAGAGGACCATGGCTTGTTGCTTACTACAAGTTGCCAACTGTCTGTTGGTGTTAAAGCCATATTCAGTTACACATACTACTCACAATGGAAATATTCTACAAATACACTTGATAACTCTCTTTTCTTTATAACAATACCCAACAGCTATATTCCTTCCCATTTCCCCCTCCACACCTAAAATTTCTCACAGACCCAAGGAAGCTTCACACACTGAGCATCTCCCAAGTCCAGGACTAAGCCTCTAACACAGACAACCGCTTCCTGACATGGCTCCCTGATCCCACCTTGCTACTCACATGCACCTCCACAATCATTTTGACGTTTTCATTGAAGGAGGAGAAGGCAAGAATATCCCTTCCCTTCCTCCACATCTTACATGCAGTGCCAAGCCACACAGCAGCTCTGTCACCCCAGGCCTGGTGCCAGCTCTGTGCTGGGCCAGTGCTCTGGACCATGCACTGGACTGGAGCTGACCATCAGAATCTCGTCTCCCTGCTTCCTCAGACGGAGAAATGTAGCCAAAAATGTAAATTCACAAAAGAGCATTTCCACTGCCCGTGTTTACTTTTCCACAACCTTTTTATGTTTCTCATTTCTTGCAGCTGATTAAATTATGCTACTCTGTCCGCCTTTGCTGAACTCTTTCATCTGCTGCGTTGACACATTCATGCTCCAGCCCACAACCCCTCCAAGACGGAGTAACCTCCCTGACACACATCCCTTCATCTGCTTGCAAAAGCTTCCTCCCCTTTGAGTTTGCAGTCTGGAGGCTCTGTCCTTTCCAGGTGTTATACTGTGACTCACGTGGGTATTACACACCCACATGCCTCCTCATCACAGGCCCCAGCTGTGCTTTTCTGTGACAGCTCCTACCCTTGGGCTACTGATGAACTGCGTAGCAAAAACAGATGCCTGACACTTTCCTTCTACACCCTTCAATGCCTCTCCATATTATCTTCAGTCTCTGGCAGAGAGAGAGGTCTGTGACAACTCTGCAAGTTAACATAGTCTGAGAGGTTTGCAGAGGACTGTGAAGGAGTTCTCTGAAGGACTCTGGGAAAAGGCTACAGGCCAAGGACTCAGCCCATTTCCCCTCCCAACACACACAGGCTGCAGCGGTGGAAAGGACAAAGCAGAAAGCTTGAAAAGCATCAGAAATGGAAGTAAAAACTGTAGCTACAGTTTGGGTGGGAGATGGAGTGCATATGGCACCACTGTTGACGTGCTCTGGCAGTAATTCAGAGCAAAGCTGTGCTGTGCCAGATACAGGACACAATTAAGCTCTGAAAAAATAAAGGTTTCTCTGCGTGCATAAGAATAAATCATATCAGCACGATTAATCAGGCATATAAGACTAAGTAATAGCATCAGGGACAAGATATAAATGAAAACTTATAAGTATCAGAAGTGATAGTCTCCAAGCTCCAGCTGTCTGGCTGTAATGAGCTCCTGTAGCACTCCTGCGGGTCAGCCTTTGAAGTAAGCCCTGGAAGAGCTGGCTGATGACAGGGAGATGTTACTGCTTTCTCCCTGCTCCATAGTGTGGGTGCTCAGCCCCAGTACTCCCCTTGATGCCCAAGTGCTCTTCCTAAGGCTGTGAGCTCCCAGAGCCCCCCAGATCAATGGTTTGTCTTTCATTCCCAGGGCTCTGTGCTGTGAGGACGCATTTTTCATTAACCCAGATACCACCAACTGCTCAAGAAAAAGGGCAGAGAGGAAAAAGATAAGAATTCAAGAAAGTCTTTGATACAATGGTGCAGGACATCTCCAGCTTTCCAGCCAGTATAAAAGTGTCAGACATGATAATGTTCCCTCCTATGCAAAATTATTGCTGACTGTTTCTCTGTTACCATTTCTAGGACGTTTAAAACGGAAAAAATTCTTCAATTCCCTCTTTCGACTCAAATCAAAGAAATTACATGGGTTTTTTTATTTTTTTAGCAAGAAGACTTACCCAAGAACACTTCAAATTAAAATCATGTGAGTCACTGTTGCTAGAGGAAAAGAGGGCACAGCAATGGAGCCATCTGACTGCACGGCTGCAGCCCCAAGTTCAGGAATGTGCAAGCACACATTTAGGAACAACAGGCACATTCAAAGGTACAGCATTGGGTAGAGAGAGGGTTGGGGAGGAGGTTGTGTCAAGACAACTGCAGGAAGTGTATGAGATAACCTCCTCACCAGAACAAAATCAAGTAATAAATGTGCTTGTAAAGTAATACTGAAGCGAATGTAAAACTGAGATATTTTGAGAGATGAAGCTGTGATGGGTAACATCCCTGCTGATTAGGCATTAAAGGATACCTCTGTGTGTTCATGCATAAGGCATGTGATTCCTGAGAGCTCCAAGAAACCTGCCTATTTGTAGGGTTGCTTGCATTTTAAGGCACTACTTTCACATGATCTGGATTAAAAATTTAACTTGTTTTCACTGATGTTTTTAAGCATGTGTGTCTGCCTCTGGATAACTAAATAAACAAAGTAAACAAAATAACAATAAACAAAATTAAATTATTATTTTGTTTCACAATTTAAAGCAAAGTTATATAGAACCATAAAGTAATTCAGGTAGCAATAAACCTCAGGATATCAACTGATCCAACTCCCCCTTGCTTGACATCAGATCAGTTTGTTTCCAAAGCCAGATAAAAATATATAGTATTTTGATAGATCAAACATCTTGGCTGCACGTTTTTGTGAAAGGGTGGCATTCTTTGTCAAGGTTTTGAAGGCTGTCAGGAGGGTGTGCCCTGTGCACCAAGGACTCCTGCCAGTGTTGTCTAAACTCACTCTGATTCAGTTATGTTAGAAGCCATCTTAAAATAATGTTTTTGTGCATACAAAAAAGAGACTTACTGAGCTGCTAATTTCTTCAGAATAAATTGTTCACACTAAGCAGCACTTTCTTTTCCATTGTAGCCCTGGGCTACACAGAGAAATGAAGAGAGGAAGGTCATCTTCATCCTGCAGGTAACCCAAATGAAGGCAAGAGAAGAAAAGGAAAGGAAAGCAGGGCAGAGGTTGAATTAAGAGTAAGGAGGTAAAAATAAGACCCATGAGGCAGAACTGGGAGGAGAGGAAGACAAAATGAGCCTGGTGATCAGGTAAAAAGGAAACTGAGGGCAAAGAGGACAGGATGCAAAATTAAGGAACAAGACAGTGACTGGCAGGGCCAAACAATGCAAGGACTGAGGAAAACAATTTAATGTGATCATGGATAAAGCTCTGTTCACACACATGGAGCCAAATTATTAGGTCCCTAGGTGAAAATTCTTCCTCCCTGTTGCTGTAGGCAGATGGAAGGATCATGAAGCTGTCTGATGCCAATTACCCATCCTTGTTCAGAGCCAGCACTGCTGAGACGAGCTGCAGCTGCAGGGGGGAAGGTCAGACACCAGCATAGCTGAAGGTGTGTGACAGAAGCTCAAAGCCTACTCGTGGCACAGATGGAAAACAAATATAACCAGTACTCTACACTTCAGCCACTTCTGCACTGCTTCTTCCTTACCCCATTCTGCACAGCCTGCTGATAAGCAGGCAGACACAAACCCACAGTTTCTATCAGGAATAATTATCAAACTGAAAAGACAAGTTTCCTTCACAGCAAATATATTTACCTGCACAGTGAGAGACAGAAGACTGTGACCAAAACAAACACTAGAATTTAGGCTCAGTTTATTACCATTTGACCCTAATTAATTCAAATCTAGTAAGTTGTCTGGACCTCGATAGAAAAATTATTTCTAATGATTACAGAGCAGCAGGAGTTACAGCCAGTTCATGCAATTAAAATAAAGCTGAGGGGGCAGGCAAATTACTGCTTTAGGCTTTGATTCAACACAGTATTTCAGCATAAGTTTCAGCCTTAATTTACTTTCATTGTGCTGAAATACTTCACTGAAATGAAGCCTCAAAGACCTTTTTTTTTCCCCCAACTCCTCCTTTAATCAGACCAGCCCTCAAGTGCTCGCACAAGACATGATAGCGCTTTCTAAACCACAAGTTCTCTGACTGCTGTGGGAGAGGCCTGCTGCAAAATCAGCCTCTCCTCAGCAAGACATGTTTCAACTTCAGAAATTTGAATAATTTTTTACTTTTCTAGAAGCCCTTCAGGGGTTAAACAAACTGCAGAGGATCCTTCAAGCCCTTATAAGGTGGTTTGGAAGTAGAGACTGCAATTTTTGAAGCTATTAAATATTTTAATTTCATTTTACTGTATCATTAATATATTTATTAACTTTTAAGGATGTAATATATTTTTAAATTAAATAATTAGATTTCAGCGTTCTGTATTGAGAATTTGCTGTGGCAGAATCCTTCTGTAAAGGGCCCAACTCTGTATAGAGGTTCACAGGGGGAGGACTACCCTGCTGCTAAGGCACTTCTCCTAACCTGAGCTTCAGGTAAATCTGTGGAAACCTGGGTAAATCCATAGCTGCAGGAAGTTTAGGATGGAGTGATTGCATATGAGACTTAAAAGAGAGTTCTGAACTTTCTGAATTTCCTGTTACTAAATCTGATCTTTCTCTAGAATAATCAATAAGTTGTTTAAAATCAAAAGAGTGGGTTCATATTACATGGAAAATTGTGTGACTTTTGGGCTGTAAGAGCCAGAGTAATATTTTGCATTGTGATTTATTTTATAAAACAGACACTTAATAAGAAGTGAACTAAGAGTCATGACGTGAGGTCTTTAGTCGTTGGCAGCTAATACTATATCTCTGATCAATACCCAACATTCTTATTTTCAGGAAATATGGGCAAATCTGTATGAGCAATGTTACGTTACTTTTTGTCTTAATGTCACAGGAGACCTGCCAATAGAAAGCTCTGTTCCTAGAGTCTGAATAAAATAAGGAATTCTCTAGTGTAAATGTGATTGTGATGGATGGGAACACGTATAATTCCTGTGAGGATCGTGGTGAGCCAGGTCCATTTGGGCCATCTCAAATTCAGCAGCTAGTTCTGAACATGTCATAACTTAATAATTATGCACACTACAACAAATACTGCTACAGTCAATCTATGGAACTGGGTAAAGAGCTCTCTAAAGCACAAACAATAGATCTCCCCTGTCTATTATGGGCCAAAACATATGTCACCCAGTCTTAACACACATCAACATATAATACTAGCAGTGAGATGAGACTCACACTTAATACAGGAGCAGATGAAAATCCCTCACTGTGCACAGAAGCTTGACAAAGGAAAAATATTACTCAAGAATGAACATTTCGCAGTGCAGGTGATTTAACAAACCAGCAGCTCTGCTATTGCCCTCAGCCTCCAGGGTGCATCCACTCCTTCCTCACCTCCTGAGCCAGGCTTCCCCCCTCTGGCAAGCAGCAAGCTAATGCAGAAGTGAGAACCAAACCATGCTTTTTCCAGGGGTGAAGGGCAGAGTCAACAGTGGCTCCCCTAATTTGAATGCTGGCACGTTTGCTGCAAGTGACCTTTGTGATATCTCAAGGAATGCAAACAAGTGATAACACTGGCAGGGAGAGGGGGGCACAGACTGAGGAGGAAATGCATATTTTCCACATCACATCAGCCTAATTATCAGTTATTGTCCTTTGCAGAATCTTTTAACTATGCTTACAACTCAAAGAGTGTAGCTACTTAACCCTCACACCACTCAAACGGTAGTTTTGCCCCATAAAAATGAGCTAAACCCAAACCTTCTTTAACAAGAAACGAGTCACACTTCAGGTTTTATCTGGTGCTTTCTACAGGGTAGTATAAGAACAGCCAAGCCTGTAAGTCAGTATGTCCTCACCTGTCTGGCAAAAGCAGTGCTGCAGTTCCTTATGGGGGGGCAGGGGGAGGTACCAGTGACTCAGTTAATTTTGGAACATAATCCAGTGACTACTGAAGGTGAGTTACACAGAGCTCAGGCAGCAATTCCTTTGTGCTAGTGATGATTCCAGGTAGGAGATTTCTTATGATAAACCAAATGTCACAACCCGGTTTCTGGAATTGTTTTCTCTGACTTTGATCCATGGGGCCATGGTTTACCAACACTGCCATGTCAATGGGTACAGTTCAAGGAGCAGACTTGCCCAACATTTTGCATCATCATCTGTGTTCTTTTTCCGGTTCCTCCTTATCATATTTCATTGATAAGCTCTTCTCTGACCATATCCCCTTTAGCTTAAGTGTGCAACATTTTCTGCTTGTTTTGTGCTCTTACCCAACCACCATGGGTCCATCAGCAGCCTCAATGACACTTAACACGTCCCCACAGCACGTTATGAGCACACCAGACAGCATGGAGCAGAAGGGATGAGGGGTCTGTCATGACCCTTGTCTGTCCTTTCATTGCTCTCCCATGAAAGCTTGACAGAAGCACGTGGACCGAAAAGCTTTTCTGTCACCCTAAATGCCCTGTCACACCAGAACAGAAAACATCACAGAACGTCAGGACGTATTTCGGTACACAGGGTACACACTAGGAACAAGGAACTTAAATTTTAGTATTTTCTACGAGGACAACAAAGAGACTGAAGATTATACCTGTGATGCTCCTGGCAGCCCCTGTTGTTATGCAGGAGGGCTGCTGCAGCAATCTGTGCCCAACTGCAATTTAGGTTCAAGGGCTTAAGGAATGAGCAGTTAAGTTACAATGCAATGGAGTATCCAGGAGGTGATATCAGGAACAACCAGTAGCTGTCTGCCCTGCTGGGATGATGTCTCCTAGCTAGAGAGAGATGGGCATCATGAAAAATGATGTGCTCTCAGGGATTCCTGTTTTAAAGCCACTGGATTTTTCAGTCAGTTAAAGTAATTCAGATTTTCAATGCTTGATAATTAAACAACTCATAAGGAGATATTATCAAAGAAGTAAGTGCAGTTCATTCTGACTATACAGGAGACTTTCTGTTTCTTCTCCAAGTATTGGAAGACACACATTTTATGCAAAATTTCCAAAAGTTATCATAACTTTCCAGAAATTAGTGAATTATTTTACTTTATTGAGAGCAGCATTTTCAAAATCCAGCCCCCACCTTTCTGGAACACCTGAGCGACAGGCAGTCTGAGGTGCCATAGATAAAGTGCAAAGCACAACCCTGGCTCATGGCACAGATCAAGGGGCTGAAAGATGCAGACCAGAGACCGTGCTGTCAGGAGATCTCTCTCTCTCTCAGAGAATAGCTTTGAAGTGCTTAATTTAAAGAAAACAGAGAACAGTTGATTAAAGGGGAATGTGGTTTTAACAAAGACATTATTTTTTGCTCCTGTAATACTTGTGCGTAAGCAAGGCACATGAAAGCCCCTGGAGAAGGAGACATGCAAAGTGCTCTTCAGAATGAGGATTTGCCTTTTCAAGCAACTGGTATTCAACCACACTTTCCAAGCAAAACTCAAGCAAATGGGATTTTGGGAAAAAGTCACTGCTTTGACACATCAGCCACATGCCCAAGCTATGTCAGGAGGTTACAAGAAAAAAAAACCCCGACATTTCCAAGTGGAAAGTTATCCTTATAGGCCACAGAGTTATTTAGTTCCTTCCTACAGGACAGTTTCCTAGCATGAATCCATAACAGAAGTGGTTCTGGCCCAGCTGCTCCAGAGGAGTGTTAACTACCTGTTCTTTCCACAGTGGGACCGTTGCTCCCACCAGTCCTTGTTAATGTTCACACCAGTGGTTTCAGATTTCCAGGCCATCAGTGCACTGTTAACAACAGGACAGCTGTAAGGTAGGATGAAGTATTTTTCTAGGTAGTAACCAAGCAGGAGAGGAACAATCCCATCCCCCTAATCCTTCTCATTTAAAAGCTGAAAAGAGAGAATCTGGCTAAATCCTCTTGCAGGGAGCTAGAGGTCAAGTTGGGAAGATGTTGCAATTTACTGCCATATTGTGCCAATAAGCAATCCAGAAGAGAATTACCAAACAACATGGTTGTCTTCTTATCCCATTCCCTTTCATGGGGAAGGGAGAGAGAATTTTGTTGCACAAATCATAAGTGAAAAAATTATAATGTTTTACCACTATAGAGCATTGGCCAAAGCCTGGAGTGACATAAATAAACACCACTAAAAAGGAGGGGTGGAGGAAAAGGAAAATTATACAAGCTCTACTCTTCTTGGGATATGGCATATTAAAAATGTCACAGTTAGATTGTTTTTCTCTGGGACTGTGGAATATTAAAACAAGCCAGAGACTTAGAATGTTCATTTTTTTCCTTGGTCTGTCTCTTTTGCCTGACACAGATTTTCCTACTGTCCATGTACGGCTCCTCATCACACAATCTAGGTGACACAGAAAGTAATCCAACTGGTACAAAATGTAAGTATTTCTTGAGAGGATGGGGTAAAGTGTAAAGTTTCTTTCAAAAAATCTCGGGAGTCAGCTCTGCTAGTTGCCTTAAACCACTGATTTCACATCACATTGAAGACCTTCAATTTTAGCATTCAGACTCTTAAGACAAGGTGCTCCACGTCTTGTAGGACTTGGCTGCATGCAAACATCCTACTCAAGAAAGATTACTAGCTAGATTTGATAGCAAAGAAAGCAGGATATCAAGAAATTGCAGCTACATCAGGCCAATTAATCACATATATTACAGAAGGTTTAAGGGGTGTTTTTAAATATTTATGTTTCTATTTATTGCTGCTTCTATATTGCACTGTTTCTATATAGTGCAAGCAGACTGAGAAAAAACAAAGTCTCACAAATGGAAAGTGATAGCAGCGTAGGTAACAGAGACTCAGACAGATTCCAGAGGATGTTTCTTTCATAAAAGGAGCTGCAAGCTGTTGTCCTTCAGGTAAAGCAGGGGTGGTCTGCAGGTTCTAAATCACTCTTCAGCAGGGGCTGATCTGGCTCTTACTGGAGGAAACAGAAACTCTCTGGTTACTTACATGAGGAATGGTTGTTTTTGCTGTAGAATAAATTCTGTCTACTAGGTATGATTATATATTGGATAATTATACAAGAGCTCATTCCTTCCACTGCAGAAATTAGTGGCAGAAGTTCTCTAGCTTATGTTCAGCATATCAGACCAGACAAGCACAATAAACCTGACAGTATTAAGAAAGCACTTCAAGATCTTTGGATAAAAATATACTAGGAGAAAAGTCAGCCATCCATACTTCTCCTGGGTTTAGACATAAGATTACACATTCCACAGATACAGTAGTTTGCATCTCTAAACTTCTCCTTATTAAATGCACAGTTGATAACCAAAAAACTGCTAAGAACTCCATGGCCTGTGCTCAGAAATGGTCCAGACCAGTTAAGAGTAACAGGGCAACAGTAAGTTCTCCCTCACAAGTTTTCTGGCATGTGTTTGTTGTCAAATTTCTCTCACCTTTTTTTGTGGAGGTTTTTGCAACAGGGGAAAGTAAAGGAAATCTTTATTACTGGCCAAAGCTCATGTCTGTTTACTAAGCACACATTCTCTCTCTACCCTAATACACGTGGTTTTACCTTTTAAACTGCCAGCTGGCAGATTTTACAAGAGTTATGATATGACAGACTATGGGAAAGGAGCATTCCTAGGCAGCAGGTGAGGCTGGCCAGACCTGTCATTGCCATGATTAGCTTGTAAGAATTATATCCCACTTTTGTTAATAAAAAATGAACAATAAGGAAATAGGGAACGAGCTTGCACTTTAGTAATCTGCCACAAGATTTGACTGCTCTTGCTTTTCCACTTGACCTTGCTACAGGACTAAGGAGCAATTATTTGCTACTAAAACATTGCCACTTATCTCCTATTTAAATTTGCATATTTTAACTTGAGCTGCAAGATCATGCTATGATTTCAGCTACTAGATTAAAGGATCCCTAATACTGTGTTTCTAGGTAGGCACTGAGAGATGGGGACCAGGCTACCTCTCAACTTTGCTGCTAGTTCCTTAAGCCTCGTGACTTCCAAAACAACAGATTCAAATATGAGGACAAGCATCAGTGGTCCTTGAACATCCTGGGTGTAACAGCCCTAAGCTGTGTCTGTCCATGAGGTCTGGGAAATGCTGTTGTTTGTTCTGAAAGCCTTTGCCCTTGAATACAAGTACACTCAGCTCCCCTTTTGCTCCACAAAGTTAACAGAGACATGCCTG
Organism: Corapipo altera; assembly: GCF_003945725.1. Taxonomy (NCBI): domain Eukaryota; kingdom Metazoa; phylum Chordata; class Aves; order Passeriformes; family Pipridae; genus Corapipo; species Corapipo altera. Next base: position 3,623,466 of record NW_020884904.1, on the reverse strand, counting down.
TGGGATGACTACCCCAGTATTTACATATTTATGCTCTGTCCTGTATTAGTCAGTGTTTCTGTCGGCAGCCCATAACCTTTGGTCAGGTCTAGGATCCGCCTCGACTTTCTACATTTGTGCTGCAAGACAGATTCCTCCTGTGCTTGGCCAGGGGATGGGAGCTGGCAGAGGGGCACAGAAACATGGAGGGGAGGAAACTCTCATTGATAAGATAGAGTCATCTGTGGCCATCCCTACAGGAGGAAGACCCTGATGTGTAGAAGATTAAGCTGCATTGAAGTTCACTGTCATTCAACATTGCCTCAGCCTCATTCCCTCAGGACTTCCTGAGCTGGCACTGCCACTTAGGAGAAATGCCTGGCCCACCTTCACCTTGAGGTACATTTCCAAGTTTATCCATATGGTTTAGGAGCATAAACCACAGTGCTGTCGACAGAGATTTTTTTTCCCCGAGGCTCATGTTCCTGTTTCACTGAGAAGTAGCTGAAATATCTCATATAAAAACAACATTCATAACAATGAAAAGTTATTTTGTCTTTTACAAGAGCAGGGGCTCTGTAGAAGCCTTTCACAGCCCCAAAAGCTCTAGAAAGGCCACTGAGAGGAATATTGTAGGATTTGGATCCATAGCAAAAGACAAGCCTCATCACTCCCACTGACTCCAGCTGGCATTGGACTGGACCCACATGTGAAATGTAAGCAAAATACCCTCAGAGTCCTTCACAATATAGTGGATTACAGCAAGAGTGGATTTTATTTATAAAAAATGAGGTTATAACACAAGGACATTGGTATGTCCAGGGCCTTCCTTTCCCACTCACCAAACATTTAGGGGAAAAGGCAAAGAGACTGTTCTCACACACATGGATACATCACCTCTTCAGCAAACATGTCCGCAAATTTGTTTCCCCAGCATAAAACTAAAACAAGCAGAGAAATATTTTTCTTCCAGTGTTTGCTTTCTATTTATTTTCTGTTGCTACCTTTGTGCCTGCAGCAGCATCAGTGTTCCTGAGCCCCAGAACCCACCAATTTTGCATCTGCTGCCTTTCAAACCCCAGAGCACGGCACTAGAGCAGCTCTCCCTTTGCAGCTGGAAGTCACAAAACTATTTCAGAGTTGGAGTGAACAGGCAGAATGCGGGAACATAAATAGGGGCTTCCAGCTGGGTCAGGGATTTGAACTGGGATGGGACACACCACCTCAGTCGTGTTTTCAGCAGATTTTTAAGGAATTGGAGCCTTAAGTTACCTTTTTAAGAGTTGTTGTCATTATTATTATTATTATTGTTATTATTATTCCAAGTTTCTTTGTTGTTATCTTTATTTCTCTGTCTTCTTGACTGCTCATAGAAAGCAAAATACTGAAAGGTCACTGGCAGATTCAAATTCATTTTTGAAGGTAAGCAAATAACTGCAGGGATTTATTCACCCAGTTTCAAGCAGAAAAAATATATTATCAACTTACTGATAAAAAACCCCCCAAATCTAACTGCACATATCTATCCAGGGCAATCTCACAGTCCTGTCATTCAAAACTTCACTGTTCCTTTCTCATTGCCAGTTGCATCACTTTCTGTGTTGAAAAGTGAAAATCTCTTCTGTGCAAAGAACAAGGACTATAAATTTTCATATTATGGGCACTATAAGAACGATAAATAACAATTTATCAAATGAATCTCACTTCACTAGGTGTGACTTTCACAAACTTGTATAATGTGTGAACTCATTTATTGCTCAGAGACCTGTTAAAGAGGCAGACACAAAAGCCCATTGCATTGTTTGAAGCCTAAACCTCAACATCATTAATTTCTAAGCTAGTTTCTGGGTACATACAGAATTCAAATCCTTGTAAAATCTTTTTAATTTCCTGCTTTTGTTCTCTCTGGGCACACAGAGTGGACTGGTAAGATATTTCACTTCTTTTTTTTTCCACATTACTGGTAAACTCCTTCAGCTTCAGCCACAAGGCCCATAAACAAAATTCATGTCAGATAAGGCAAATGTTCCAAGATAGACAGTTATTAGCTCAAAGCTAGAGTGTTTCATTTTAGACTTCATCCCCATTTAAACCATGAAAACCTCAGTAAGTATTGAATTTAAATCCACTGTCACTTTCTCCAGGCCCTTGTCAAAGGACTCATTATTAGTTTCTATTTTACAGTACCTCCTATATCCCCATGCTGAGAGGGACCACACTGCATAAAGTAGAGCTGCATACACACACAGAGCAAGAAGCAGCCTCTGTCCTGGGGCGTTTCTGACCCCAGGCAGACCAGACAAAAGGTAAGAAAGAGGTGCTACGTTTACAGCGTTTGTCACTCAGCAGGTCTCTGGGTTCAGAAGGATAGCTCAGGATTCACAAGTCTTAATCCAGGACCTTGTCTACCACATCAGATTTTGTCATCCTCTTATTAAACAAAATGAAGAATATGTATATAATAAAGGGTACATGTGGATATAACAAAGCATATGGATATAAACCTTTTTGTAAGAAAGATTCTATCCTTCTTACAGGAGCAACCACAAAACTTCATAAGCCTCTTGGATCCATCTGAATCCTCTCCTTTCTCAAAGTATGTGCTAATGGCCCCTGATGACTTGCTCTCACACAGAAACATCAGTTCACCAGAGAATCGTTTTTCAGGAGAGCACAATGTTTGGATATGTATTTACTGAAAGGGATCTTATAGATTTCTGGTTGCTGTTGGTCCTGTTGCCCTATTTCCATGTGCCAAAAGGGTGAGCAGCACATTGCCTCTAAGAAGGACTGTTATCCCCTGCTCTAAGGCCTCCAGGACTGGGTAGCTATCAGGAGAAAGGTAATTGCACAGGGGAGATTGAGCTGCTAACTTCCAGCCAGGGCTGCAATGTGTATAAAACCCTGGCTGCCGGATGGAGACCTCGCTCACCACAAGCCCTCAGCATTGGCAACATGACTGCTTTCCATGCCAAGCTGCCTTAAGCCTGTCAAAGTAAGTTTAATTGTTGCTTCTCTTCTCTGCACAGTGCCCAGAAGCATGACACGATATTGGCTAGGCCAGCTGTCCCAGAGGAACACTCCAGGCAGGGAATGGCTGCTGTCTGCTTCCACCCTCATGGCTGAGGATGTCTCCTGCTGCAAGCCATCCCCTTAGTACTGTGCCCATGGCCCACAGGACAGGGCTTGTGGTACTTTGCCAAACTGGGACAACATTACAAAGGAGCAACTGGGAACTCCAAAACAGAGCAACAGTTGGCAGCAGCACAGCAGAGCCCTCACTTCCACTGTACCATTTCTGTGATTTTCCACCCAAATCATTGTGCCATTTGAAGGAATGCAGACCCGTGTCATTCTGAGTTACAGTCAGACTTGTGGGTGCCACTAATTCTGCTAAATGAACAGTAAAATAGAAAGAGACAGAATGTTGTAAGCAAGCGTGCTGTAGAAAAAGAGCCAAAAGGAACACACCAACAGCATTTTCAAAAGCCACCTGCCGCAATATTCATGATGTGACTCACATATCTACTAAAGTACTGCAGAAACCCTGGACTAGTTACACAATTCGCACCAGGAGCTAATGTAAAATTAAGTCATCCCAAATGGTCATTCAGCCTAAGTAACTAAGGGTTATTGACAAGGGAAGGGATGAAATAAAACGTTCCTGTTGTTCTAGACAACAAAAAAGACTGCTAAGGAAGTAACTTTATAACCTGAGAAGGGTCTGCAGCTTTAAGAAATTCTCCCCTAAAGGTTGTAAAGCTTTTACTATGCAAAGTATTTTTGCTATTATATACACTGGCGGCCACTAAGTGCAGCTATTATTTCTGGCGGTCATTCAGAGAAGGTCAGGACTGATAAAGTGTTTAACAGAGTTTGTTTGGGTAGGTCCATCTGTGTTTTTAACCACGCATAAAGTCTTTTGTGTCCTTTTAAAAGATGCTGCATGTTCCTGAGTCTAATAAATTACAGTCTTTATTTTTATTTGCCATCTTTTATTATTTATCATGCCACAGCAAAGAATGTCTTATTTACAGTGTCCACGCTTTTCTATATGGATGCCTGGACACAGGCATCTGAAAAATAGGACAATTCTTTGCTGTGGGGTAGGGGTGCAGCCTACACAGAGCTCCCTCCCTTGGGAAAAGCCATGTAGAGTTGTGACCTGTTGCTCTCGCTCCTTACACCTTGGGGTGAGTTCATGCTTCAGAGGAACCCAGAGGGGAGACTGCAATCAAAGGGCAGGGAAGCAAGAGCTATGTTGAAAGATTGTAGCAAGCAGCCCAAGATGAAGCTATAAAAAAGGAAATGTTTTCAGGACATGTGAGCAGCAGGAAAAGTATCCTAACTAGTTGGGATGGACCATGATAGCATTTTAACACTTCCACTGGATGAGTTTGGCAGTGCAGGATTTGAAACCTAACCCTGTTATAAACTCTCTGTACTTCATGGAGTAAACCAGGGGAACTCTCAGCACCCCACTTCCCTGCCTGGCTGCACTGCATGGCTGCAAGGTGGCACCCTCTGATACTGTTTATGAGTACTCTGTGTCCAAAACTTGAAATGAAATATTGCCAGAACCCCATTGCTTCAAAATGCTGTGCAAACATTTGCTGACTATGAAGCAGGTGCGAATATGTATTTTACAGATGGGAAAGTAAGACAGAACAAACAGCTTCTACCTAGTGATCACTAGCGAATGTGTGCCCCATATTTGTGACACAAATAACTTCCATTAGTGTAAAAAGACATTTAAATTCTACAGTGAGAGGATCCTCACAGCTGACAACCATTCTGTACAGTTCATAAAGCTTCTTGTATCCAGAGGTAGCACTGTCCTGGTTCAGGTCCCTCTGCCACTTACCTGAGCTTATCTGCTACAAAAATCACACGCCGCTCCAACAGGAGAGAAGCGAAGATCCGGATGATCTGACGAACGCTGAGGCACTTGAAAAGGCACTCAAAGTCCACGTGTTCCAGGCGCGAGTCCATGGGCCTCCGCAGCTCAATGACCTGAACACATCCAACAAACATCAGTCAGCATCACTGGTCAGGGCTGACAGTGCCAGGGATGCCCGGCAGCCCAGCCTGGGCCTCTGGCACTGCTCCATGCTTTCCTTTCTCCTTTTGAGGGGACACAGGGAATGAACCTTGTCCCCTTTGGCAAACTGAGGCTGGAGGCAAAGCACTCCACAGAAATGGCATATTGCACAATTCACTATCAAGTCATTCTTCCCAGAATACAGCTGTGTGCATTGCTGTCATTTCTGAGCATATTTCTCCCTTCTAAACATTGTGAGAGACGTAAAACTTGGCTCAGTCAACAGTATGAAACAAGTAACAACTGGAAACACTGGAGCTGGAAGCTTACAGGGTTAAAACAGTCATAAAGACAATGTAAATTTGGTTCTAAGCTTGGCTAGCAATTCATGTTAACATCTAGATAGGAGCCAGGGACCAAACTATAAGGCCAGGCAGAATTTAAACCAAATTTACTCAATTTCCACTTTTCCATGATGCATAATTCACTAAATAATGTTTAAAACCTTTTTTTTCATATATATCTTTTCATATAAAGCTATGTACATATATATATATATATACTTAACTGGGGAGTCAGGACAAGGCCTTAGATGGTGACTTGTGACATCCCTTTAAAGTCTAATTTTCATACTTCATCCATGACCTCAGGCCCTCTCCTTCCTTTTCTCAAAAGTCTTTTGCTTGATTCCTTTATTATATCTTCCTTTTACTCTGCAATTGACATGCTCAGATGTGGAACTTGAAGGCAGAGGACAGAAAAAAGAAGAGGGAAAAATAACATGAAGAGAGTAACAGAAGGAGAAAAATATGAAACGCGAGAGAGCAAACGATGGACTACTGAGGAACTGAGGAAAGAGAAGGGAAAGGGAAAAAGTTGCCCAACTCGAAGTTGTGTTGAAATCTCTGAAGACATATTAACAGGAACATATATACATCTCCTTCTTCCCATATGTCCAAAAATCACCATCACTTTATTGTTTTAGACTACTTTTATGTTTTCATGCACACGATACCATTTTCCACAAGCCTGCCATATCAGGTTTAAACTGGAGTAGGCCTTACAAAATTTCTCAGAAACAGTATTTGTGTACAGATTTGATTTTTTTAAGCCTGAAATACAGAAACATTATGATGCCAGAGTATTGGACACCCATCACTGAGCTGCTGCCCCAAAAAGCAGTAAGAAACAAATTGCAGAGTGACGGTGTACCAGGAATGCCTCCTTGGGAAATGCTGCCTGCCTACCTCTTCCTCATAACCAGGAAAGGTGCCCACCTCCATTCCTTAGCATTGGGATTGCAAGCTCAAATCAAGTTTATGTGCCAAATCACAAAGAGCTTATTTTACTGAAAGACTTCCAACACTAAAATGTTGCTGCGGGGTAGGATGCAATGCAAGTTACGGCAGCTTTTACAAATACCATGGATGTTTTCTGTTGCCTGGCAAAGCCTTCTGCTTCACTCTGCTCATCACAAAGAAATATACTGTCTACTTCCCAATTAATCATCATCTTTGTTTAGGCAAGAGGAGCCACAATGGAAGGACAAGATTCTGTTCCTAATTAAGCCAGTGCATTCCATTTAAATAACGAGTTTGTACTAGCATAACAGAGGGCAAAGCTCAGCCAGAAGAGAATTGTTTGTTTGCTTGGAATTATCTCAATTTTTTGGGGGGGAGAGTTCAGGAGCTTGAGCAGAGAATAGAGAAGTTGCAGATCCATGGTTCCCAGATATATTCACATCAAAAAAAGAATTCTCAGATCTTTCCACTGTTACTCCAATCACCCTTTCAGCTGTTGCCTCTCCAGAAGAAATGCTTGTAACTTTAACATGCCTTGAAAGTCACTTACACAAGGAACCCTTTACATTTCATACCAACTGGCATTACAGGCCCGCTCCACTGAAGTCTGTGGTCTGACATTTTAAAAAAAAATATGATTTAATGTAAAAATAGTAAAAGCACTGTAAAACTAACCCTAAGGAGTGCAAAATAACCCTTAAATGGGATTTTTTTTTTAACTGCTTTCACTAACTGGGACAAATTCTATTCCTATCTTCACTAATGTATCCCCTCTATATGCTTCCTCATCTGAGTGGAGCTACTGTATGCTTACATCAGGGCATGCAAAGAGCAAAATTTGACACAGTTAATGTCTGGTAAGCCTCAAGTTACAAAAACTTTTCATTGATATTGCCATTTTCCAGTAAGGCATATGTTGTATAATGGTAGGTTTCTAGCTACTTGTGTCAGTAATAAAAAGAAATTATATCTATTGTATGTATGTGCACACATGCACAAAAAAACTTTTACATGACACGCTTTTCTTTGAGGGCCAGTTAAAGGATATTTATTACCAAAAAGAGCCATTTAAATGCTGCTGGTCACTCCTACCAAGGCCAGGACCAGCAGTAATGAGTTTTGAAATAGCAACCAGCTGCTGAACTGCTCAAGTACAGACAGCATGGGAAACTCACATTTGCCTGTTATCACTGTGATAAAGTCCAGCAATGCTGTAGTCTGTGAACTACACTAGGCCAGGCCATACTGGGACATTTGTGTTTTGGGGGTTTTTTGCCCAACCTACTAATAAACATAAAATAATAAATAAATAACAATAAATTGGCTTATAATCTAGCATTAGCATATCAACACTGGTGCAATTCCTCCACTGCTCAGTTTGAGGGTGTGCCACCTCACATCCCTGCAGTATCTGTATGTCTCCCTCCTGTTCTTCTTTTGCTGTTTAATACTGGAGTGGTAAGGGGGAAGACTTTTAATGTTTGCAGTTGCTTTTTACCTCATTTCCAGCTCCAGGCAGAAAAGTTTTGACTTTGATTGTCTTTCCAGGTGCAGGAAAAGGAGATTCCATCAGACTTCTCATAAATGGATAAACCAGGGCAGCAGATATTCCCCTTCTCCTTTCAACCTCATCCAGGATCTAATTCATTAGTAAGACATAAGAGAGAAAGAAACAGAACCTGTCAGCATCACATACACTTTTGAAGTATCTCCTAACTCACATGTGCCTAAACATGTGGTACATCTAAGTTTAATTCTCCTCTGCCATGCATTTCTTCACTACTGTCAAGGCCAGGGGGTTGGATCATACCCCAAAAATGATGAATTTTTCAGTTACGAAATAGAGCCTGTTTGTGAATGCAGTTAACACAGACTCAATGAAGAATGAACAAATCTGGAAAGGAGAAAGAAGACTCAGCATGACAAAAGGGATCTATATTGCTGGGATTTAGCCTGAATAACAGGGTGAACTGAAGGAGAGAAAGATGAAGACAAATCGCATGATCACAGGGAAGGTCATGTCTCAGTAGTACATCTTGAAATTTGTATTAAGGAGAAACACTTTCTTCTACCCTGGGCATCCCTTCCATTTCAACTGAGATGGCAGGAAAAAGACAGAGCATCAAGAAAAGCAATGCTGCCACACTATGATAGAGGTCTACCAGGAAAGAGCTCCTGAAAGGGTGTCAGCAGTGGCTGTCATGTCACAGTCTGTGCTGAGCTGGAGAGACACGAGCAGCTCATGAAGCCTGCCCAGCTGTTCACACTGGGTGCCTGCATTATGGTCATTTTCTGTTTGACATAGTGCAGAGCAGGCAAGCTAATTTTGAAATAGGCAGATGGAACTTCTTAGAGAGAAGACTATTATTTTCTTCTCTCTTTGGTCACATGGGCCAACATAAATTAGATCACAGCTAAGTTTTCCCACTAGGCAGACCATATAGATGATAAACCTAAAGATGAGAAAGCAAGTTTCAAAGCAGTTAGTGGTTTGACCTGAAATGGTGATCTTTTAACCACCACTCAAGAGCAAAAGGTCATATAAAAGTTAGTGGGTCTGAGCCAGGCATTTGCTCTTGTTTCTCTTGGAAATTATTTTCACTGGAACAGAACATTAAAAGATACTTAAGCACAAGCTGGTGAATTGCAATGGTAGCTGGTGACACCAAATGCCAACAGAGGCATTCGCTAGCGCAGTTTCCCCTTTCTCCTTGCAACACAGTAAAGGCCCCTATATATGTAACTTGCATTCAAGTCCATGGAAGTGGCAGATAACCAAAAATGAGAACATGAATTGCAGCATAACTATCCTCACCAAACAAAACCAGTTGCCCAAATGGGATGCAGTAGTGAACCAGGGCTGTGCCCCAGCTTCCTCGGTGCTCCTGCACCCTGTCAGCACACAGCTGTAATGTGCCCAATACCCATCTCCTTTCCTGCAGTCACTGTTTGATGTTTCAGTTGCTGGAGTTGGGGGGTCATGTGTGTGTCATATGCCTGCCCCAACAACCTTCGCAATACAAATAAAGAGGAGTATTTAAACCAAATAGAAGTTGAACAGATATAAAAGAGATCTCAAGAGATAAAACGGTTAAAAATATTTTTTGAAACTATGACCAAATGAACTGGTTGGAAGTTAAGATATCTGTGGTTCTCGAGTCTGTCTTAGCAATAGGTATTACAAGAGTGAGCGAGCATAAAAGGAAGATGTGGATGATGAAAATAATGCAGGATTATCAGAAATAGGATGAAAACCACTTTAAAACAGAGGAATGCTTTTGCTTTTCTGATAAATAATATCCAAGATTTAATAACCTGTGGTCTTTCATCGCCCATATTTTACTGTAAAGACAACTATTCCTTGTTTTGACTAATTCAGAAAAATGCACCATCATGACTTTTTTCCTCTTTTCACCAGATTTATCATCTAAGGACAACCAAGGTTCCTCTTACCAATCTGAACAAAGAGTGTCTCACTTTTCAAGAACTTGTGTGTCCATCCACACCACATCTGTCTTCAAAACCAACAGGGACACTAAGGCTCAAGCGCTTCCTCCTTCATTTAACAACTATTTCCTCCAACCCCTTTCCAAATGTGGTTCTTGGAGCATGTGCTAGGGAGCCATGCTAAACCCAGCCCCGGGCTGGGGTCAGCCCTGTGTGCCCAACACCCTGTTCCCACCCTGGCTGTGCCGCTGGGAGGTGACCAGCCCTCTGCAGGACAGCACTGCTGTGGCCAGACCCCAGGGGGAATGGGGCCTTTCTGTGGCCCAGCCCCGCCACAAACCCAGGAGTTGAAAAAGAGCACAGATGTGTTACAGCCCCATTCAGGATCCAGTATGGAACTGAGAGGGAGCTTTCCTTCCTGCGCACACCAAGAACTCCAGACACACAGGGCCCACCTGCCACAGTGCCTAGGAACAGCCCCTGCTGAAGCCACTGGAGTTACACTCACCCATCAGCCTTGGAGTCATTTTGGCTGAATGACCAGACACTTTTTCTCAAGTTACAGACTGAACTGGAAAAGCAGATTATTTGCAATTTTTGTGCAATGACGTTCCTTGTCTGACCTTACACCTCAGCTACAGTGATACTTGGTTGTAAGGAAGATACTTACATTTTCTCTTTTTTTTTTCGCTTATTTTTCCCTCTCCCAAGTTTGCCTTTGAAAAAATACCTCACTATCAAAATTAGATAAAAACATAACAGCAAATGAAGAGCCTCAGGAGATCTGTCCATACCAGGAGTCTGGTGAGCTATGTGATCCTCCCAGAACAATGCATTCTGTTTCACTCACAGATATCTGTGTTTAGATACATATTATGTCTAAGAGACGCTGTTATAAACCCTTTATTTCAGAGCTTTATGAAAGATGTCAGAAGCAGAACCGCAATTAAGTATTGCAACCCAATTGTTGTTCTTCCCACAAGGTTTGTGTTAAACAAAGTTTTATCTAGAAATGATTGAAACCTGCTTTGAAGATAACATTCTGTATGAATATTAGACTGTATGAACAATATAAATGCTATGATTTTTATTAACTTCAATGATATACATGTTCTTTTCAACTTTATTCCTATATGAATGAACAAGAAAAATCTGTGTAAGGTGTTTGAGATTTCCCATATCTGAAGTGAAAACGTCTGGCAAATTAAAACCTTATCAATTAAGATTTGGCCAATTAAAGATTATCCATGTTTTCCTAGAATAAAAAAAAATGTCAATAGTGTTAAGCATATAGAATTCACATATCAAATAGTCTTTTTTCTTAACCTCATCATTCCATGGGGTATTGGAGGAAAAGTGGTACTGGCCCATCATCCAAACTATAGATGCCAAGAATTACAGCTCAACACAGCACGGCTGTAGAAAACAATGGAAAAAACTTCAGGCAGCCAGATCATACAGACACCCAGATGTTTTTTGAATCAAATTCTGCCTCAGTCACAGAAGTAATAAGATTTTTTGATGAACCCAACAATAGGGATGGAATATCCAAAATAGCAACTGTAAAATAGTTATCTCCCATCAAAGGAAGAAATTCTTCCCGTCTGGTTCATCACTGCAGATGTGTCTCAGTAAACAATCAAATTAAAAAGCAATATTAAAAAAGTATCTTCTTACCTTGGAAAATAAGTCAAAACACCCCAGCCGGCTGATGACGCAATAAACCTCAGGTAGGCGTGGGCCTTTTCCACTCGGCTGATAACAGCAAAAAGGAGATAGAAATTATATATTAATTTGGAGTCATAAGGAAATACACTTTTCTCTCTGATCAATCACACAGTTGGCCATCATGCGATGTCTTTCACTGTTTCTCCAACAAATAGCTGCTCTTGGAAAAGCATCATATTTCTTCCATAAGACAGGAAGCTAAAAAGTGTAAATAGGGCTTATCCTCTTTGGAAATCACAGCGCGTTGGAGCTGTAGTCCAATATCACTCCAGCTTGCAGCCATAAAAGCATTGAATTAGGACTGTAACTCATGCCTCTGCTATCTCTGTCCTCTGCTCCTGCTGCAGCATGAGGAGTGGGGCCACTCCAAGGGCCCTGTGCTGGGAGAGGAGATCTACAATACTAAGGGAGGTTATGATGGCCTCAGTTCCCCACTCACTCTATGGTGTTCAGAGAGAACTCAACATACAGAAAGCAAGCCCACAGACCTAAACAAAGGCAAGCTGCATAAGCAAATCATTAACTTCCTCCGATTAACTCATGATAAACATGAAACTCAAATAACTTAAACAGTGGTAAGTATGAAACAATGATGCACATCTCCCCAGTCCCTTCCCCAAAAAAGCCTGTCAAGATCATCCTCTATAACCATCTTATATAAGATATTTCCTAGAAAAGCAAATGGTATTTCCTAAGCGTACTGGACTCTGCTACCCTGCCTATACTACTGCAGGAAAGGCCCACCAGTACTGTGTGTGAAAGACGGATATAGCCACTGGCTGGATTCAGCTGGATTCAGCTTATTTACTGGAAAAGAAGTAGAATGTTGAAGGCCAATGTTGAGCACTTGCAAGGTCCTCAGGTCCTCAGGGCAGAGAGCTGGTCTGCCTGTGTACAGTGTGTGCTGGCAGCAGTGACATCCATGCATAGCAGCTTTCCACTGTATTTTTAACAAGCTGTGATGCAGCATTCCAGTGTTGTGTAGTTGCAACTGATTTTCACCAGATCAGCAGGCACAAGCTTCCTGGGGGCTGTTATTTCAACAAGGCAGCTTGTTGACTTCAGATGAAGTCACATGCAATCTCAAGACATAATGCAAAGAAGTCCTGGCGTTGCCTCATCCAGGAGCTACATCCATCACAGCACAGAACGGCGGCAGGAACACTGGCAAACCCCAGAACCTCAGCAGCAAAAAGCTGAAAGGGAGGTCTGAGACAATAGGTGAGGAGGCTGCCTACATCCTTGTGTCTTATGTCTGTGTTGCATGAAGTGAAAAGTGACTGTAAGAGAACCACTTGGCACCACTCAGCCTCTTTGTGCAGCTGTACATTATTGATGTGCAGCAGTGACAGAACCATCTCCATCAATAACAACTCCATGATAGAGGAGCTCAGTCACTGTTTCCATCAGCTTCTGCCCACTTGTACATTTAGCCAAAGTGCCTGACGATCTCCTCTGTATCAACACAGAGGTCCAGTGTATTTTTCTCTTTAAATCATCATTAGACTCTGCTGATACAGTGATTAACTTCTCTGCTGTGTGTTTGACATTCACATGCCACAGAGATGACAGTCGAGAGAAACTGAGGGGTAGCTGTGCTTTTTAAATCTGAATATTGCAATCAGGACTTGGACAGTCAGCAGGTGCCTGCCTGTTATAATAAAGACCACAAAAAAATACCAAAGCTAAGTGAATACAGATGAGTCTATTTCTGGATCCGAACCTGCTCACTACACGTCACATCTCTGAAAAAGCAGAGCCCTTTTTTGTCCATATTAGGTATAAAATCCTTTCTAAAGGCACTGAGTGATTATATCAAGCATGTGGGATTTTGGTTAAAATCATTGTGTCAAATCTGCAGGAATGCCGAAGCCATGCCAGGAGCCTTGGATAGCTCCCAGCCAAGAGCTGTCTCACTGAGTGCCAGTAAAAACAGCACATTCCTGGGTCATCTATAAGACCAGAAACAATAACTGCTTAGTGCTTACTCCAAGATTCTTCTTCATGAAATATCATTGCTTTCAAACGTCTTAAAGGCTACATGCCTGTGAGAGCTGGGATTGTTCCCTCCTTGCACTCATCATGTAGGACATCCTTTTCTATTATTTCAGAGGCTTTTTCCTGCAAACAGCACAGCCTCACAGATGCATACACATCATCTGTAAGAGGCAACAAGCAAAAGCCTCAGGCGGAGCCATTCTGAGGGGCAGGAATTCTCAAATTTATAACACAGGCAACCCTTCACATAACCTCCCCTCTCAGCCATTAGTTTACACCTCAAAGATAGATCTAGAACACCTGTTCATTGTGCTTTAGTTTGCTTCTGTCCCATAAAAAAAAACATTGTATGGGGCATGTCACTCCTGCCTGGACTCATGTCTCCTCAGTAGGGGAGAGTCAGGCACAGTGTCTGGCCAGCAGTCCTAGTTTAACCTCCTCTCTTCCCAAAAGAGAGCTCTCTCAAGTTGCAGGGTGTGCTCTACAAGGCTTTACATGGCCTTTGACTCATGTCCTCCATCCAAGGATCATTCTTGCACACAAAGAACAGGTCCAGTTCAGGAAAGTGATATGGTAAAGTAGCACAGCTGAGAGGCACCTGAGTGACTCTGCCTTGATGCACTGCACTCCTCCTGAAAGAAGAGGATGTTAGGGATGATGTTTTGGTTTGGATTTGTTTTCAATTTGTTTTCACGGAGTCCAGGATATTTTCAGCCCTAGATCAGTTTCACGAATGAAAATGCTAATGAGTTTTGTTGATAACAAGACAGCTTCCCAAAAGGATGAACATAAACTGACAAGAACTTGCTTATGAGATGAAGAAGCCGAGATCTACATCTAGGCTGGTCCGTGGGTGGCTCAGCACAATCCTTTTTATAGTGAGTTTAATCTGAATTTTAGTGACAGAAGCCCACTCGAAAACCTGCTTTGGCAGGAGAAACAAGAGGCTTTTGCTCCAAAAACTAAGCCTGCCATTTTAATCTTTCAAATCCCACCTCCCTGCCTGCGTGCTTGAAATTTAGAGGAGCCTCCAGAGATTATTCCAGTCTGGCATAGCACTGAGAGTCTCTCGCACACTGCACATGCCTGCTATCAAAGCAAGGCAGGTTGTCCCTGCAATGGGCACACCCACCAGCCATTCAGACACATAACCCAGGGATTTGGGATTTACGAGATATTGAGGAGGTCATGGAGCATCAGGAAAGCTTCTGGTTTCACAGCCCTAGAAATAACTGGGAAATGCTAGCATGTTGACATCAGAGGAACCAAAGCAGCAGGGCCCAAACACAACATTTTGCCTCCTGCACTTCTCCCAGCTTCTTCCATCTCCTGAAGATTAACTGTGTGGAGAGAAAAAGCAGCAAAACCAGAACTACCAAACGGCAAGAAAGAGGAAGATGCACCACAACCCTACCTGCCATCTCTAAGAAGCAGGAGTCCAGCATCAACCTGAAACTCCAGGACTGTGCTCCTTTCCCCCCAGAATGGGACAGGATTTCTTGCCCAAGATCTTCTAAATAATTCCCCAGAGAGCATTATTCAGAAAACAGGAGGAAGCAGTAAGAGCTGCCCCAAGGCCAGGTGAAAAAGGACCATCGAAAATGCACTGCAGCAGCTGAGCTGTCTGAAAGGAGCAGCCTTTGCAAAGCACATGTGCTAGGCAGCATATCCAGAAACAAAGATGTGCTTTAATGGTGTCAGGAATCAGAACAATTCAAAACCACTGGGAGTCCAAAATGAATAGTCAGTCACAAGCCAGTTTCTATGGCAGCTCTTGATTCCTTGTTAGGGACAAGCCAAATTCAGACCATGAGAAAACTGTGGGTGTTTTAAATCCAAAAGCTCCTCTTAAAGTGTTCTTGTTATTTGTGAAACAAACTGTGAATGCCAGAGCACCCAATGGGCACAGGGCTGTCAAAGGTGTTTGGGGGAGGGCAGGATGGAGGGAAGAAGGCAAGGAGAAGAAAAGGTTTTCCAGTGAGCTTTTTTCAGCCCCATAAACATTTTGCATCCAACAAAAGTTGTTTTCACAACTCCCCTTCTCCTGGGGCTGACAGGAGAACAAACTCCCTTTTCCTGACCCCAGCAAATGCAGCATGAGCTAGTCCCACCTAACAGCTGGTTTTCATGTTTTAAGGTACACACTTCACATTAAGGCATCTGCTCCTCCACTGACTCCTGGGGCTGGCTTGTCTTCGCCTACAAAAGTAGTGGAGAAGCAAATTTTATGTGAGAGGGAAGAGAGGGGTAAGATGAAGCAGTCCCTGCAAGGGTGTCAAAATCACCTTTACTGCTGATGTGCATTCACTAGAAAAGCTGTTGCACGATTGCCTTGGAGGTATCAAGACGTAACTGGGAAACTTCATGCTATCTATGGAAGTGCAGATTGTCTGCTGTGGTACAATAGGTTACATTCCATCCTAATCCTGTTCCAAAATGAAACAACATAAATACATTTAAAGAGGATACTGTACAGGATTTGTAGTACAAACAAAACATAATGGTCACTGTATCCCTTGGGGTAGTTTTGGCAGGGTTTTAGCACACACCCCCCCCAAAACCAAAAAAAAGGTCTGAAAGAATTTGAAATCTGAAAGCAAAACAGAAAAAGTGGAGCAGTTTGTTCACATTACAAGATGCCAAAAGAGAACAAGCTGATAAGACGCAATTGTTTCCTAGAGTAAGGAATCTGCACACCAGACTCTGCAGAAGACACAGCCACCCTCACAGGATCAGGCTGGCTGGCCCAGCCAACCATGGAGCCTGCTGAGGAGGCTGCCAAGCGCTCCAGAAGGTGTGAGACACCTCTCGCTGGGTATTACAAGAGCCTTCCCCAGGACAGCTGGGGAACATTTTCTGAGGAATTAGCCTCACAGCAGTTGGCTTGGCTTGAAGTGGAACAGTTTATAAGAATTTTAGGGGGTTTGTATGGTTCTGTATTACACAGTGTGGTCCCACCTTTCTCTTACATAATGTCTGCTAAAAACTGCATGTAGTTCCCAAATTATGGTTATTGCATTTGACAGAACTTGAAAGTCAGGAATGGGACTAATTGAAGGAGATGCTGTGGCCTCCTGGACATCAGAGCCGCCCTGACATAAGCTTCCAAAAACTGCTCAGGAAACTGGAAAAAATGTGCCTCTGGCATATAAAGAGTGCCTGTGGTATTTACCTACTCCTTGTTGCCTGTACAAACTCTGTATTTGCATATATAAAATCAGAAAGTATGCACATGTCTGCAAACAGATCTATCGCACTGAGGAATACATCAGTGAGGCTGTTTCATCATGTTATGCTTCATTGTTACAGTCTGTGAGCGCAATTGGGCCCTATGGAGAAGGCACTTCAGGTAACAATCCGAACTCCACAGTTTCTCCCAGCAGGGCAGAAAGAGGCTGCAAGATCCAAATAACAGTAGATCTCTGCTACTTTTGCCATTTCCTCAGATAGGGGAAATGCTGATGTTTTCTCTCCGCAGCTTCCAAAATCCTTTTTCTTTCCAAGCACTAGACCGTGCCAAGTTTTGCTCTCAGAAGGCATAGCAGGATTTGCCCCAGAAGGGCACTGTTATCACTCCTTTCTTTCCTCTGCTGTGTAGGGTGTACCAGTGAGATGAAACATGTCAGATTCTATATGCCAGGTTTTGGAATCCAGATTAAAAATCCTGAATTAAGTGATCTCCCAGGGTGGCAGCAGCAGATCTGATTTTCAACTAGCTTTAGAATTATTAAATAGATATAGCAAGACAGTACTTATTTTCCGGTTTGGGTTTTTTGGGGGTTTTTCTTGCTATCTGGTTGATTGATTTTTGCCATACCCAATGGAGAATAAAAGTTATATTCAATGATGCCTCAAAATACCATTGTATAAAAGTGTGTACTACTGATTTAATTCTGTTGCTGGTATTTCCTATTTTGCTAACCTATCTTTTGCACCAGCCGAAAGTCAGTATTCTACTTTATGTTGTCTTTAATGTAGGGTGAATTTCACTGAGCCTTAAGTGAGTAAAAAAAGCCTATGTTAATGTGTCATTGACATACTGGTTCAACATTCCTGTGTATAAATCTTTTTCATTGTGGCTGATTATTTCAATCTCAGCCTGGTCCAGGATCAACTGTTTCACAAATGTAAGCTCTGTGCACAATTATAAATTTGCTAATATTCTCAGAAAGATAAAAGTCTTAAACCACCTTCACCCGGTAGAGTGAAAACATTCTCTGATATATTTCTAGGCAAAATTTTCTGAGCTTTTGTTGTTTTTTTCCAAATATACCTTATTATCCTCTTATATGACAGCTCATAAAACAATCATTGAATTGTACTGTTGTCCTGCATCTTGTTATGCTTATTTACACCAGCAAGGATACCTTCTAGGTTCTTCCCTTGTTTATCCCTGAGTCTCCTCCTGACCAGCCCTTGATTTACTGCAACACAAGCCTTCAGTGACCTTTCTTGCCCACATATAAACCTCTTTGTGGCCCACTCTGACATATTCTGTTATACAGAGTGAGTCTCTGTGACACTACCTATGGCAAATACCACCCCCAGAATTGATAAACAAGTTTCCTGTTATGTTAGTTTAAATGAAACTTCTTACAAATAGAGGAACCACACACAGCAATACCTCCCAGACAGAGCATCTGCTGTTTGCATGACAAGGATCTTTGCCACGGACAGAGAGCAGGGTAAGAGCAGGGTCAGGCACAGGCAGCATTGCAGGATGGAAGGTGCTGTTCTAGTGACAGTGAGTTGCTCTGTCAACTAGAAGCCACTGAAAGCTACTGACGGCAGGTGTTCCATGCCTGAAAAGACGGGAAATTGTGCCAGAAAGAGAAGGGAGGGCAAAGTGCCAGTGTCCCTTGCTCTTAGATACGGTGGACCTATTTATAAAGCTGCTGTAGACATTCATTTTGCACAAAGAGTAAGCCAAAGACTCCTGCAGCATCCAATATCCATATAAGTTTTCCAAGCAAGTGTAGGTAACTGTCATATGAACAGTACAGAAGCCATAGCTCCCCACCAGTCACTCAAAAACAGCTCCAAACCTATCCAGGAGGTGATGAGCACAGGCCAGCACAGGAACAACCAACTGCTTTATGCTTTGCTGCCATCCAGTCAGGTCTACAGGATGGACACCAAAAATCTCTGTACTGTGCTTCAACAGCCTCAACACACTTTGCAAGCCTTTGTGCTGTTTCCTCCCCCTCACACACACACACACACACTGCCATGTTCTCAGTTTATCAATTATCCAGTGACTTTTCTGGTGATGGGTAGGCTGAGCCAGGTCCCCACCTCACCCATTGACCAGCCCTGGTCACAAGGACAGAAAAGGAGCCTCAGAAACTAGACTTCCCACTGCTGGCACCAGCTCTGGTTTCACGGTCCTGAGCAAAGGGTGATGGGAGTGTGCTGTCCACCACTGCTGCCCTCCTACTCACCAGGGTGGGTTATTTACCTACATCACAGGCCTGCTGCAGATTGGTTAGGCAGTGCTGGCAAAGTCCTTTGGAGATGTAAGCATCTGCCCAAGAGATGAACACTACTCACAGATGTTTAGAAATACCAGGTTTGCCTTTGTTTGCAGTGTTGTTGTATTTCTGATTTTGCTTGAAAGTACATAATAAAAAGAATTTATAAAGTAAGCGCTTACACATTCTTAGGAATTTCCTACAAGCCTGGGGATCTATTTGATCAAAACAGCCATTACAAATTCTTACTTTACTTGAGAGCTCCTCACATTTCCAGATTTCAGAGTGAGAAAATCCTCATTTCTTTTTTAAACCACAAGAGACATCCTCAAAGTTCAGAGTACAGTTTGGAGATACTGTTTAACAGAATTCTGCATTTTGAGGTGAAGGTGATGTACTTACCAACAGCCTCCTGCAATAGCCAAACCGTCGGCTCCCATCTTCTCCAGTCAGCATGAAAGAGAAGGTCTCACTAGAAGAAAGCAAATTGCCCAGATCTTACTGTCAGAACTACAGCATAGCTTAGAAAGGGATAATGCCTTATCCAGTGAGAGATTCTACCCACTGGAGGGTTTCTGCCCTTCTCTCTCTCTGCCTTTTATTAGGACACACTCTGTGAGAAAAACTCCCTCAGCAGTAGAGCAAAAATATCTGCAGGGCTGAGGATAACCTAGGTGTCTTATTAGCAGAAGAGATGGATGCTGAATTCAGGAACATGGCATACCCATGTACTGCAGAACGAACACAAGAATCAGATTTTAAGGGCAGTATTGAAACACTCCTTTACATTTAGATAGATCCTGTCTTTGGACTGAGTTTTGCTCTTTAAGGGAGAACCCCAAATATTCTCTAAGAGTAGAGAAATCATTTTCTAATCCAGAAACAACATAGATTTCCAAAATCCAGCTCATTTTATATCTCTGTCTAGGATAAGTAGCATTTGTGACAGAGCAGTAAAACAACAGTTTGAGGCTATAATTACAGAACAGGTAAAGGATGGGTCTGTGAATTTGTGCCTGGGCTGAGGCACATTCCTGACTGCTTTGCAACTTTTAAATGGCGTTATATAAAACACTTCTTTGTGCTGGAATGCCAAGGTTTATATAATTATAGCTGTATATGGGAGAGATATCTTGTTTCACGAACATGGTCTCATGAAAGGGAACAGCAGCAGAAGAGGAGACATGAAGTACAGGCAGGGCTGTGGGTTTCCCATGCCAATGTCACCCACACAGTTGTCTGCTTCTCCTTGTCAGAGTTTTCAATAACTCATTGTGCAGGTGCTTCCATGTACTGAATAATGCAGCCAAGGAACACAGAATACAACAGGATTATGTTGCATGTGCCATACAGAAGCCTATAAAAAGTTCCATACATATTCTTGGCTACAATAATTCCTGCAGGTGAATGCTACTTCCTTGTCACCATGGAAAATCCCTCTAGACACACTCTGAACAGGTCTCACTTCATTTAAGTGCTACTCAGACCATGCACCTTAACAAACCATGTCATATTCTAGCAGAATACGGGGAGACCCCACCTGGAGTACTGCATCCAGATCTGGAATCCTCAGTGCAATAAAGACATGGACCTGTTGGAGCAGATCCAGAGGAGGAACACAAAATTATCAAAGCAATGGAATACCTACAAGGACAGGCTGAGAGATTGGTGTTGTTTACACTGGAGAAGGCTCTGGAGAGACCTTATTGTGGCCTTTCAATGCTTAATAAAAGGGGCTTCTAAGAAAGATGGGAACAGACCCATAGGGCCTGTAGCAATAGGACAAGGGGTTATGGTCTTCAACTAAAGGCAAGGAGATTCAGACAAGATAAAAGGAAGAAATGTTTTACAGTGAGGGTGGTAAAACACTGGAACAGATTGTCCAGAGGGGTTGTAGATGCCTAATACCTAGAAACTTTTAAGGTCAAGCTGGGTGGGGCTCTCAGCAGCCTATTTAGTTGAAGATGTCAGATGTCATGGCAGAAAGGTTGGACTAGATGACCTTTAAACGTCCCTTCCAATCCAAACCATTCCATTATTCTACATCCTCTGCCAATCCTGTTACTTCTGCACTTTTGAATCAACAGGTTCTGACATACCAATGCAAAAGAAAAAAAATTATACATTTTTGAGGTTACTTTTGAATGAAAAAGAAAATTCAATCCTGGTTCTCCCTTCCCTTGCCCTTCTCTTACAGTCATTCCTATGCCCTGGAAGGAAGATAGGGCTCCTCTCTTGGCACAGAGCTCAGTTCCAAAAAAAGTTCTCAGACAGCAGTGTTTTGGGACAAATGAAGAGTGTCCTGCAATGCTAAACAAGCACTCTGAGGTAAATGACTGGGGCAGGTGGTGGGCAGGGCCCTGTCGTTTTCTAGATTAATTTTAAATACTTCCATTTATGCTTTTGAGTTTAGCACTCAGAGGAACCTTCAAGCCTCTTCCCCTCAGCCACACAGGCCTGTGAGGCAGGCAGAACAGGCAAGAAAAAGAGCACGGAACTTCAAAAGAAAGAAAAATGAAATACAGCTGCTTGATCACAAAGTGGCCAAGGCTCAAACTGCTGCTTCCTTAATTGGGCATGGCAGAGGCTGTGGCTGCTCCAGATGCTCTCCGTCAGCGCCGTGCGGCAGAGGAGCACCGGGGCAGTTACCTGTTGTACTCAGAGACAGGGAGCCAGTCCTTGGCATCAGGGAAGCAGAACTGAGGGATGGCCTTGAGACGCTCCTCTGCTTCACGCATCTGCTTAGTCGGTCTTTCCAGCTGCGGGGGAGAAAAGTGAGGCTCAGTCAGTCCCTGCAGTCCTGACTGCGCAGCACTGCTCAGGGGGCAGGGCTACTAATGAGCTCTGAGAGCAAGGGCACATCAGATTGTTCTTTATTTGTCCTTGGCAGAGCGAGGCATGACTCCAGGACAGGTTTATAGATGGCAGTACAAAAGCAATAATCACTGCTGGGTTTTTTAATTTTTTTTTCTTAATTGCCTGAAATTCCCTTGTTACACAATGGCCACTTAAAGCACAACCTTAACTCAAATACCTTTCTGCTGTAAGAGCACAAGAGAAATTCCAGAGATCAGAAAAAAAATCTTTCCACTGACTTCAGCGAGTTTTGGAATGAATCCTAATATAGTCAAAATGAGTTAAAAGTGAAATATTTAGAAACTGAATTTAAACACAGTCTTTAAAGTATCTGCCATTGGGCCAAACTCTCCAGCCTTGGAAAAGATAAATCTGAAAACAGGGAAAGCTTTCAGTTACCTTCTCTATGCACTTCACTTTGTAACATATTGCTTTGGAATAACTGAAAGCTCCATTTGAAAATTAGATTTGTATTCATTTTTCCACTTATTCACTTTACCGATCTTAGAATGCACTGTATGTAAGAATTTTTCTTTTACCTTGGGAAACTGATATGTCACTTCTGGGAGGTAAGTGTTTTTAGAGGGCTTCTTTTTCAGTGACACTACCACAAAATACTCAAATAACTCCCGTTCCTGCCATTCGATCAGCTCCAGTTCCAGAGTTCGATAACTTGGAGCCCTCTTCAGCATTGACTGGATGTGCACAAGACGCTGGGTATGAGCTGGCATAAAAATAAAAAAAAAAAAAGGAATTAAAAAAGAGGTAGATCACTACCTAAGACTGTAATGTATGTGTGTAAGCCACAGCCATTCACAAAGGACTTTCAATTTGCCAGAGTATTGTTCCAAGCATGTTCTCCTTTCAAAAGCAAACCTTCTAGTTAGCAAACCTTCTGTACTCTCCCTTACTAATTGCATCCATAAATCAAAACTCTCTCCAAGTACTCAAGTGATGCAACACTAAGTCACTGAAATAATTTGCAGTTCATAACTGCTACCCTGCCAAAGGTCTGTTTTCTCTTCACACATAAGACTAGATTATAAACCCTCATGTGGGTGTGCAAATGCACTGGGGCCTCGAGGGTTTCACATCTCAGGCCTGATTTGCATCTAGCTTACATTGGTGAAAAAGAGCTCTGTCCCTGCCTCTATGTAGCACAGCTTTTTGCTATGAACCATGGAACAATATCCAGGGAAAGAGGACAGGAAGAAAAGGAAAGATGTGCCAATTGCCTCCCATGGATTGCTTTGTTAGTGCCAATTCAATTAAGGAGCAATCTTAGACTGATGGTCACATCCAGACCTCAAAGATATGCCTTCATCGACTGACTTGACACTAGAAATCTATGGTGCACTAGCCAGTAACATCATTACCAGTTCTGGTAGACCAAAAAGTGAAAACAGCTCAGTAAAACCAGTTTCCTGCATGCTCTACACCCCACCTCTTCACACCAGGATCTCTGTGCAATGGCAATCAAACTGTTAGCAGCACATGTTTTTGTGTTATCACTGTCTTCGCCCACAGTTAGCAAAAGGCAAACTATCCCTCATGGTAGGAAAATAAGATGTCATAAGCTCTTGATCACATC
Organism: Corapipo altera; assembly: GCF_003945725.1. Taxonomy (NCBI): domain Eukaryota; kingdom Metazoa; phylum Chordata; class Aves; order Passeriformes; family Pipridae; genus Corapipo; species Corapipo altera. The sequence continues at coordinate 3,600,054 of NW_020884904.1, read as the reverse complement.
CATAATTAATTGCCAGAAAGAAAGGGAAACCTCTTGATGACCAGCTGTCCTACAACTGGTTCAACACAAAAATGAAGAATTATTTTGATAAAGCTCTTGGTGTGACTGCACAACTAGGGAAGATAAATCCCAAGGAATAACCTGACTGGTCCTGCCCTGAGATAGCCCCACTCTGCTAGCCAGCACTTCACATCTGCAAGAGGTGAAACCAAAGAGCCCACCCCACCAGATGGGGACCCAGTGAATCCTGTCACACTACACATGACAACTGTGTCTTTGGCTGAGGATGCCCTGAGAGCATCAATGTAAATATAAGATCACTCAGGAACAGTTGGTTAGTGAGATACCAGAATGAAGATCCTCTGTTCCACAACAATGGGGGGAAAGCCTCCCTGTTTCCAGTGAAATCAGAATATCCTCCCAATAACACAAGAGAGGCCAAGCCCTGCCTATCTTTCTCCATGGGTTATGAGAACAAGCAACCCCTATATTTTTTGACACAAAGAGAAACAGAACTGGAAGTGCTTTTGGGCTAGTACAGGTAGACAAAGGAGCAATGAATCTTTTTCCACAAAACCCCAAAATGTTGCATACAGCCTGTTTTGGGTGTTCTTACCATCACTTATCTGGAACAAACCTGTTTCCCTAAGACAACATTTTCCAGAAAGTTTTGCTGCATGAACAGTAAGCAGGTGACATCTGCAGTGGATAAACACGGATGCTTGCCCCTTATCTTATAACAATAGATCCACACTCTTGGGGGTTTTCCCCCCCTCTCATTTACACACAGCGTTATGGGTTTTTAATAATAAAATCTGTTGTTGCTGCCTTCAACCTTTTTATAGGTCTCTTTCTGTATCAGAACTCTAGAAAAGGAAGGACTAATTTACTGGCCTGGTTCAGGCAGAGTTTGTGCAGGTGCTGTGCACTGATAAAGGAATTTCTGCAATTTGGAGACTGCAGAGTTATAAAAGAGTGTAAGAACCACTATGCTGGATCATACCCAAATTCCTGCCTCCAACAGCAGCTTGCAGCAAACACTAAAAGCAGCATATGAATAAGAAGAAAGCATCTTTATCCAATCTCATCCCTCTAAGTCTGCACCCAGTAGTCAGTCTGGAATAGATCAGCATCTGTGAAGTGGCTAACAAAGCAAACCTATCAAAGGCCCTGTTTTTCATCATATGACACAGTTGCCAAATCCTTGCTAGATCCTCACAGCTCATTTTGTAACTTGCTTTCCACGTTCATGCTCCTGTGTTGGAACTTTTGTGAGTTCTGCAGTAATGGAGTTAGCATAGCTCAGGAAAGAAAATATAGACCATGGGCAGAAACAACATGCAGTGTCAGAAGGATGTACATTGGTAAGGTCTACGACAGGGTCTGACTAGAAGTTATTGAAGGCTGATCCCTTACCTTTAAACCTGTCATCTGAGTCACTCTCACTCTCGCTGTTCTCATCTGCAGAGGACATAGAGGGATCAGTTAATGCAAAACCAAAGCAAACAAACTCAGTTTACTGTGGTGAAACATCTCTGAGCCTTGTGATCCACACATGCACTTCTCCTCAGGCTTAAAATATCTTGAAATAAACAGTTTGAACGACTCCTTAGATGGTGTTTTCCTTGGATTCAATTCCAATTTTGCTTGAGAATAAGAGCTTCATTTTGATGAAAGTGCAAAATTCATTCTCCCTTACAGTAACTGTTTGCACTGAACCCCCACCTATGCTCAGCTGCAAAAGTGAATACTCCATTTAGAAAATGGATCTTAACCCTTTCACTACTGTTTTCAAACTTTAATTTTTTTGGAAAAAAGTAAGTTATGGAGCACTTGACAAGCCAAAGTAAGCCTTATGAGCTTTGGCTGTCTGGGCAACATCTTCAACCACCAGAACTCAACAAACCGAGTTAGAGTTAACAGGCAAAAGCAGCCATATGACAAGATGTATTTCTGAGGGGTACTTGTATTAAAGCTCTATTGTACTCTTACTACAAACATGGCCTGAATTTCTTTTTGGCCCCTGTTTTTCCAGAAGCAGTCTGAAGCACAGTGTGAGTGCCAGGAAGAAGCATGAAAGAATTACAAGGTCAAAACTGTGAATTTTGGACAAAACTTACAGATGCAAGTGACTTGAAAAGTGAACTAAAGAAGCTTGATAAGTCTAGCTGATCATGGAATTAATAGGAGAGATAATACTGAGAATCTTGTTTATTTTTAGCTCATCCTCATTTTCTCCTCTAGCAGAGAGAAAGTTATTGCTGTTCATGGAAGAAAGTTCTAAACAAAGTAGAGTCCAGGAGAGATGTGGAGAAAAGAAGAGAATCTGTTAATCCAGAAACATTCCAATGGATTCACTGAACCATAACACTTGTATCATACCTCGTAGGGATGCTGTCTCAATATTGGACATAGAAAGTTTCTTCAGTCGTTTTTTTCCTCTTTTTGCACTGTAGATTGAATTGATTCTTTGGACAAGCTGCAAAATAAGAAAATGAGGACTCAGTAAGACTAAACACTTTTCTGCCAGGAGACTTTTAATTAAGCTATCCAAACAATTTAACCATGGATGATATGCCAGCTGAACCCCCAAAGCCTTTACTACTTCAAAGGGCACTTTTATTTCTCTTATTTTGAATCCCGTTTGTATGAATAAGTTATTTTCAACCTTACTTCTTTACCTATGGGGATATTTTTAAAAACAATTAAATAACTCAGAAATCTAAATACCATTTTCAAAAATGCCATAGACATTTGCAATAACAGCAATGAGCCTGAGGTAGCCAAAGGTAGCTGTCATCCTCTACCACCTCATTCCTCTAAGCTATTATTTCTCTCTTCACTTGCATCTTCTAAATAATAGTAATCCATTAGCCTTATCCAACTTTGCCAAACTCTCATGGACCTGAAAATCATATTCAGATTTTGAATACAAGAGTAAGGTGTACCAGCACCTCTCTGAACTGAGATTTTCATGTGTTCAAATAAGCACAAGGAGTTGGGTCTAACTTTTTTAAGCTTTTTCAGGTACAGAGTGAATCAGCTGCTTTGAAGATACATGGTATCAGCTGAGGGTCTGGCCCATATGGACTTCTTCCCCTTTCCAGTTTACCCTGTAACTTACCTCACTTCAGAGGTGCTGTACATACTGTCTCCAATCTTATCCTTATCTACAAAAGTATTTTGAAGTTAGCTACTAGTGCTGTCTTTAGCTGGCTTTATCCATCACTAGCCAGAATTTTAAGTCCTAGTAATCACTGTGACTTCCCTCAGGAGGGCTAATGCAGAAAATAACTGTCTGCCAAAAAAAATCTGAGATGATGGAAAATATTAATGAGATAACTTGTGTTCAGTGCCTTCGATAAGAGGTTGAGATTACTAAGAATTCATAATTAAACAGACTATTATGGTTTCTGGAGAGTCATAAATACGTCATAATATGACATCTTCATAATGTCTTATGAGTCAGGAATAATATATTTTATTCCATAGTAGTTTTAGTCATAGCACTATAATACATTTTGCAAAAACTGTTTCACCTCAGCTTGCAGAGAGAGAGAAACTCAGTGAGAGATAAACTAATTTGCCATAGACAGAGCAGAAGGCCAGTAACAGAGCACAGACTGGAACAAAACCTCATGCAACCCCTCCAACAGAAGAAGAGGATCCAGCCCAGAACATTCTGAAGTGTTAAAATCCTCACTTGTTCTCCCACTTGAATCAGTATTAGGGATTTTGCCTCTAGGTGCTGACTGAACCACGTGCAACCCACCAGCAAAGCTCTGCTGAACTTGATTCACCGTCCCTGGAGGTTTTTAAGATGAGACTGGATGTGGCACTTAGTGCCATGGTCTAGTAACCACAGCAGTGTTGGATCAAGGGTTGGACTTGATCTTGGAGGTCTTTTCTAACCCAGTTGATTCTGTGATTCTCTGCTCGCAGTCACATGCCTGGCTCTTCCCACTGGGAATCCTGTGGGAGAGCTAGCAGGATAAAAAACCTTGCCCAGCTCCTGCATGTGCACCAGCCCAGAAACTCCTGCAGGAAACCACTACACATGAACCAGGAGTGGGGGACCTTGCTGGGATTTTTCACTCCCCTTGGCTGTGCTGCTTGGCACTTCATCTGCTTCAGCTACTTCATCATGGGTAAATGCCTGCACTGTCCTGAGGAAGGCCCAGATGTTTAAAGGACTTGGGTATTGCTTCATGAAGCATCACTGGGGGTGGTACAGAACAGGAGTTTCTCAGGTTTGAATTTTTCCCTCTAATAACTAATATTTTCTCAGTAAAAAAACCTGATATTCTCCAGCAACATGAGATTCTTGGAGTTACAGCAATAAAACAATAGAAATTGTCACAAGATTTATGATAAAACTATGAACATTCATATGCTGAAAACATAATTTCACATAAGGAGAATACCTGTCTCATCAATTAAAAAAAAACTGGGTACAAAACCAACAGCCAAACTGTCAAAGTTTTACTCAAAAACAAGTAACTCTGTAAGTTACAATGTAACGTCCTCCACAGATCTATGTTCATTTGTGCAGTAAAACAATAAATTCCAAGAAAGTAAAAATATAGTTAATATTAAAGATGTAATTTCCTCCTTAAACAGAATTTCTGACTAATTGACAGAAACATAAAAATGTTCTTCTACTCACAGTATTTATAGCCATGTGCTTTAAAATATTCTTTCTAATAAGAACAGGAAAGAGTTGTATACAGAGTAAAAATCAACTTTGTTCACAAGCCAAAATTAAGCATATTAGCAGTTTTCCCCCTCTCTGTTGCTATTGTACAAGAAAAGGTTTGTTGATTTTTTTTGGTTGTCATCTTGTGACTTGGAGGTTTTTTTTTCACATTCTATTTTGAGTTGGAAAACTCCTTGAAAAACAAAAAATTAAGTTTTACTTCAAATCCACAAAGACAACATGGTTATCAGGATTGGGTAGGTTATGAGTAAATGAAGGGAAACATATTAGGCCAATAATCATTATTTTCCTGAGACCAGGAAACAAATGATGAGGAAATACCACTTCAGATGCTGCTGCATGTTATAAATAATAACTTCTTGGCCATCACCCATTCAAAATCATAAAGCTATGTCCACAACAATGCTTTGATCCACAGAGCTTAAACAAGAGTGTGGAAAGCAGAATTGCCTTAAAATCAACTCAAAGGAGTACGGCTGGGCTCCTGAGAATTACTGTTTCTGTTTTGATCTAAATGTTCCTTTAGGATACTAAAAGAGCTTTCAGTGATGGCTAAAGGCTGGGTAGAACTTTGTGAGCTCTTGAAGACAGGTGGTCTGTCCTCAGCATTAGCCTGATCACGCTGCCAATACCTTTGGGATCCTCCTGGCTCGCCGTGTAGACAGCAGCTCGCTTGCCGTGCTCAGGCTGTCCTCATTGAGGCTGGAAGGGGAGGAGGGGATGCCAAGCTGAGCCAGCAGCAGCATGTCATCGTGGCTGTGCCGCTTGGGCAGCCGTGGTAAGCGGTGGCTCTTCCTTTCTGACCAGTTCCCAACGCGCATAGACTGGCTGCTGGGCTTCGAGGGCAGCTGCAGGAACAAGAACAGCTTGAGCTCTTCCTCTCCTCAGCAACACTGAGAGAAGAGGCAGCAGTCTGTGAGTGAGTGGTGGCTACACAAGGACATCCTGCCAGGTGAGCCACAGCTCTGCGGGACATGTGTGAAGAGAAGGTTTTAGTGATCTTAACCCCTAATGAAGGGTCAGAGGTCAATATCTAAGACTTTAAAGTTCAAAGAAAACAGCAGTACCTTTGGTTCTGGTGCATTTCCCTGCACCCACATCACATCAACTCTATGAGCCTTAAAAATCTGACTTATAGGCTTGGCTGACATCAGAACACTGACCCAGTGGGCCTGGCCCATCTCTTTCACTTGCAGGAGTGAAGATCAAGAGCATTTATCCAATTCAGTGTAATATTAATTCAACGTAATAGCAATAAAAAATAGCAAATTCATGCTATTTTATCCTAGGAAAAACAAAGTAAAAAAAAAAATCAAGCTTGATGTATTTTAATATCTGCCAATGTGCAGAGGTGCTGTTATAGCTTTGTCCCGCATTCCCAAAGAATTCCCTTTGAAACACAAAACTGTTATCATTGGAGGGGGAGGAGAAAATTTCACGGACAGGATTAAGCACCAAGTAACATCTATCTTTAAAAAACTAGGTCTCTTTTGAAGCAGTCCTTCAAACAGCTCTGCCCAGCTCTCAGGAAGGTTAACCAGCAGGCTGGCAAAGCTGGGTCCCTGCCTTCTCCTCCCAAACACAAACACTGTAAAGAAGCTTAACCAGCACATCCAGGAAAAAGTACTATTATGTCAAATGTCTGTCAATTGGCATTTGCTAATATTATATCAGCAGTATTGCAAGTTATAGACCTGAAGTAATAAATGTCCCATTTTTTTCTACTTGGAGGGCTTACTGATTACAGTGCCATGCAATCTGGGATTAAGCACAGGTGTTTCTGTGTGGGTGTGTTTTGCATCACAAATACAATGTCATCATAAAACATTCCTTTTACATGTGATGACTTCAAAAACTGAAAATAAAAAATGGGAAAGGAAAAGACACAGTGGGATTCAAAATCAGTGTTTCTGAGGTCCCTGCTTACCACAGATTATCACACCAGGAAAATCTACAGCAGTCTATACTTTAATGAAAGGAATTTTTTTAGAGGTGATTATTGGAAGCCTGATGACCTTCTGATCTCCTTCCTCTTGTTTATCATCATCCATGACTGAAAAGTCATGTTACTAAGCCAGCTCTGTTGTTATGATGGAAAAACTGGGTGATAAATCGTTGCCAAATCTACCATTCTTCAGGAAATTCAGACTTTTCTATATCTGGTCATTGGAGAATTACCCAGGCCCATAGCTGACCCACTCTTAGTGCCTCTTCACTTTAAATATCAGCACAATGACAGTGCAGTTATGGCAGGACTGACTCCTGGCAGGGAACTCCAGGTAGCATTTCAGAAACAAGCTGCCAGAATAAGAACAGCCCTGTTGCAAAGATACCAGAGAGTACTTATTTACTGAACAACTTTACAGAAGCTGTTTGAATCTGTATATTCTTCGGTCACCCTTAAACAGGGAACATTGGAAAGTATCTTACTATGGTCCTATAGGGTTCCTACCCTACACCCTCCTAGATCCTCTAGATGCTACACAGTTCCTGTTAATATGCACACAGTCAGAAATAATTGTTATGCAGCATAAGTCTCTCACTACAAGGTTATCTTTGTGACTGCAGTTTCTGTTTCTCCTTATTCTGCCTAATTACTACCTTCCACTTGTTCCTTTTCCAGTAGTTTTGCTGAAAACACTGCTGTTTTATAAGAGATGTGCTACGATGCACACTAAGAATCCTGGTGGTACTTCTTTTGTCTCTTGGACTGTGATGCTCCCATGCACACAAAATAAGTAAAAGAAAATGTATTCAGTTTTGGTTTAGGTCTCCTTATAAGACAAAATGTAAATTGTTGTGACGTTTTGTTCAACTGCAAATTTTCTGTTGATTTAGTGCACAGTGAAGTTCCTTTAAGTGGAGTTTTGAATCTCAAAATTAAGTATATGATGAGAATCATATTTTTTCTTATGAACACAATGATCCCATAACGACAAAGCAACCCGGCATTTCATAGTGTTCACAAAAAACAGACTTGCTTTGGAAAATTCACCACAAAATAGAAAGTCTGCAGAGTTCCTCATCTTTCATCTTTTGCTGTAAACACAACTTATACAGCCTCGTTAAATGCAGACACTCAGGTTTTTCTGATTATTTTATTATTTGTTTATTTACTGGGGGGACATACTTGGCATTCTCCATTTTACAGTAAAACATGCCACACTACGTACTTCACAAGAGCAAAGTCACAAGAGGCCTCACATAACAACACACGGGCAAAATTAGCAGCTGACTTTTCCCCTCCTGCCCCTGCTTAAAATCACAGCAGCAAATGTGGAGGCAGTTCACTAAGAGGTGCAGCCATACAAATAACTTAGGTCCAGATTTAACTCACAAACAACCGGTGGAAGGATTCTCATTGAAATCCTGAGGCTGCAGCCAGCACAAAGAGCCATCAGCTCCTGCAGCCCTGGGAGGCTGAGCTATAGCTGCCAAGAGCATTCCCAGCACCAACTGGTGCGTTCGGTCACACTCTTTCCAGATACCCTTTACCATCCAGTACGGCTGCTCTTCCTCCTATGCCACAAGTGATTTCCTTGCAAAAGCTTTAAATGAGCTTCAAGCACAGAAAGACAGGCTGTTACCTGGGGAGGTGATGTGTATTTCCTGTTCTGCGGCGTCCACATCCTGTGCAAAGAATCTAGGGAATTCTCAGAGAGCTGATGGGATTTTCGGCCCGCGTGACGGCCTTTCAGCTCCACATCCTCGTACGGGTTTTCCTTGGGTGACTCGCCTTCACATTTGGGTTGGTTTTTTTTAAGGAAAGAAAAACAGACAGGAATGTAAAATTAGAAAAAAAAATAAAAAAAAAATAAAATCATGTGAACCGAGTGAAAGGCTTTTAGAAAAAGCTCCTCAGCTTTCAGCATGACTCATCCCTCTAGCTGCAGCTGGAAGTATTTGGAAGAGAACTTGGCTATGCGGTTGACAAGTTTCTTTGGATTTTTTTTACTGCCTTTTTTTTTAAATAAAATACAAAGATTTCACAAGACGTGGTTCTGAGCATCCGCAGCTGTGGAAAATTTATTGAAATATAAAAGCTAAGGCACTTAATGACTTTAAAGTATATCAATAGATTTTATAAATCTGTAACAACCACTCACAGGGTGAAATGAAGACCAATAAATAATCGTTCTCAACATACCACCCTTACAAACAATAAGACAGCTCTTATTTGATGCTACCTTCATTTTGCTCTTCTCCTGAGAGAAGGCAAAGAAAGAATAAACATTTTGGCTCAGCAGTGCCAAGAGAGAAGATTGAAAACACAAAAGGGGAAGAATTTCTGTCCCAACCATACTGCATCCTCAAAGTGGTTTTTAAAACATATTATGTCTTCCAGTTAGGCAGCTATTCGTTTCAAGTTACATAAAATTCCAATATCCCGGAAGGAAACTCATCCTGCTAGTAATGGATAGAGGCTTGAACAGTTAATGACTACATAGAACATAAATGAAAAATACATCAAAAAGCAGACAGCAATCTTTGAATTTTTAGCATTTGAAAATCAGAACCAACATTTACAGTCCAGATTTGAGATCCAATATCCACCATCTTCTCATAACTCCTGAACTTAGCAAACCTCTCACTGAACTCAGTAGCATGAAGACGAATGAGTGCCATCAATGAAATTAACATTTTGTATCCATTTTTTCAAACAGTTGGTAATCAGCAACTGATTTAAAATTTCAGGTTTATCAAATAAAGGGTCCTTCCAGTTTTCCAAGTATCCTAAACAGAAAATCATCTCCAAAAAGAGTGATCTACTCAAATTCAAGGCTTGAATTTACAGAAACTTGAAACATGCAGGAAGTTCAAAGCTTCTAAACCTAATTGCTTTTAGTTTTATATCTATAGATTACTCTAAACCCCATGTTTTTAATACAATCTATATTACAATACAAGCTATTTAATATGAGAAATTCAGATTTTACTGCATACTATGTCAATTAAGAATTGAGGACAAAGCTGTAGCATGGTTTATTATTCCCACTGTTACAGAAAATTTTCACAGCATTTAAAGGGCTGACAGCTGAGTCATAGGTGTTTTCAGTGAGAGCAAGGCCTGGGTTAACACTCAGTCCATGTGACTACCAGCTATTTTTGTTCTAGACAGAATATTATATTTCTTTATTTTACAAAAGAAAACAAAAGCAGTTTGTGCTTTCTGCTTAATTGTTGAGCCTGGAAACATGAGACTGCTTGATTCATCAATTATCACTGCAGGAACTTTTGCTGAACAAATTCACATATCACAATAGAAATAAAAATACAGTTTTGCTTCAGTAATGCATCATAATAAGATTTGTAGTCAAATATAAGCACAAGAATGAATGTTTTAGCTTTGTTTTAATTAGAAGGCTGAATCGCTCCTGCTCTTGAAGAATGTCTGAAGCGGCAATCACAGCTTATTATTTCATCCAGAGGGAATCTGATTCCAGAGGCTGCACTATCATTGTAGCCAATCCATGTGCCACTTGGAAAGAACACCTTCAGGTGCTCGGGTTACATGAAGGAAGACCTTTTGATAATTGCAATGAACAGAATAGATCCTAACCAACAAGTATTCCTAAAAAAAAGTGTAAAGCTACAAATGTCCTGGGGTGGCTATGGAATTGAATGATTCTTTCTATGGGAAGAAAAATAGATATTGCACACTAATTCTGTAATTTGTAAACTCTACAGCTCTAGATATGATAATCATAACAATGATAAATAGTCAAATTTGCAAAATACTGTTACTTACTCACAGCTAATTGGGTTGTACTACCATAATAAAATTTCTTGTAAGCCCAAGTCACGTATAGGTCAAGCAAGAATTTTGGAATGGATTAACAGATTTCAAAATACCCAGCTACATGAGACAGTGCTCAAATGTGCACTTCCCTGTGAAAACAAATGTTATTGAATTCATCTGCAGAGTATCCAAACTTCTGAGAAGAAACAAGCCCATCAGTGAAAAGAAAACTTTTTTACAAGGTAAAGCATTTGTAAATTCTAGGGGGATTCTCTTTCCAAGACACAATGTAAAACAGAATTGCTTGAACCCAGTTAAACTCAACATAACTAATGTTGACCTGAAATACTAAGTATAGAAATGGGCCCAGAGAAGTCTTGGATGAGAGAAGAGGGAGGAGCAATGCACCATGAGCAGAGGCTGCTTTTCTGAGTCAGATTCTCTACCAAGAGAAAGCTTGGGCCAAATTCCTCTTCAGTGTAATGTGAAGGTCAGAGGAGACACCACAGGGATTTTAACCCTTTCCCCTAGAGCTGTGAGAGCTTCTTCAGCAACTGGTTTGCTGTTCAAGAAGTCTTGTTTCCATTCTTTTTCTCATTTGCTTAAAAACCAAACTATTTCAGGGTGTTTGTGGATTTTTTTCACATTGAAATAAAGCCTTGAGACCAAATACATCTCACCGTTATTTTTTGCCTTTTTTTTTTTTTTTAAGAAATAAACTCCTTCCACACTAAATCTCTGATGATGAAACAACACAATCACAACCTGGTTTTGCTGATTTGACATTTGAATGAAATATTTGGTTCAAGCAGTGAACTAGAAGAGACAGTTTATTTGTCTGTGTCTTCTGCTTTGATCTCTGCATTTCTCCTCAGCACAACCACTTCTCTAGTCCCAAAACCCAGGCAGGGAATGTTTGCAAGCTGCAGTGCTTTGGCATTCATTTGGACTTGCTGCAAAAGAAAAACATATTTACAATGAAAGAGCAAGGAAATGTCTTTGTTCCTGCCATATGGATGTCTCCATCAGAAGACAAAAGGAGAAACATTATGCAGTATAGAGGCCAGGCTATTCTTATAAGGCTGATCCTACAGCCACACATGACAACAGCAGATAATCACTGACTTCAAAGAAAGCTGAATCAGATCCCCAGAATGCATATGGTCACTAACAGTTAGTCTTTGGCAAATACTGTCTCTAATCACCATCCCTACACTCCCAAGATCAGTTCCCTTTATAAGCATTTTTTTCAAGTTTCCCATTCTCTTGAATTCTACGTACCAAAATGCTGAGTTAACACAGGGCATTTATCTACACGACATTTATCTTCAGAAGATCTCACAGACAATTTAATGAGTGGTCCACCGTGGAAAGAAAAGAAAGAAAAATAAAATAATAAAAAAAAAAAGAGAGAAAACAACCAGTGATATTTTTAAAAGTCCTGAGGAATGCACTGCCTTGAGCTTAAGCATCAATGAGTTTCCTCCAGGGGTTGCAGTTCCTCACTCGTCAGCCCCACTGAATCCTGAGGCAGCACACAATGTTCCTCTGCTCAGCCTCCAGACGTGGCAAATGGGAAGCAGAGGCAGACTCAGCAAGCCTCTCTCACGCTGAGAAAGGAGTGAAAAGTAAAGCTGAGGAGGGGAAAAAAAAGCAGCAGGCAGATGCTTCTCTATAAATGGCAGAAAGCAGGGAAATGCATCATTTCTTTCTAGATGAGAGAAACAATTATCAGAGGAATTAAGTGATTCACCAAGGGCTGATTTATAACTTCAGCCTTTTGCACTGCCAGGAAGCAAGAAGCAGCAAACAGCAGGTATACAGTAAGGGAAAGTGCTCATCAACTTGTGTTAACTTGGGTGCCTAAATCAGGAGCCAGTGTTCACAGAGGAGATACTGAATCCAGAGGGTGATGCTGAGTGCCCAAGCTAAGAGCCTACCACCTTTCCTCTTGGCTACATAGAAAGCCCTGGCCCCTGAGTTGCACAGCTGAGTTAGAGTTATCACCTTACAGGTGACAAAATGTGGATTTCCTGCATAACAGAGCATGTGCAGAAAATATAGGGCAATTAATGTATTTAATATTATAATAGAGTGGGAGATGAAAGCTTCAGCTGACATCCAAGGAGAGAATTGGGAAAAAGCAGCACATACTGCTCCCTAGGCAAGGGACTGGAAATAGTGGCAATAAATGGATAGGAAAAGAGGCCCAGATAAGCAGAATCAGGACTGAATAACAGACAAGCAGAAACACCCAAGTGAGCAGTCTGTAAGAACCTCTGATGCTTGGGGCAATCTTCTACATTGTTTCTGTAACAACAGACACAAGATGTCACATCAACTCCTTTCCACACATAATCCCTCTGGATGGCACCTACAGATCCTCTAACTACCTTTTCTGCCCTCTGCCCATGATCTCTGGTCAGTTGTGCATAAAGCCTAACTCATTTGGTCCACACAAACCCTTGCAGAAGATAAAATACCACTGGGCAAGGAGGAAGCAAGCAGAGAGAAGGGTGGTTGGGGAATTCTGCTTTTGCTGTCATTGAAGAGGAAGGAATGGGAGCGAACCTCTGAGTTCAAGCACTGCGTGAAGGAACAGCACAGCACTGTGCAGACTTACAGCCCTCTGGCATCTCTGGGCACTAAGTCCAAGGAACTGCCCAGTGGTGAGAATCCACATGGGCCCATTGCAATGTGTGTGCATTGATCATTCATTTTAGTCATAAAATTACACAAACATAGATTTGCACCACCAATGCTGGAGGAAAACTGAGACACTGGGATGTTTATGAGAATGTTCAGATCAAATGTATGAAAACCACAAAATCTCTACGCTCTCATAAAGTATCTGAGCTTAGCTCTTTTGTACATAGATAAGCTCTTTCAACACCAGGGAAGCTGCAACTGTGCACCTCAGCTGAGGAATTTACCTCAGGAATCTGCAGAAAGAGGAACCATTTCAATATCAAAGTACAGCTAAAACACATTATAGCTGCTTTGAAAAGCTATTGCTGAATAGTACTAAGTTACAAGCCATTACCAGCTTATAGTCCTATCACCCAGTACATCAGCTCAGTACCATGATCTCAGAAAAGTAGTAGAGCATCTGTAACATGCAGAGTGACAAGTCTAAAACGCAGTTGACCTTTTGAGTCCAGATCCATGGATTTTTTAGGCAACAGCCTGTGCTTTCTGAACTTCTCCAGTTCTGCTTTGCCTTGCAATAACAGAAGAAACACTGCAGATACTTCCAGCTCCTGGCTATCTCTGCAGGAACTGCAAGAGCTTAGAGCTCTTAATCATAATGAAGCATAGAGGAAAAGAATTAGCATGGCTGATAAATTAATAAGAAATTTCACCCTCATAATTCACCCATTTACCACTCAGTCCAAAGTCATGTGCACAAAAACATCTGATGAGCAACTGTTAGCACAGTACAGCATCAGCATGCCTAAACTGCCTGCACTTCAGAGGTCTAACCCTGCTGACTTCAACAGTCTCTGAATTTAAAGTAGGATTTGGCAGAGCAGTCTCATGGTTATTTTTCTCTGTTTTACTAGCCTGCAGCACTGACTAGAAAACCATGCAATAAAGCCAACAGAAACTGTCAACTAGAAAACCAGGCAGTACAGCTGACAGAGACTCTCACAAGACGCTGCAGCGGATGGTATAGCGATGAGACAGACTCCACAGAGAAAAACTGAGATCTAAATAGAGCATGAGATGATTATTAAAAATAACTGGAATCCATGTATCCCAATGTAACAACAGAGCAGCAGGCTGATTGTCAACAGGATCAGCTAAAGTATTTGGCTTTTCTTTGACAGGCCCCTATGGATACTGTTTGATTTAATGTGCTCTGGCTGCTATTAGCCTGCAGTGTCTATAATTAAATTTGCCACTATTACACTTTCCAAAATCTTACGTGCTTTTTCGACTGTGACAGGCAGACTGTGAGTGCAGAAGAAGACAGGAACATACAATTCCATGATCACCGCCTGTACCATCAGTTTGCATCAATCCTAGCTCTGTCTTTGACTAACAGCTGTCCAGAGACCTGCTGGAATGGGTCTGGCTGAAAACCCAAAATATTTTCAGAGAAGAACAGCACTGCTGGCGTAGTTGCAATCTCACCAAGTTTGCTTCAGCTTCACAGCAGCCCAGCAATTTCAGTTTCTCCTTGATTTGTACAATCACTTCGATGTGAGATGATAATGACAGACTATAATGTGCTACAAAAGCATGAGAGGCAATAATGTGGCGTGTGAAGGTGGGATTTCACTTGAAAGAACAACCTGCTATCTTTCTAACCTTTTCCCACATTTACTGGAAGAACTTTGCAAATATTCTAATTTGAAAGCATTGTCAAGCTGGAACATCTTCCAGCTGGATCTCAGTCATCATTTCTGCAGCTCTTCTCACACAGAGTGAAGGATTCAGTAAAACACCTAAATCATCCCATTTTGTTACATGACATGCACTATGCCAAATTTACACAAGAATTCAAAACAACTAAGTGGTTTAGGAGAGACAAGGTGCCTTACCACAAGAGATAAAGGGAGTGACATGCTGTTCTGGACTCCATAGGGAAGGTTAAACCACTGGTATTCCCTTCACACTCAGGACCTTGCTTGTAGGTCCACACCTGCCAATTTTAACTGCTCAGGTACCCACCTGGGTTAGGCTGCCTGACACTCCACTTAATAATGCTGATTTGAGACATGCTCTCTGTCTTATGAGTTCTGACACACGGGAAATCACTCAGAGATCCAGACTCCTCTGTTCTCTGAAGAGACTGTATTTGCCCATGTACAACAACAACCTGACCCTCAGTAATTTCAAGGAGAAATGGCTACACCAAAAGAAGGATGTTCTGCTTTATGAGTACCTGAAACCTGTACAGAAGATTACAGGATTTTATGATGAAAATGTGATTTTACTCAAAACCAAACCAAACCAAAAAACCAACCAAGCAAGCAAACAAAAACCCCCCAAACATTTCTAGGCCTACTACCAACCTGACAGGTTTGATGTTTTATAATAATTTATTTTTCTCTCAACTCTCTGACTGTGAATAAGGCCCATGCAAACCCAGAACTAGTTGTCCTGTTTTAGTGCAGAAGTAAACAAGAAGTTGATTCTCCCAAACTGAAGTGATACTCAAACTGACAGATGAAAACAGCTAAACAATTGTCTATAACTACACTGTTTCACTTTTCTATCACCTTTGGTGTCAATTGTAACAAGATTCAGTTATTATATCCCCCTACAGAAGTACAGTGATTAAGTTGCTATTGTCAGTCTACCTTCTCTTAAGGTGCAAAAAGTATCTGTCTAGAGAAGTGTCCAGCTATTGAAAGGGCTCAAAGTCTCCTAACCATGACACTGAGCAGGTCCAGAGAGCAGACAGGTGCATAAGAACCCCTCCCCAAGAGGGTCAGCTACCCCCAGGACAGTGAATTGCAGGACATTCCCGACAGGAACCCACCAACAAGATTCTATTCAGAAATTCATCCTGCTTTTAGAGATTCCATAGCGATGTTTTTGAGGCATTGCTTTACTTTCTAGACTGCTTCAGCTCTAGCTGCCAAAGCAGACACGCTAGCTGTCAGCAAATGCTTCTCCTTCAGCTATTTGCCTTCTTTTCTCACTTTTCCCCCCTCTAGACAGACTTCCCACATAATTTAACTCTTATTTAAAGTCAATCTGAAATGATCTGACTCAGCTGACTGATACCTCCACAGATTCCTGAAGAATGTTCTGACTGGCTTCATCAATTACTTCTCAACAGACATAAATACAACCCAAGATGGGCCACAAATACAACTCAAGCTCTGCCCCTGTACATTTATTTCTGAACTGACAAGAAGTCTGTATCCCCATCAAGAATGTATGACTGACTCTATCCTCGTCAATGGACCACAGAGAAACTGTGATGTGGTGATAAGGAGAAATGAGAAGATGGAACTGAGTTCGAAGGCAAGGTTTCAAGCTGGTCTCTACCAGTACAGACAATATAAAAACACTAGATCCGAAGGTCTGAGTTCTTTTAGAATTCAACTGTTGAATCCCACCTTTAAGGTAAAAACATTACAACTTTTAACTTTGCATAATAAGCTGGCATTGCCAGAAGAAAGATTTTTTCACAGGAATCTGTGCCAGTTGCCTGAACCATACACTTTTGACTATCCTTCTCTTGCCCAGGTTATCTGTGTCTCTTTAACAGCCAATCCATCTGCCCAAGTTCACATTCCAGCTGCTCAAGTCTCCTTGAAAAGGAGCATTTCCTCAGACAGTAGGTATTTGATGGACTCCAACCTTCACAGTATATCCTACAATGTCAGTTGAAAACACACCTGCATTTAATGAACAATAAATGTAGACTGTATCAACTGCAAGGTTAAAGGAGAGTTGCATGGCCTAGTGGTCTACACATCACTGGGACCTGCCACCAAGCAGCTCTAGCAAGTTTTGGCGCTGACACCTACCATGCATTTGGCACACCACCTAAAGAGCACTCAAAAGAGCTCCTGGGACTCTAAAAGAGGTATATTAGCACTGTCTCTCAAGTGAGTTAACAGAGTTCTAAGAACTTTTTTTGATCATTGCAATTTAGTGAGCAGGCACCAGTCTTGCACGTGAGCCAGTCAGAATGGAAATCTTACCAGGGCAAGGCCTCTCTGCAGTAATAGATGTGTCTTAAATAAACACATTGTGACACAAACTATTCCTCCTATTGCACCAATAAGCAACTATGTTCATCGGATAACAAATAGTCTGATACCCACAGACCTGGGCTATGTGCTGAATAGTCCTATGACTTAAAAAAAAGCAGAGAGGCAAAAAAACCTGTTAAGGCACAAATCTTTAGGGAGGAAAAGCATTTTAATTGCTTCCATTCTTCCAGGGAAAAAAATGTGTTAAATAAGAGCCAGGCAGCTATAAGAGGAAATGGCTCTTGCTTGGACAGGGCAAATGGAGTTGTGCAACATTAAATTAAACATTCTCAATCTATGATGCAACATACAGAGCCCAGCTGAGCAGTGGGTTTCCTACACATCTCTGTAGCATCCTCTTGGAGGAAATCTTTACCTGTTCTACTGTGTCCAGTACTCTGAGGAGTTGGAGAGCAAGAAGGATTGCCTTTTCAAAGACTTCTTCCACTAACATTTAATTTCTAAATTGAGTACAATTTCTCTCACAAATTATAATTTACCTAGTTTTACTAGATTTTCTCAAATTAAAGTTAATATTATGATTTCACATTATTCATTCAACTTTTTTTGGTAATAATCATAACAAGTGCTTTCTTCTAGATGTCAGGTGAAAAATGTTTCAGAGACACAAGACCTTAAATAACAGTATTAAACATCTCAACTGCATTTAGGGGAACAGACTAGAAAACTGAAACCGTATGGTACAGATGACAGGAAATACTGTTGTCCACAAACACAGCAGAAGCAACTATCTCAGACATCTCTTAATACTATGATAGTTTTTTTGAATTCACACAAAGCCAAGCATGGTTTCCCCAACCGGATTCATAAAGCCACATCAATTTTGGTCTGATTAAAGGCTCATTCAAAACCACAAGAAGCAAAACAATGTTAAGTTTACTATGACTGCCACATTCCTGTGAGTGCTAGTACAGAAGATGAATGAAGTCCACATGGTTCCTTGCACATGGAATACAGCTCTGATTTATATTAGGAATGTGCATCCCTTTAAACATCTGCTGCTTGATTAGCGCAGAATGGATCATTATGTTCCGATCCAATACCTGTCTTGAAGGTAACATGTAGGTATTTCATCTGTTAAAGTCTACAAAAATATCACAAAATTAAAGAAAGTGTCTGGTTCGTGATGTTACCAGATTTCAAAGCACAATCATTTTTGGTTTTAATATACCTTAAAACTCCCTTTTTTTTTTTTTTTTTTAAGTCAGCTCTCACAGGAAGATAAACTAGCCACAGCAGTTCATTGCTGCCCTGCTCATTAAAGGAGAAAACAGTGCAAGGGCACCAGGACAAAGAAAAAGGTTTATTGTACATATGCATCACTTGAGAAGGCCATGTATTAAGCAAAAAAACAGTGAATCCAGTCCTAGCAACTACGTGCTTCGAAGCTGCACTAGTCTGAGTTAGAGCTCAGTACCCCACACACAGTAACTTGTAGATATCTAACATGAAACATGCTTTTCAGAAGATGTTCTCTGACAGATAATTCACAACTTATCCACAGCTCTCCTCTGCTTTCCAATCAGGGAGAGATGCCCTGCTGAGGAGCACCAGGCAAGGGGACATGGTGACAGACAGGAGAGCTGGGCTTCTGTGCTGTGTGACATCGGCAAACCGAAGGAATGGCTTGGCAGGAACTTCAGGAAGCTTAGGAAAGACAAATCGAGTCCCACAGGGGTCAGAATAACCTTGCAACAGTGCACGCCAGGGTAAGGAAGGCCAACCACACCTTGGTCTGTATTAGCAAGACTATGGCCAGCAAGACATGAAAGTGGTAATTCCCCTCTATTTGGTCCTTGCAAGGCCACACCTGAAGTATTCACAGTACCAGAGAGACATCAACAGACTGGAGATAGGCTAGAGCAAGGCTACTAAGATGGTTGGGAGCTGGAGTGCACAACATAAACAAGAAGAGACTGAGAGAACTGGGATTGATTAGCCTAGAAAAGTCTGTGGGATAACCCAGCTGCTGTCTTCCACTGCCTAGAAGGGGAAGTGGAAAAGGTGGCACCAAACACTGCTCAGAGGTGAAAGGATGAAGGACAACAGTCACAAATGGTAACAAAGAGAATTTGGACTGGAAAGAAAGAGAAATCTATTTACAGTGACATCAAGAAAAAATTCTTCACAGTGGAGGCTAAGCAGTGGAGCAGGCTGCACAGAGAGGCAGTGAAACCATCCTGCTACGTTATTTGGAAAACTCAACCAGATGTGCCCCTAAGCAACCTGACCTAATATTGAAAGTAGCCCTGCTTTAAGCAGAGATTGGACCAGCTGACTCCAGAGTCCCTTCAAACCTGAATTTTATGATTGTGTCTCACAGTGCTTAGAACATTACTCAAGATTCACAACTTTCTTTTCTTGTATTTTAGCATTTACTTGCATTACAAATTTTAATTCTAAGGGGAAATGACACACTTTATTAAGTTTATTACTACAGCAACAATGTTTTAACTACCTACAAGCTTTTAGGGAGACAGGAGATTCAACAAGGTATAGAAAAAAGACCCACCACCACCTCTAGAGCAACTGTTTGCAAAGCAAACCCAAGGTACAGTGACAAGTCCTTTGTAGCTTTGAAGCAGATGTAGATCTATAAAACAAACTCACTATTACAGGCACCTGGTTTGCATGAGTACAGAAGTGCTACTTAGAGACTGGGGTCTAGCACTACTTGTATAAATTGCAGATGTGATACACAGAACTACGATAGTTTCTTTAAAGCTGGAGATCAAACCATTTTGGCTTGTCTTTAATCATGCTTGACAGTTTATAAGAATTATACTGATTTGGTATTCCCCCTGCACTGCCTGTATTGAATGAAGTGCTTGGAAAGAGGCTGTTAAAAAGCAGTACAAAACAATGAAGTTCTGTGTTTGTTCACAGATCTGAAATTTTGCATTCTCTTCCCATTGCGTTGCCAAAATGCCCAAATTACAGTCTGCAGGCAGCTGGTTTATAGTTCCCATGAGCTGGAAGAGCCCATTATAATTTTGCTTTACTGAACCCAAGATTTCTTCTCTTTTGAAGAAAGCTTCTTACCAGTCCTGCACATTTTATATTGATATTTAACAAACCAGGGCAAGGAAAAGAAGCATTACCACCTAACATCTGGCAGCACATTGACAAATCCTGAGAAAATATGAGCACTGTAACTAACACACAATACATTTTCAAGTATGAATTGCATGGTCTCTCATGGAATAGGCTGATGATCATATAAAGATGCTCTCCACAGAGAAAAATTTTTCAGTATCTACAAAAGCTCTCATTTTTTCTAACAGATACTAACAGAGCAAGAGTATTTTCTTCTGTTCTGAAAGCATTTTTTTTGAATGACATAGAGGAAGAGTACAGCTGAAAATTGAAAGAATAAATTCCTGTTTTCACTGAGGCTGACAAGCCAGAGAGAGAATTTGGGTATGACAAAAAGCCCCACGCTGCAATTTGTGGCCACTGCTCTTTGCTATATCAACTGATATGACCAAGAAGAGGTTTGTTCTATTATCTTTGTTTGCCCTTCAAAACATTTGTAAGCACTACTAGAGTGACTTTTTACCAGACTAAACAAGCCCAGCTTGTCAGTGTCTCTTTAGAGGACATGTGCTTTAGAGTCCCTGATTACCTCGGTAGCCCTCCAGTTTTCAGTATATAAAGATGCATTGTCCAAAGTAAAATGAAGTCCCCTTTGTATCTGCTGTAATAATATAACACTGAAATAGTTAAAGACAATGCAGATATTCATCACTTGTGTGGAAAATCTGTGCTCTGAAGAGCTGCCCAATTTTCAGTAATTGCAACAACTTTTTTTTGATGTTAAAAGAATGTATGCATAGGCCATACATTTCCTTCTAAGACCAGAAGAAACATGTTTTTCTTATGAAGCTTAATCAAAACAGTGCGTTTTTGTTGTGTATTTCTGATGGTTGTATAGCTAAAGGAAATTAATTCCTCTTTAACCAGCAACTGGGACTTAGGGAAGACCAGGAACAGTGCTACAAACAACTGCTTTGGGGCAGTCCACACTGGAGTCCTGAAAAGCTCAGGGTGACCACACAAGGCCTCTGAGGTTAATCTCGCTATTGGATAGCTCTGTAAACACTGTCTCAAGTTCAGTTCTTTGCATTTTTACACCACTCAAGGCTTCAAGCCAAGGCCGTGATAAAAAGAATGATTTGGTTCTTGAAAAGCATTGGCAGAAAGCTGACCAAACAGTCTGTTTCCAATAGTACCCAATAAAGTCCTAAAGAATCAAGACTTCCTGCATGCAGACATTATTACTTCCTACATTTGCACTGAAGGATCAATCCCTTTTACTCTCCATTTAATCTCTCTTTACTGACAGCACTGAATGCTCCTGCACAGGGCACGTGTTCAACAATACATGGCCTGCCTACCACCACTTAACATCCTGCTGTGAGCCCGTGTTCTGTAGCAGCTTCTTACCTACAATGTCTTCATAGGCATTCTCTTCTAAAGTGCTCTTGGATCCAAATTTATGCTGGCTCTCAGTCCCATTTTCAGTCGGGGAGGGAGGGTACAGGGATTGCAGACTTGAGGCATCCTCGAACTCAAAGGATTTTCTGAATTTTAAAACAATAAGTAATTAGTAACTAGAACGCAAAATTATTCAAACATTTAGATAAGTGTTTGCTAAGAAATATATATAAAATGAACTACAACAACAACAACAAAAAAAAATCATATATCATGTTTTAAGAACTAACTTTTAGAGGATCCTAAGTCCTGTGCTCACAGCAGTCTCTAGTATAGCCACCTGTGATACTTTTATGAGATTGGAAGTATTGTTACCCCCATTATGCAGACAGTGAGAAAACACCAAGAAAGTATGTGATATTTTTGAAAGTTTATGAAGTTAGCAGCACAGTCCTGAGATTAGAAATTGCTTTGCTCTTGCCAAGGTCCCCAGAAGCATGTGGCCCTCTCTCCTCAAGAAAGACGTATCTCTGGAAAGTGTTCCTCCACTGGTTGTTCTGGGAAATGCAACCCCCTAGTTTCACACCACTCACATCTTGAACCTTCAGATGTGTTCCTGCACAGAGGTCAGTGTGCAGATGCCAGAGGCAGACTCGTGTGGAAGTCACCCATTTCTCTTGCACACCCTGTGTCAAGCACTATCAGCAAAGGGCAAAGCATTGAGGAAATTAGTTCTCTCTAGGGTGGATGAGCAGTCTGGGCTGATAGCTCAAGGCCTGAAGGTTTGGCCTTTCTGGCAGGAAGGTGAGGGCTGGCTGGGTCAGATGAACCATACGATTTGTCTCTCCCCTGGGTACTTGAAGGAGGGGCAATTCACCACCTCCCACCTACTGCCCCAATGCCGCAGAACAGTTCTAGAGGAAGAAGAGCATGAGTCCTTCCCACTTTCCAGTTTACACAGCATTTGTTCCCTCAGGCAATGTCTATACTAAAGCTGGGAGATCCTTGAATCACAGTGCCAGCTATACAGGGGCTGGCATTCATCGAACTGATTTACTGCTGAGGATGAAACAGTAATAAAAACAGGTTCAGTTCAGACCATAAATCCCGTGGTGCTGTAAGGCTTGCAGAGACTGTGCTGATGCCCATACTTCACTCACTGAGACCTAAACTAGATTAACAGTAAATCATCCTGCCATCAACCCCTGTTCTTCCCAGATGGAGTTACAGCATACCCATATGGCAGTGAGAGTCTCATGGGACATACTTTGGTCTATAGGTAACACAGTGACTAATATGCAGACAAGGCATTTGACAAGAGCACTTCCTATTTGTCTGCTGGAGCAGACTCACAGGTCTGGATTAGGCTTAGAAGTCTCCTCTCTCTCCTTTCCCTAATCTTCAGAATATCCAGGTCCAAGTTATGCACATCAGGATCACAGCAGAAACAATCTGTGCATTCCAGATCCAGACACCTACTCTTCCACACCTAGTCACAGCTATAAAGGAAGCTTACACACTGAAGACATACCTGTGTATCAAAGGAGACTTTCTAAATTAGTTAAATATCCAACTCCTATAGATTCCAAGGCAACACTATGATGTGGTGACACTGTATAGGATCACAGGAATGGTTTTGTGGACTGACACTAAGCTGTGGTCCATGTGTCCCAAACCTATCCTGTGACACTCCTCTCCTGCACTGTGTGTGGGCCAGAGGATCTGGAACTGCTAGGGAACATCCAGTTCACATCAGCTTGAAATGTTAAAGCTACTGTAGGCACCAGATCCTCTGAATACAGACTGTACCCATGCCAGGAGGCAAACATAAGAGACCTTCCTCAATTTTACTAGAATGACAAATAAAATCAATGGTTTCAATCAAGATATTAGAAGAATAAATACCCACAGTCCACTCTCATGACATTCCAGTGAGTGCAAAGCACGTGTGTGTTCAATCTGAAACACAGAGCTACAAGCTGTAGACACAATGAATTATGTCTGTTCTCAAAAAGAGAACAGTTTAGATATCGAGATTTCAGTAATTACTGTTAACTAAATACTGTCATTCTTAGATGAATTGTATGGTCTTAAGTTCTTTGTAAATCCTGGAGTTCTCCTTTCTGTAACTAAATGAAGGACAGTAGCAAAGACAATATAGTTAAGATTTTATAAAGGATTTCTACCCAGCCTTGAACACAGTCAGCAGACCTGAGATTTTTGGGATTGATTTAAACTTATTTAGATCATGATTAATCAGAGTTGAGTCCAGAGAAATCACTAAACTACTGTAGAGTAAAGCTGTTACAAATGAATGTACATCTACCCTGTAAAATGTCAAACTGATTTGCAAGAATCATCAGGTTCACATGATAACATTGTAAATCCTACAACTTGTACTCTACTAATCACAATTTAAATTGATAAACAATGTTTTTCTTTTGGGTTTGTATCTCCTAACCCTACCCAGGCCTGAAGCTCCTTTTCTGAACTGTGCTGTTGTCTAAGTCTGCTACAACAGAAGGCTGAACCTGCAGAACAGCAGGTACCTCTTCTTGAAAGAAGCTTCAAAACTTCATCTCAAAGATCATTGTGATAAAATACTGTGGTTCTTAGATGATTGTCCCTTAATTTACCAATAAAGGTTATCAGTTATACCAGAACATTTAAAAACTATTGTTTATCTTCTGTACATTGCAAATGCTGTGCTGAACAAAATGAGGTAAGCTTTGCTTCGCAAATTCTCGTTAAAAACTAGATTTACTTCCTCTGAAATCATTGCCAGAACTCAAAGATAAGCACTGCTAATCAGAGCTTGACTTTCCACATCCCCCTCTCCCCGCCTTTCTCAGAGAAACAAGTCGCCTCTGCAGAGCTGTTCAATCCATTTCAAAAGCAGGAGTGTCTGAAAAGGAAAGGGCAGAATTCAAAGGTTCCCCTTTTCCTCCCTCAGCATACTTCAGGTCAGGTTGTGCTGATATAAACCTTTAATTAATTGAGCCAACATCAAGCACCAGATACTGAACTGATAGAGTGCATCTGAGAAGCTGTTTAGCAGTTACTTGCAAATCTAAATATCAAGGGGGAGTGTGCATCACACACATGCATCAATATGTGAACTTGTTAAAAATTATGTACTTTGAATGCTTAGCAATGTCTGTGCCTACAATTTTCTAAGGAGTGAGCAGCATGAGTTTTATCATGTCTAAAACTCAAGACGAATCATGTAATTAAAACAAGCCAAGCTCCACAGATGGCTGGAGAAATAGCCATACACTCTGCCCATCATTAACTCAAGAAGGGCATAAGGGTCTTTTGGTGCTATAACAGTTTTCTCACCATTAATCCTCTACAGTTGTTGATAGTAACTTAGGATAACATCCCTAAGCACTGAAATAAATAAAGTCATCAGCATTGCATAAAACTGACACAACCACTGTAGTAATGAGCTTTGGAAATAGAAAACCTCTGCAGGTGTGTTTTGCAGTGAACAGGAAGAAAAGACTATGATGGATCAGCTAAGGTCCCACTACGAGAAAATAATGAAAGCATGGTCCATTAAAAAATTACAATTAAGGGCATTTGTGCCAAAATGAACTAGATAACCTTTAGCACACGTGACATAGGGCCTTTTTTAGAGATCAAGGAATGCAAGTTGTAGAACTCCAAAACTGTAGGCATGTAAAGGTATTGTACCAGTGTATCCCATCAGTGCAATTCAGCAGAAAAAAACACTAGTCTTGCACACAGCTCCTAGTTTCTCTTATGTCAAAAGCACTGCATTAGGAGGAGAATTTACAATACTGTTACTGCACAAACACAGCACACTTATTTATTAATTGATTTGGAGAACTGAGCACAAGACATTTCCTTGACTGTTACCTATTCTGGGATTTTCTGTGAAAGCGCGACTCTTTCTTCTGCCTTCTGGTCACGGGGGGTGCAGGAGTGGACGGGAGGGGAGGAGGAGCAGAAGGTGTAGGAGATGGAGGTAGGCCATTGCTTGGTTTGTTTTTGTGGGTTTTGTCTGCTTCATATTCAAAGGTGCGTTTGGGCTTGGGGACAGGATTCACGGCGGCGCTGTTGGCCGGGCTTTCGAGGAGCAGTTTAGGGCCGGCTGAGTTCGCAGTAACTCCCTGTTTTGTTTTACTGCTTTTCTCAGCCTCAGGGGGTGTTTCTGGTTCACTCCCCAAAATAACACTCCCTCCTTTGCTATCACTTAGGGTTTCACTCAGTCCCTCCACAGTCTTTTTCTTCCCTTTGTCAACACTGTAGCAGCTACTTGGTAACTGGGGGAGGCCTCTGCCCGACTGCTCCTTCAGAGCCTGCTCAATCTTCTGTATTCTGTTGAGTACAGCAGAGGACTCTTTCCTCCCGTGGCCCTTAAGGAAAGTGGCAGCAGGAGGTTCACTCCTGCTTGGTCTCTTTTCAAACCTATGGCAGGAATCCCTGTCCAGCAGTTCCTCCTCCTCTGTTTCTGGGTAAGAACACTCGGAAAATGTTCGGCTCATTCTTCTGAGCCCTTTGAAATCAAATGTCTTGTCGCTGCAGGGAGAGGTCAGCACACTGGGGCAGCTTTCACTGCCTGACCTCTCCCCAGTATCCCTCTTGTCCACACACACACTCATCCTGGGGGATAGCTCCCGGCGGCATTCCCATTCTGTGATCTTCTGCCTGATGTCCAGAGCCTGGGAGCGGACGCTCACCCTGCTGATGGAGAAGGTCCTCAAGTTGGTGGCAGTGCCCAAGGACAGAGTGCTCCGGGCAAGTGGATGGCTCCCTATTGCTTCCCCGTCTTGAGCCTCATTTGGACTCTCCTTTTGGTCAGCCTTGGACACGGACAGCCTTTTATCCAAAGCACCCACGCTGATGGCTTTGAGGGGGTGGCTCGAGGAGTCTGTGTCCGATGGGCTTGTGGAGGTGCCTTGTGGCGTAGATGTGCAGCTGTTCCAGTCCTTGAGGCACTGCCTGGAGCTGGAGACTTTGGTGAGCTGAGTAGAGCGGGAAGAGTCCTCACTATCACTGAGGGGGTAGGCAGGGCTTCTTCGGGGGGATAAAAGAGGTGGCGGAGTGGCTGACTGACACCTAGAAGCAGAAAGAAATAAAAAATCAAGTCCCTGGGGGAACTACAGTTGGTTGCCAGATTTCTCCTGGCTGCAGGTCTTCACACTG
Source organism: Corapipo altera (assembly GCF_003945725.1). Lineage (NCBI taxonomy): Eukaryota > Metazoa > Chordata > Aves > Passeriformes > Pipridae > Corapipo > Corapipo altera. The sequence continues at coordinate 3,573,248 of NW_020884904.1, read as the reverse complement.
CAAGACTATCCCAAAGGGCCACTAAGACATCAATGACCATTCAGCCACAGAGTCGAGGGCTGAGATTCTCAGGTTCTCACAGTAAACTACTGCCCTGAAGGCATCTACCACCTCCAGCTGAGTAGCTCCTTGACCTCCCAGATTAAGGAGTCCCTCTTGCCCCACTGAAACAAAATTGGGAAAGACTGACCAACCAGGAGCATAGTTTACTCACTGGTTGAGGTGAGCAAACCAATTTGAAAATATGTCAGTTTTTAATTCATAATATCTGAAGCAAAGTTGCATCATGGTGTCAGACACTGCAGTACTTTATCCTCAGCATTTCAAATCCCTGATATATATAATAAACTAAATAAACCAGCAAAAGACCTGGTTTGTCTTTGATCTGACGCTGTGGCCAACAAATCAAATTCTCCTTATCAAACAGAAGTAATTTCTTATCAAATGAATATTACAGAAACTGAGAAAACATATTAATCTGCTCACACTATCTGTTGAAAAATACGAACTATATAGAAAGATCTCAGTGTTACCCTGGAAAAAACCCTTGGAACAAATTCTTGCCGTGGTTTGCAAAATCAGCTATTGTTGCTGGGGTTTAGTACATTGTTGCAAAGATTTTTAAGAACAAAAAGACAAAAGGAAATTAAACAAAACATTAATCAGTTGGCTCGTAACAGATGAGCCCGCAGTAAGAAAATTAAGCCAAAACTGTGTCAAAAAAGGGGGTTTGCTGCATTGCCAAAATCCATACGTACAAAACATAGCAGAAATAATCAGAACTCCTTTAACATTTTGCCCTAGCAACCTTTCTGTTCCAAACAGCACAGAAAGAAAAAGAAAGACCATAAATAATGTCTTGCATATGCAATTAAGTTTATGTTCCGTGAAGACTGTGGACAACAAGCTGGTTTTTTATAAACTGTCTTGTACACCCAAGATCCAAATCAAAGAGCTGTTTGACCAAAAGAAATCATAGGAACAAATGCCTCCACTATAGCAAAGGGACAAGAGATTCAGAAGATCCTTGCTGCTATATTGTTTTCTTCCCAACAGCCAGCCAATACCTACAGGCAGAGGTGCCAAGTTCTGTGCATTAATCCAAAAACCCAGAGCACTGGGGTGATTTCTGAAAAATTTACTTTGACACAGGAGATATTTTCTTCTCTTTCAAACACAACCCCAAACCAAATTATTAGAGTTCATCCCAGATTCTCACAGTGGATACTTCACAAACAAAGCTCAGAAGCATCGCAAAAGAAAAAAGTTCGGGGCAAGTCTATTTGAAAGAGAAGCTACACCACTTGGTGACTTCTGCTTCTTCATTGTTTTGAAAAAAAACATGCTCATAGGAGAAGAGAGATCTCAAGTCACAGACAATGGCAAATACTCCTACAACAACTGCTTAAAGCTTCCTCATTTCAGGAAAGAAAGGAAGCATGTCAGAATATGCTCTTTTCATCCTGGAAGTTAAATTTCCTGCTACCCTATACAGCTGCAGGCAGGTGTCTTAAGAGATCTCAGAAGATCAAAAGCAGGTGACAGATGATGAGTGGTTTTGGCTGGCTGTTGCAGCACAGAGTTTGTAGTGGATTACCTGGAATTACCTTGGCCGACATACCTTTATAGTGCCTGAAGGTGAAACCTAAATTGGCCTTTGCCAACTTGGTGGGGCACCCTGAATCTTCATTATTTCTGTCTGTCTCATCTCAGTCTCTTCATTTTAACACCACAAAACCAAACTTTTATATTATTCTTAACACTCCTTTAGCTTAGATCATGTTCTCCCATTCTTTTATGTCACGCAGGCCTGCCCCAGAGCTGCACTCACAGTTCTCTCAAGGAAACAGGCATCACCCAGTGGAAGTGGATTTTACATCTAAAGGCTACAGCCTCCACTGCAGCCTTAGAAGCCATATGTTGTCTAAATCTGCTGCCAGGATTCAGCTAGGGGATAGGGACAGAAGAGGCCATGCAAAATACTTTAGTAACTTATTTATTAGAGTCTAATTTGTATTGACAAAAGCAAGAATAAAATACAAAATTACAGGAGTAAAGTCAGTAAAATGGCATAGCAGACACGCTGACAAACAGAATCATAGAATCCTCTCTCTGACTCATTGTATAGAAAACACCATAGGCATAGTCTTTTATCTCATTACAATCTAAGAAATATCTTCTCAGTTGTTTCCACTGTCAGGAAAAGGTTTGGTGACTCATCAGGAGAGGAGGAAAAGGGGAAAATCGTGATTTGCATAACCTGCAGAAGTTGCAAAACATTTCTTCTTAAGAGATATGAGCCATGCTTTTAAACCCCAAGTCCCCAGTAAGGTAACTGCAACTAAGGCTTGATGTGAAACCCCCAAATGCAGTTACAAAACTCCCACTCAGTTCCACTGGGCAAGGCTGGGGCTGCAGAGCCACAGGCCATCTGGGGGTGTATGCTGTCAAGTACTTGAGATACCACAGTTAAGAAAGAGATTCTGTTTTACATGGCATAACACTGTAAATTCAAGTAATCCAGAAAGAACCTATAGGACTAATTCAACAACAAAGAGGAACAAAGCTTTTTCCCAGTGGTTTCAGCATGCATTCTCTAAAGGACACTGTCAAGTAACAGAATTAAAGAAAAAAAGAAGTCCAAAAGCTAATCAGTGGATAATAAAATGGTTCTTCCCCAAGAGACTTACTTCCATTAGAAGAATACTCTCTTGAAGGGACGATAGTTTCACAGACTTTAAAAACAATATTACCGGAGTGGAGATGAATAATTAATTAACTTGAAAACTTTCATACAAAGATTAAAGCAAAATGTTTTTATTGACGTTTTCTACATACACAATGATACAGTGCAGCACTTACAAAGCAGATCATTACATAAACTTTCCAAATATTGTGTATAAACAGCACAAATAAAGATTATGGAATCAATTTTGGCTTTCTTAACAAGTTCACTGGACAACACCTTCATTCGTGGCAATGATATTTTTTTGAGAACATCAGCATTTCACAAAAGACACTTATAAGTTGCTCTGATTCCCTGCCTAAGGGCACTCTTCCAACATGCAGCCTTAGGTGCACAGCTCTCAAACCACTGGCAGGTCAGCTTTGCATTGCAGTCTCAAAGACAATCACCTGCCAAGCAGCCCACAGCGTCCTCTAAACAGGTCACAGACCCTGAAACTACCTTCCTGCTGGGACTTGTTGCTGCACAGTGAGGAGAGCAGACAGAATCCAAGATGTGATTTCCAGCTCTCTAGACCACACTCAGCTTTGCTGAGAAATCAGCACAATTACAGTAAGAGAAAACTGATAATATCAGTCATGCTCTGTAGGATTTTGAACTGTAGACACAACTGATCTTTGTGTTCTGATTCAGTCTCTTCTCTCCAGGTTCCCTTTTTCCCCACCCAAACACAGAAAAAAACTTTTAATTTACAAAACCTATAATTCTCCAGGCCTGCTCTCAAATAAAGATATGATTTTCATGGACCAACGTATGTATTCATATTGTTTTCTCTAATAAAGGCTACTATCAAGAGGCATCTCTTTTTACCAGTTCCCATAAACATATGTTGATAACAGTGGAGCTGTATCCCAGCTGAACCAAGAGAGCAGAAGCACTTGCTTTGAGATAATTTGCAACCTACTCATCACAAAACAAAAGGTGAAAAAAATTATTTCCTGCCCTCTTTGTGAGGACCCTGGCAAGGTTGACTTGTACTAAGAATCCATGGAGGCAGAGAAGGGTTGGTTCTTGGTGCCATAAATGCCTGAGTCCTCACTCTATATCTGACCCAAAAGTCAGAAAGTCTCCAATTTTGGACAAGACACCCATCTTCCCATTGCAAAATGTGGGTGTTAGAAGAAGGAGAATTTAATTCCTGGGAGCCACTCTGAAAATGGGCAATACAAAATCATTAGCAAGAACAGGGGGCCTGGCCTTTTGGTCCAGTTGAGCAGAAGCACAGCTCCTTCCTGCTTCCATTGCCAAACATCAGCTCCAGAAAAGAGAAGAAGTGAGTGCAGACAATTCTCACAACTAGATGACACGTTTCAAAATCAGGAGACAGCCAGAATGATGGGTAAAGAACTGATTTTATACATCTTTTAGAAATCAGAGTACAGGTGGATAATAAGAATATGCATTTACTGAGGAGTTTTGCATTCTTTATCAACATACTTTTTATACACTAATAACCATCTTAAGCTGCATTTCAGACCAGGCTTAAAGGTGACTGGTGGGTTGTTAAATGACTTGCCTTGAAAGAGTTACAGGACTCCTAACTCCCACTGCCCTGCTCTGACCTCTGAGCTAAGCAGCTGAGACTCTGTAGTGCTGTTTTATCTTTCCTGAAGTGTCAGGAGTGACCCTTACAGATCCTGTGGAAAGACAAGTTGGAAGAAACTGCTCAGCAATCTTTCAGTTTTGCAAATCCCTTCAGCTCTGCTTAAACCAACACGTACAGAATAACAACACAGTTTTTGGCGTTCTAATCCAGGGAATTTCCCACTTCAACATGCTCATGCGTGGGAGCCCATTTCCTGAAAAAAGAGCAAGGAACGCGCTGACAAAAAGGTAGTGGGTCTTTCCAGGCTCCTGTTGATGAGATCCCATCACTTCACAGTGACACTGAAGTGTGGTGAGCTCACACAAAGACACACAGCACTTGTTTTATTCCTCGGGACTTTCTCCCTGCTTTGCTAGGAAAAATAATGCTTTCTTAGTATTTTATTTAGGGTTTTGTTATCCCTGGTTCTTCTCAGGGCATTGTGCCACTTCATCAGGACAACCTAACCTGTTTCAGGGTAATGATAACGTCAGAATGAGCTGCGACCACAGGCATGTTAGTTTGGGTATTAGTAGATTTGGCCTGCCACACAAGACTAGAGACCTCTTGTTGCTCTAACCAAAATTTAACAAGATCTGAAACAAAAGCAACAGAAATTTCTCCTTGCAAGAGCAGCAAAACTCATGTTTAATACAGACACTGAAGCTGCCCTGATTTCAGGTAACTGAGAATGCAACTTCAAAATTCTCTGGAAATTTGTAAGAGAGAATTCTAACAAATGTTCAGCTACCAACTCTCAAATTATTTCATACAACACTACAAATTAGTAATATTTTATAATTAATGACAATCTTCATTTCTTTAAGTAAAGAGCCTCTCTCAAGCAAAAGATTACACAATAATGATCATTTGAAGCACTAATTCAGATATTTATTGCTAACACTCCATTGGAAAGAATGGTAAAGCGCAATCCTTTCTGGTATCTTGTTAGTCTTTTTGGCTTCTGAGCACACAAGATGGTTGTGTTCAGACTTCAGGATGAAAAACTGAAATCGTCTTTGTAACTGAATGTTGAAAAACCCCTAAATCCTGGGGATTTTATTGTGAGTAAGGTGAGCTTATTTATGTCCAGATCTTCAATTAGTATACACCTCCAAATAGTTGAAGGGCAAGTGAAATACAAAACTTGGAAAACAATATATAATGTATTGGATTCTTGGATTTTCAAAAGGGTATTTTCTCCCATGCAAGCCTAACTTCTCACCACGTTAAAAAGCCGTACTTGCATTTTTGTACTCAAATTAAAAATGGATCATATTCTTCCAGACTTCTACCTGTAATTCAGAAGGTCAAAACAAAAATGAGGATGGACATTTTTTGAACCAAGCAAGATCATGTCCACCCAAAAGCAGAGCTTTGTGCTGTCAGGCTGCAAGAAAGTGGTTGGTCAGCCCAGAAACATCCCTTGAGTAAGGAGCAGCTCCTACTTCATGCCAGCCACTGTGAGTACAAATACTGGAATCTATCCTTCCCAGAGCAAGGCAAAGTGAGAGGGAAGCACACTCTGCTCACCTTGTCAGCTGCAAGCAAGTGCACCATATGCATTTTGATGCACTGCTGCTGAGAACAGATGTAATGGCTCATTGTAGTATCCATTTATATCAAACTCCCACTTGATTTGACATAATAGGCAGAGGAGATCAACAGAAACTCAAATCAGAACCAGTGTTTATGTCCCATCACTTCTGTGATCTGGACAAAAGAAGCACTTTTGTAAAGGTTCAGTACCAGCAGCTCCTTGTAACTAGTACATTTTCACACCATCCTAAGGGCTCTGCTGCCAGGAAATCACCCAGCAAACAAACAGAGAAGCCTCTTCTGCCTCTGTCAGAGATGCTTGGGAAAGCTCCCACTAAGAATCAATAGTTTTGCACAAACAAAAACTGAACATACTACTGCAGGACAGCAATCTCCCAGTGATGCCTCTTCAGGTGCAAAAAAGGCAGAGTAACTCAAAGCAGACCAAAAAACCTTCAAGCACTTGATTAAAGCAATGATGAAGGACACTTCTCAAAAAATTCCCTCTTCCTCTCTCTATACAAGAACTAGGAATAATTTTCCTCTATGCTTTCATCCAAAGAACTAGGAGAAGTCCACTTTTTTGCTCTCAAACACTAGCAATCAGTGGTTTGGTTGCACTTCGAGGTGAGTTATGGAACAAACCACTGGACAGAGCAGAAATGATTCAGCATTGTGACAATGTGCCATTTCCTTTCATTTCCTCACCCCTAGCTACATTCTCACCAGAGGGGACAGATAGGCAATAACAGTGACTGCTGCAAATCTGTAAAGCAAAGGGACCCCCTGCACTTCTGATTTTAAAACCACTTTCATTTGACAGTAAGCCTTTCTATTACAGTATATTCTGTGCTCTCACAGCACATAGCATTTTAATTTTCTACATAACTCAAGTAGATAATTACAGATTACATTTAATTATCTTAAACCTAAGTAAGAGCTTATGGTGAGTAAAGGAGGTGAACTTTTCACACTGAAGTGATGGGAGCACAGTAAGAAGGTGGTTTTTGAGCTGATTCAACTTGAGAATGAAGTAAGCAGTACTTGTCATATCTTGCCTCTGACTTGGGAAGGAAAGTGATATAAGTGGTAACAGAACAAGCCCTCTTCCACCAGACCCTTTATGATTTTTGAGCTCTCACCAGGAGTATGGCTCAAAATCCCCGAAAATCTGCATTCCAGATAACCTCCTCCCATTATTGTTGACTTTGGGATTGCGACAAAAACAGGACAGGAACTTTCTAAACTGAAAAGTGGATTTGCATTATAAGACTGTTTGAAATAGGCTCACTCTCATGAACATGTGTAGTGATGGAAAAGTCCCAGCACTTAGAGAATGAGGCAATAAAATCAAGGCGGACAACAAATCAGAGAATGTTTAAAGATAGAACAAAAATAGAAACACCAATTATTTTTCTGTTTGTACTTCTGAATTTTTTCCCCTCAAGGGATTTTGATAGTTTCCATTTACATGAAAAACGAAACCATATCAGAGCTAGTTTCAAAATTATAGGACACCAGGACTGCGAAATAAAAAAAAAAAACCAAGTTCTGTGTGTGGTTTCTAAAAGCTTCAGTTTCTGTGCTCCAAGGTAGTACCGAGTTAGTGACAAAAATTGTGGGACATATTTGTGGGGGTGCTGTGATGAATTCCTGCCTTTAACACCCCTCTAGGGCTCTGGGTCTTTGCAGGGAGTTCATGAAGAGAAGTACACACAATTGCAGCTGACTGCAGCTAAACTCTGCTTTTATGGCTCAGAAGCAATAGGAATGCAGGAATCATTCTGCCAAAGTAAATTATGTGAAGTGGCAACTGTGGTCTACAACTGTACAAAAAAAGGGCAAAAAAATCAACGCTGATGAGTCAGATCCTAAATACTTGAATTAGACTGGATCTGTAAAGCAAAGACAGCAAGACAAATCTGACAGTGACAAATGACTGTAAAATAAAATGTGATCAATCAGCGTGCTCTAGGTACGTGCCTTTGCCAAGAAGTTTCTAAGTTTCTAGACTGAGAGGGCTAGATTCCCTGCCACCCTAGATTTATGGCAATCTTCTGCTCTGTTAAAAGGCAAGCGCAGGATGGTTTTTAAACCATTTCTAAATCACATTTAAACCTTTTTCACCCTCGCTGTCCAGACACAAATAATACCCAAGGCAAAGATCAATGAGCCTGTGCTGTACCTTCCATCACAGTGATAAGAAGCTGACTGTAAAAAAAATATCAAAAATCAAGACCTGAGGTGTCAGAGTAAGTCATTCTCTCTTTTCCCCCAAGGTACAGTGCACAGGTTTATAGGACCATCTCTCATTTTCTCCCTAAAAAACACGATTCAAAGTTGAAAAATGGATTCCTCTCTTAGTTAGCCTTTTCCCATAACTTGTAGATATTTTCACTGTTATAGTTCCACTGTTTTTATTATGTTCTGGAATCAGCTCAGCATGTTTTAGTCTCACCTGATTTCTTAAGGCCTTGGGAGTTCCATTGGAGAGGGAGTGGCAACACAGTAAGTGATGGCATTTTCTTAAACCAAGCAGAATGCACAAACCCTTATTTGTCTATTTAAGAACTGCCAGTCCTTGAAACTTGTTCTTTAACAGCATGTCTAAACATGCTGACTGTTCAAAACCCTGGTGTACACAGAAGCTCTCAGCTTTGCTTCTTTAAAGCACGGGTGATTTTTCAACATGCTTGTTTATCTGTCCTGGAATATCAGAGCAATAAACTCTGTGGAACTAATTCTGCCAAAACTTTCCAACTTTTCTGTGTTTACATGCACACAATTTGGGAAGGGTTAAAAATTACTTTTGTGAACTGTGATGCTTAGTTTTTAAGATATCTGAGGGCATTCTGCATTTGGCAACCTCCAAGTCTGGAATTCTGGTTTGGAAAAGTTGTTGTAAAATAGGCTCGTCCCTTTTCTGCTCTGACAAGTCAGAAAACCTTACAAGGTCACTGTATGCTTTACTGAAATACTCTATACCCATAAAGAAAATAACTGAACTGGAAGTAAAAAAGTCCCAAGTCCTGGCTGCACACTAATACAGGATACAGCCAAGTCTGCTTTCCCTGCTTCACATATAAATCAACCTCTAGGTCATGTAAAACTTCATCAAATAGACCCAAGAATAAATACATAATAGGAACAGAAAAATAATAGGAATTCAGGACTCCATCCCATCCTTAACAAACCTTTTTAATCTCATCCACTCAGAGAAGTTGCTTTGAGAATAAAGTTTTTCGTTTGCCTTTCCTACCAGTATCCACCATTTTCCTTCCCCTCAGCTTAGCTCTGGTCCCCAGTGTGCTGCAGAGGTCCACTGAGGTCTTTCTGTAAAGATTTCTTTTTGTCAGTTTTCTGGTTTTGTAAAGTAGTTTATTTAAAACAGTGAGAAAGCATCCTAGAAGTGCAGGTTATGAAGCTGAAAGCAATTATTCATCTACCTGCTATGAAAAAGGCATTCTTAATTTCTGTCATCATTTCAACTACCACTATCACAATTCAGGAAGTGTGAGGCCTGAAACATCTGGAGAAAATACAGTATGTCACAGAGGATAACACCAAAGTGATTGAAAAGATCTGAGAATGTCTGTGCTGCTCCTGGAGTTACTGCACCGCATAGGAAATAAAATCAAAAGCAAAACAAAATAAAATAAATTTTAAAATCCCAGCAGAATAGAAGCTCCTACATTATCTCTGTGAATCCAGAACAACCCCAACATCAGCCCTGTTTGGATACAGCCGATCGGACCCAACCTTGTCTTACTGCCATGCAATTGAAGCTCATGCCTTGTGAAGGTCGGACAGGAGTAACATGGACTATCTGAGGCAGGGGAAGAGAAAGACTAATTCTGATTTCAAACTTTGTCTAAAGAGTACTCAGGCCTCTGAGGGGTCTCATCTCTGGCCAGCAACTGGGTGCCATCCTGCTGTCAAGACAACTACAGCCACTCAGTTTAACTTCCTGCAAACTCCTCCTCCATAAGCAAAAAGCTGAAGCAATGGCATAATATCAGCACACCACGCTAAGAAAGTTTATCTGTTCCCTGAAGGGCACTTTCTGTGCATGTTTCTAAAACATGGGTGAAGCAGTCTGACAGCTTTTTGTTTGTTACTGTATTACTCTTACAGTGATATGACTAGAGAAATGTGCCCTTGTTCTTCATCTTTAACTTCATTTTATAAGTTTTACCCTCTCTCCTTTGTCCCTTTGAAGAGTGAATTTCCACCTGCCTAGGTCTCGAAAGACCTCTGTGCCTCAAATTTGGACTATTTTTCCAACACAACCAAGGGTATTACCATCCTCTGTGAACTTTCCAGTCCCTTGCACCCCAACAGTTGTCTGCCTCTCACCCATACACTGACATTCATTACAGCCTTTGAAGATGGTCAAAACAGTTTTCCTACCAAAAGTTACACTTCTTTTTTTCTTTTGTAAGAAGCACTAATAATATTTCTCACAACACATGACTTTTATGTAAACAACTGAAAGGAAAAAAAAAAAATCAGATGCAGGACTTTTTTTCAGCACCTGAAAAAGCAGAAAAGAGAAGGAACAGTTGCTAAGTGCAAGATGACATTAAGGTGTCAAAGTAAGGCAGAGAGAAGGAAACACACAGACACTCTGCTTTCTCAAATACTACAAATACATGCTCAAGTGATATGTAATACTGGATATGTTCAGAAGGAATAACTAGTACAGACTTGCAGCACAGCTTCTGTATCAGGACAGACTGAGAGTACAAACAGCATTTCAGAAGCTGCCACTGCCTGCCTTGACTTATGCTGACCTATAAGTGAGCTGATATCCCTCATACCATCGTGTACAGAGCAGGCAAACCTATACCACAGACCACAGCTGCACTGCCTGACGTGCACAGATACACTCCATGTTTTTGGGTCTCCATGGTGAGAGGAGCAAAGGATCATAACTACAGATGAAATAACATAAAATACACAGATTAAGAGTCTACCCCATACATGTTGAGTATACAACGTGTCTCTTCTTTGGAGGCCGCATCCTGTATCTGGAGGAAAGATTTCAAAAGTTTACGCCCCCAGCCTCTCTTATCATAATTTTCTTTAGAGGCTCTGACCTTGTGGAAATGCAAAATAAATTCCAGCTATGATGACAAACATGACCCTTGGTACACTTTCCAGTGTGCATAGATGTGGCTGGATGCCAGGTACCCACCAAAGCTGCTCTGTCACTCCCCCTCCTGAGCTGGACAGGGGAGAGAAACATAGCAAAAGGCTCACGGGTCAAGATAAGGACAGGAAGCGATTCTTCACCAATTACACTAACATCATTTGGGGAAAAAAGGTGAGTAACTAATTATCAGTCAAATATGAGTAGGATAATGAGAAATAAAACCTTAAAAACACCATTCCCTGCACCCCTCCCTTCTTTCTGGGCTCAACTTTACTCCCAGTTTTCTCTACCTCTTTTCCGTCAGCAGCGTTGGGTCCTCGGGAGTTGGGACTGTAGTCAGTTCATCGCACGCTGTTTCTGCCGCTCCTTCCTCCTCAAGGGAAGGACTCCTCTCACTCTTCTCCTCCTCCGGCATGGGGTCTCTCCCACAGGAGATAGTTACACTCTTCTCCTGCTCCAGCATGGGTTCTCTCCCATGGGAAACAGTTACACTCTTCCCCTGCTCTGGCATGGGGTCTTGGGAGACGGTTATACTCTTCTCTTGGTCTGGCATGGGGTCTCTCCCCCGGGAGACAACTCTCCACAAACTTCTCCAAGGTGGTTCCTTCCCAAGGCTGCAGTTCTTCATTAACTGCTCCAGTGTGGGTCCCTTCCAAAGGGTGCAGTTCTTCAGGAATAGCCTGCTCCAGCGTGCGTTCCCCCCAAGATCCCAGGTCCCGACAGCAAACCTGCTCCAGAGTGGGTTCCTCTCTCCACGGGTCCACAGGTCTTTCCAGGACCCTGCTCCAGCATGGGCTTCCCACGGGGTCACAGCCTCCTTTGGGCACCCACCTGCTCTGGCATGGGGTCCTCCATGGGCTGCAGGTGGATGTCTGCATCCCCATGGACCTCCATGTCCTCCTGCAAGGACAGAGCCTGCTTCCCCACAGGCTGCAGGGGAATCTCTACTCCAGCTCATGGAGCACCTCCTCCCCCTCCTTCTGCACTGACCTTGGTGCCTGCAGGGTTGTTTCTCTCACATATTCTCACTCTTCTCTTCTCTGGCTGCATTTGCTCCTGCGCAATAAATGTTTCCCCCCCTTAAATACATCATCCCAGAGGCGCTGCCACCATCACTGATGGGCTCGGCCTTGCCCAGCAGCAAGTCCATCTTGGAGCCATCTGCCACTGGTTCTGTCGGACATGGGGGGAAGCTTCCAGCAGCTTGTCACAGAAGCCACCCCTGTAGCCCCTCTGCTACCAAAACCTTGCCAGTGTAATGGATTTATTCAGATTAACAAGAAATAACATACTTTGCTTGAATTTATGAGGGAATTTTTTTTCATTCCCTCTTATTCACTTTCTTTAAATATCTGTGCATCAGGGTTTGATTTTCTTCTGGCTTATTTCACAATAAATCAAGACTTACTAAAGAGAAGTTACTAAATGTGCAAACTGAGGCAAAACGTATTGCAGGAAGATTTAAGGCATTGACCTGATACAAATGTACACTTACAAAGAACAAAGTTTCATCTAAAAGCATTTGCATTGAAAATTAAATTATACCACTATATCTGACTGGTTACTGTATGTTTCATTCTATTCATTTAGCTAAACAAGCCAGGAAAATGAGGAAATATGTTGGGCATATCCACTACTGAGTATCATGCAGAAAAAATTGGCTTAACAAGAGTTGTTGGGGTTTTTTTTAGTTGAATGCATCTTTGAAAAACTCTTTGATCTATTTATTCCCCAATCTGTTGGCATACATACATAAACCGAAAAAGAAAAATGAAAAAGAAAAAAAAGAAGAAAGAAAGAAAAAGAAAAAAAAGCCAAGCTGTGACTTGCAATGCTTGTTACTATGATGCTTATTTACCTAAGAGTCCAGACAAGGCCAAATTTAACTTGACCAAGGGCTACATCTGGCCCTAATTCAGTTTCACTGAATATTAACAGAAGAACAATCAGCCAGTACTCGAGCACTGCCCACACCAATATTCAGAAATATGATCTAAAGGAAACTTTCCAAAAGATTCAGACATTGGCTTCTCTCTGCTTTTTGCTGCCCATAACCGTCATCAGGAGCAGAGTTAGGTCAGGGAAAGACACTCCCCGTGACTTTCTTCACTGTGATCAAGGGTAACATAAACGTGTCCATTACTCATCCAGCTGAAATGAGCCTCCCAGACCAGATTTCATCACCACACCTACAAGGGCTGTGGGATTTCAAGCCTAAATTTGGAATCAGGATATCATCTGGAGGATTTATATATCCTTTATAAACATTTCATTCTCACAAGACCTTGGCTTCTTATAAAACCATGGATTTAGTTTTACACTCTTCTCTTGGCCTATTAGGTTTTATAAGGAGCTGCCCAATACATTTTTACTTTTCACTTTACTTTTTACTTCTTATAAGAGAATTTGTATGTGTCATAACCCTAACAATGAAAACGTTTTGCTACCACTGACATGCAACAGGAATGCTGCACAGTAATAAGAAACTGCAAGTTTTACTTAATTTAGAGCAACTAAACTTTAACTTAGAGCGACTAAAAGCAAATAGATATTTCTCCTGTCATCCATCCTTTCCTTTCAGGACAGAGCCAAAAATAAGCTTCATGTCACTACAGGAAGCATCAGGCAAAGCAGGAAGAAAAGGAAAATGCTGTGGTGCAAGTGAGGCAATACCAACACCTGTGTGTACGGCAGCAAGAAAAACCAACTAGTGACATTTATAAGCTCATCAGCTGTGACAATATTTGCTCTCCAAAGACTACGATACTATCAACAAACTCCTTACAGTAATCCACGGGCTCTCAAATAATGAGTATTTGAATCAACAAATTGAAGCCCAGAGTCTAACATAAGTTACGCCCCTCAGAACCTCACAGAGTTTGACTCACAATACTGATTTTTTCCTAAAAAGCACAAACCTGTGACTTCTGATATTTATTCAGTGGGAAAAAAAATGCAGGCTGTCTCATAACCCAGAAAGCATATTATAAAAAAAACAAACAAACAAAAAACCAACCAACAAACAAATCACCAAAAAACCCTGAAACCAGGCATCAAAACCAACACAACACACAAAAATGTGCCAGCAGCACTGCATGTTACACCGCGTTTCCATCTCAGCAATTAGCCAGCAGTTAGAAAAGTATAGTTCTATTCAGCCTAGGTGTAAACAACTGTGGCCTCTCTCTAATGGACTAACACTTTCTATACAATAAAACCAAATCTAGTTTAGTATATCCAAAGTATGCACCCCAAGTATGCCAGAACAAAGTGTCATTCCTCATAAACATTGTCATCCAGAGGAATATCTGAGGGCAAAAGCATGGGTATGATTACTGCTGCATAACTTAAAAATCACCTTTAAGAATTAAAGAGAAAAAAATGGAATCTCATCAAACTAGACAAGAAACAAGCATTTAGCCATGCAGAGAGATTAGGTTCTGTCTGAGAGCAAGAAGGATAGCGGGAGGAGGGGAAGAGAAAGGCTGTAAAAATGAGTTTTAGTCCACAAAATTGCTAGTCCTACACCAGAGCTGCATACTCTGGCAATTAAAGCCAGTCCTATAGCTACCTTCAGTAAGCAGAAGGCTGGTGTTGAGTTCCTGCCTATGAGCACAAAGTCCCCCTCCTGCAAAACTGGTTACGGGAAATGACAAGCCTCAGACAAGCACACAGTCATCCACCACTGCTGTCGCTTCAGCCTACCCAGACTTACTCAGAAGCTCTTCCCTCCTGGAAAGGTACAGAATGGAGACGTAGGCATTCTTCCCTCAGCCCCACATGCCTTGCTGTAGCCTCTGCCTGCTTCCCTTGTCAAGCAGCAAATGACACAGCCTGAGTGTGTTTGTCAAACCTCTATCCCTTTGTATGCTTAAAGGGAGGAAGCTGACATTAATGTTTAACAAAGCTAACAGTAGCAAAGCCTTTCTCTGCAGTCTCACATGCTGGCTTTGAAGGTACCGGTGCGTGAGAAATCTGGCAAGAAGTTTGCTCCTGGTAGCCCACAGCTTGGAAAAAATAGCATTTCTCACGTTTTTGTTTTAAAGTTGTAGGGAGCAACAGCTTACAATAAATTCCTGAACCTCTAAACTGAAGCGATCCAGTTGCCTGTTGCTAAAGAAATCATAAAAGCTATATCAGGTACCAAATCACATATACACAGACACAGTGAGCAAGCCTGCCAGGCTCAGCATGCATCCTGAAGTCCACATGGGTGACGGTACTGTTTGACAGGAAAGGGAGAGGTTAAAAATCCACATTAAAATGCCTTTAGACCTCTGCCAACAGTTTCAAATGGACACAGGCTATCTGCCATCTCCCCTGTTTGCCTATGTTGACATAATTCCCAAATCAGCAGCAAACCAAGGGGGCAAAGGTTTCATATGAGAGCAGTCTGATTCCTGGGCGTTTGTTCAGTTGTCTGGACTGACAGGTCCTCTTTTGGCCTCAGCTGCCACGCAGCCGTGCCGCTGCTCCCTGGGCTGAGCGTCCTGCTGCTCATGCAGAAGGGGAGCCAGCTGAAGATACCCACGCTGTGATAACAGGAGGATTAACCAACACTCCCCTTACCTGAGTGTCACCAGTACTACCCCAACCCAGCCCACAGGAGCCCCCTGCACCTGCCTGCCAGCATTCGCTGGAGAAGGACCTTGTGAGGTTTTGCTAGCAGAACACTTGGAGCATAAACCATTTCTCTGTTACTGCCACCTCAGTGAATTGTGTTTTCATAGTTCGTTGTTACCTACAAAAAGCTTACATCTGAGAAATGGTGATGCAAGGTGAGCTTTAGCCTATGAATTCAAAATGAAAAATACCATTTCTATTTATTAGTTGCTGTTAATTGTTTGTCACAAAGGTGTACTTGCTGTACAGCCACAGCATTGTAGATGACCTACGCTGAAGAAGTCACCTTGCTTTGCAGACCTATCACTTTCTTTCTACAGCTAAGGAGAGAAGAAAACAAATTAATACTTGTCATTTACTCCAGCATTTGTCTACAGCTCCGTCATAATAAAATATTAACACATATTTGCATTAAAGTTAATAGTTAATATGATAAGCATAAAATATTTTCTTTATAAAAATATTGCTTTCACAAAGAGCTTCAGGAGCAACATATGGGTACTCTGGACAAAATTCCCATATCTGGATAATGGGAAACTTGCAAGATATTTAGGCTCCCAAAAAAACCAATCAGGTTGTCACAGGAACTGATGTTCCCATTGACTACAATATCATTTTATGGGTTGATTCAATAAATCAATTTATATTTTTTAAGTGCTATTTGACTGTTAGGAACATCATATCTTTTACAACTGTTATATTTAGTTGTGCTCTCAGCACTGAAGTTATCCTACCAGATTCCTGCACATTGCTGCCTGTTGTTCAACAGCTCCAGGGATCCACATTCCCCTGTGGCACAGTGCCAGTTCTATATGCAAGAGCTGGCCAAAATGGAAATAACCTCGGAGTGCATGATGTGAATCATGAAAAAAGTTTTGAAAAAATCTCCCAGGAACTATGGGCATTTTTGCATGTATATATTGTAATAAGATGAATGGCACCTGTGTATTTCCATTAGGTCTTATTTTCCTGCTTGCGGAAAAAAAATCTTACAGTTTCTTTTGCTTTTAAAGGCCATTTGCTGTTAATGTTTGTTCCTCAAGGGCAAATGTAAGGATGACATTCGGTGTGGAGACTGAATCAAGCACTGAGCTAATTCCCAGTTTCATGACACAACAGCACCCGGTAAATAGTGATTATGCTATTTAAAGAATGAAATCTGTGAGGATGCTAAGTTGGTGCACTTCTTGCTTTGTTTTTCCAAGCATACAAGTTTCTTTTCCAATTAGGGAAGAAACATACAATATCTGTCTCATTATGTTCAGATTTTCCTTTCAAATTCACTCCTTACAAATTTTACTATTTCTTCTTCTAATGTTCTGTTCTGCCCAAGTGGAAAATATCTTTTTCGGATAACTGAACAGTGCAGCAAACTGGTAAGACAACACAGACTCTTTCATTTCTAAACCACTGATTCAAATTTGAACTGATTAGGGCACAGAACAGAAACTGTTCTCCCACACTGATGGCTTCTCAACAGCCCAAGTGTAAAGAGATGAGCATCCTAGACAGTTCCTCATGGCCAGACATTTACAGAACAGGGAATATCATTAGCAGCGCTCATGACTTGCATCTTTGTTGGTCTTTTCAGTGATATTACCAGCATCTTCCTGGTCCAGAAGGCAACAGAGTTTCATTACAAAGAACAACTTCCTCCAGAAAAATTGAATTATTGGCATTATAATGTAAAAATATTATGCACTTGACTACTATGCTATGTTCCCTGAGGACATCTGTCTCACATTTTATCGCCACCCAAAAAACAAATTCACACAAGACTTGTGCTTTGATTCTCTGATAGTGCACTGGTGAAGTCTCCTTTAAGTGTTTTATCATATATCTTTCTCATTGCTTTTATTCACTACATTTTACTGCAGTAAAAGCACTAGAAAAATATCAGAAATATTTCCAAAACCATGCTGTTGTAATTGTTTTCTGCAAAAATATATAAGTTTAGTTCAGGTCTTAGTACCACTGAGTACACTAATGTAAACATGGTGATTAAACAAATAAAGATTGCAGTAATCTAAGTAGTCTTTGTAGTGCAAGAGTTGCAGTTTCCAGTGTTTTTGGCAAATATAAACCGTATTAGAAGGTGAAAGGTAATTTTAATGATAAGGTATGATTTGCTGCATATAAAAGCATAAAGCATTCAAAGTGTCGTGATAATTATAATACAATGGGAAGTAATTCACCAGAGTAAATCCCTGCAGACTCCAAGTAATAATAAATCCAACTTGATCTGAAACTGTGTGAAGTAAAATTCAAACAAAATTTTAGGGTATATTGGGATTTTTTTTTCTTAAAAACCTGTACAAATGGGAGGGATATATTAATAAAACTTCCCTCTAACAAAAAGTTATTTGTTTGACTGACAAGTGCATATAAAGTTATGTTTGTTCCTGAGTGGACTTCTAAAATTACAGTGAAACAAACCAGCAGCAATAGAAATGGAATAGTTAAATTCCCTGTCCCCTACCAACTCTTTGGGGAAGCCAAAAGGATGTATCCAAAAGTAGGTCTATTTGTTCAATTCTCTCAATCTAATTAGAAGCTAGTACCTCATCTTACAAACCATTCCTCTCTTATGTCTCTAGAACACTGTACTTACAATAATATTTCTCCAACCCTGCCTAAGTGATTTCCAGGGATTTTCCGTATGCCCTCTGATCTGCCACCCCGAGGTCGCTGCTGAGCAGTGCGAGGGAGGGGAACATTCTGCCTCAGACCGTCGGAAATCAGCAGGTCACCGGTGCCGAGATAAAGGACAGCGATAAAGTCAAACCCTGCATTCAAACTCTTCCCAGTTTCAGGGTCATTTGGACCAGCATTTTGACTTGTTCCCACTGCAGATGTTTCTGTTCCTGATGACAGTAGGCGCCCTCCCAGCTGATGCACCTCCAGCCGTACAGGGTAATAACAGCTCTTATTCCCTCCTGAACCAAATGTAACTTTGCACTGCTGGGAACTGACCCGCTAAAAATTTTTCAGCTGCATAGTTCAAGCTGTTTCTGCTTCCAAAGGAGTACGATACTTGCTAATAGATTTCACATCAGTTATTCAGTTTTCACAGTTGTTTGGCTGAGGTTTCTTTGAACTGTTTTCTAAATCTCAATGATTTAAACAACAACAAAAAAGCTGTGTCTCATCACGGCTCCAATAACTTAGCATATTGTTAGTCTTACAATTTTATTAAATCGCTATTCTTCCTATTCTCAAGCTCGCTGTCAAAATATTAAAACTTGATTCTTTTCTAAAGTAACAAACATTTTCTGCAGGTTTTGTTTCACAAGTTCATGAAGAGCTTTAAGTGTTCTCTCTAGTATTTCTGAGCAGTAGACAAATAGTTTTGGCAGGAAAATCCATCTCAGCAGTTCAGTGTGAAGTGCCTCATTGCCTTGAGCCACACTCAGCTGCCAGGAGTTCTGCAGCAGAGCCAAGAGATCCCAGCCCAGGCAGCATGGAGAGGGACACACCAAGAGCACACAAGCTAAATTCACACCACTGGCCTCTTGGTGCTCTAACAAAGTCCCCCAGGGCTCCTCTGACTGGGAAAACTGGGAGATGTTTTAGCCTACCTAATGGGGCAATTGAAGATTTTATTTTAAAATATGTGAAATGAAGACTTGGCTTCCTGCTTTGTGCACACATAACTCACTCTCCTTTTCAAGCTGGTCTCACTCCTCCCTCATCAGAATGCATTGGAAAAAAAAAAAGACCAAAACTTGCACACCCAAATATGCACAAAACAGCAACCACTAACTTATCAAACCCCATACAAATCTCCCAAAAGCTGTAAACAAGCAGCAACCCGTTTTCTGTTCCTGTTTTTTTGCATCTACATCTGCATGTCTCCTCTAGAGAAAGATTTTCACTGAGACACATCACTCTTGTGATGTTTTGATAAGCATTTCAGCACACAGTCGAGGCAGCAGCAAACACACCAGCATTTTTTCCCGTAGCACCAAACTGAATTGGCATCCAAAGAGCCCACTGAACTTTCAGTTAAGTATGGCTTAAGAGGAATAGCACAGCTCTCCACAGCGATCTATTACCAATGTTTTAAGGAGACTCTTTTAAACCATGCAACTAACTGCAGAACCCAGGCAAAGAGCACTTTTCACCTCTAATTAAATGCAGCCTTTCCCCTGTAATTGAAATGCAGACATCCACAAGGGCAAGATGCAGCTTTTCTAACAATCACAGCAATACTGTCCACATACTAAGCAAATAAAGAGGAATAGATGAGAGAATAATTTATCATAATTGCTATAAGACAATGGCAATCATACATAGAAAGTTAGTGGGACAATTGTACACGTTAGAGTTTCAAATAAGATCAAAACATCATTGTTTTAGAGCAACAAAGAGAGCTGAAGATGCATCCTTTGATTTCCAAGTTATTGCATTCTTCATGATGCTCTCCACTCAGAAAACTCAGGCCATGTAATAAATATCATAGTTTTTAAATTTATATTCATGTGAAATGCATAAATACAATACATTTTGCTTATCTTACTACTAATATTTTTCTTACAGCAGGATCAGGGATCCACCGTGGTGGATGCAGTTATCTCCCTCCCCACGCTCTGTCACAGTAATGGGGAGGGAGTTGCTCAGTGTCAGTCTGCCTTATCTGCCCCTCGAGTCATCCACCCTGGGTGTGAACACAGCTCTTTTGCATGAGTCACAAGGTAATTCACTGTCAGTGCAGACAGACTGGACCACATGTGGATGAATTACCTGACAATAAATATTGACACTGACTACAGTTTAACACAGAGATGAGGAGCACTGGTTTAGTTTGGTTTTTTCTTATATTAGGAGTCATAATAGAAAAGTATTGAATTTATAAAAATTAAATTCATATTGTTACATATCTGGTAACACAAGCAGAAGACACTACAGTTGCATCCATGAATGGATGTCCCTAAATGAGAGACAAGTACTGCACAGACATTGCCTCTGTGAAGACAATACTTCTCCCTATAGAGATGGGTTTTCCTCAAGACATGAGATCATCTTTGAAATGAAAAAATTACTGTGGAAAGGGAAGAGAACAGAGCACTCTCAGAATGAACCAGCAGAGCAAACAACTGCCACCCACACTCAAGCACTGACAGCAGAGCACTTCTTAACCCCAACACCAGGCATATCTGCACATTCTTTTGTTGAAGAATTCTGGAGGTGTCAATTCCTGAGGCAAAGTATTTCTAGTCCTCTGCCCAGGCCACAACCACATAATCCTTTCAAAGGAAGCAAAGTATTTCAGTTGGATTTATTAATGTGAATTGAGAATCTATTTCATCTTAAAATAAATAAATAAATACACTGGTTGTAGAACTGAATGAGTTTGGCCTGACTAGGGCTGATTTTGGAAGTGATCACACATCTCAGAGTTTTAAGGCTGAAACACAGGCACAAAGCCTTCCTTCACTGAAGATTTCTCTAAAAGTTTTCTTAGTTTCTAAGATCTTTCTAAGATTGTTTCTGCCTTCAGATGCAGATCCAGATCTGGTTTACCTAGCAGCAAGTGAATGCATCGACCTGAGGAGCCTTCCCTATGAACTTCTAATTTTAATTTTACCTATGAATAACAACAGCAAATAATTCCCCCACTCGTAATAAAGCTGGACACAACACTACTCCATGGGCTTACTTTGTTAAACAATGTCAGTCACTATTTTATTTGATAAATAAAGAATTGTAAACAATTTGTCTGAAACACTCCTAAGGTATCTCTAGAGTTATATTAGTCAAGATCTGATTTATGTGGTGCATCTCTATTGCCTTCACTGGAGGCAAGCTAGCTCCACCAACTAAAATTCTGTCCTGTTAACCTACATTCTGAAGAAGGAAGAAGTTCTGAGCCACAAAGCCAGTGCAAACATATCTCAGCACATGCCAGGCTAATGAGGCTGACAAATTGTCAGTGACAGCAGGAATGTCCTCACACAGTGCTGGGAGATAAAAACCAGAGCCTATATTTAGAGGTTTGTGGGTACCCAGCTCAGTTCTTCCCAAGCAAGGAGAAAGATGCAACTCATGATATCAGATTCCAGTTTTAACCAAGTAAGAGTATATTTGGTTCAAAGATTCAACTAAAAGCATTTAGAAAGAAGTTTTATGACAGTTATTAGGATAGACACTTCGCAACCTGGAACTCTGTGCTCACAGCAATTTGCAGATATAATCCTTAGCACAAATTTCTGGTGTCTTGCTATACCACCCACTGACATCAGCACCCTCAGTTTATTGTGCCACTGAAATTATGATTGCTCAGCTGGAGAACATGCTCCACCAACATCCTCCACTGAGGACACCACCTTTCCCGTGCAGATTGGGTGGAAAGACAACAGCCCACATCACAAAATGCAATCCACACTGAAACTCATATGATTCTGGTGACACAGTTTTCCTCAGACACACGGCCTCTGAGAGTAGTTTTCTTCACATATTGTCCTTTTCCACAGCTGGAATCAAGATCGGTTTCTGCTTTGTCTATCTTCCCAAACTGAGCCCAGAGACATTAAACTAGAAAGGTGTTCTAGTTCAACACAGCAGTCCCCCTATATATACTACTGAAGTCATCATGCTAGTACAACACACTTAATTGCAGAGGACCTAATCTTTGTTCACTGTAAATGGTATACAAACATGTTTAAGCTTTCAAAAGCTCTCCCCTAGTCTCCAAGGTGGGACTCATACGCAAGGCACAGCCTGCACCACAGAAAATATTAGAGACAAAGAGAAATTCTGTCACTTACAAACACACCAGGAGAAGCCTGTATCAACAAAATCTGAAATTATTTATGCCTCATTCAATACTCTCAGACAAAAAACTGTAAATCAGTGGGCTCCTCTAAAAACAAATTCTTCCTGTACTCCAGTAGTATATGCAGCAGGTAAGAAATGTACAAAATGGCTTGAGATCCAGAGTTAAGAGATAGTATATTAGCCAGAGATAAAGACATTAGGAATGATTTACAGAAGTTCTGTAGCCACATTTACGCTAAACACTTTTCAGCTCTGGTCCCTGTTGCATCTAGCATCTTAAACTAAGCTACAATCTTCAGATCTAATGATATATTAATATATAATTATTTTGTTTGAATTTTTTTTCTCCTTGTCTCTGTTATACTATACAGAGTACAAGTTTGAAACCTGTATTTTCTTAAGTAGAGCATGACCTCACAGACATAACTATAGGCCTGTTTTAATACAGTATAGTGTAAAGGTGATTTTTAAGTCAGAGGTCGTAGTACCATTTCTACAATTACCTTTGTTTGCACTGGAGCAAGCACTAGATTAGGACAAATACCTCATGAATTAATTCATTAATTAAAATTAAGTTTCTGCATAAAACACAAAGACCCCAGATAAATATTAATTCATTTGCTAAAGGAAAACAAGCCACATTGCAAGGAGAGAGAGTTTCAAACACTGCTATGCCTTTCTTTGACTTCTGTTCTCTTAACGTGTCCTCAGAGTTACACTGATCTGCTTAAACATGGTGCAATCAAACCAAGTAGTCATTTGATACAAAAGGGTCATGAACTAGCTTCAAGCATGCTCTGGGCTCCCTTGTCTCTTGTTGAACAGCTAAGAAGATTTCACAGAGCTGCTTCCTGCCAGAACTGCCAAGAAGTCACTTTCAGCTACACATAAGGTGCTTTCCTATCCTTCTGTTCCTTGGCGTTCACCTCAGTGACTCACGAGGAAGGATTAAAGTTGCGCCCTTGAAGTTCACCGAAAGCCAGAAAGTCTCATTTTGTAAGCATAACAATCCTTTTGCAATTTCTCCAATTTGCTTCCTGTAATTGGCTCTTGTTCCAAAAAACATCAGAATGTCCCCACTGGCTTGGACCCAAAAAGCATTCCTGGTGCAGGCTCAGTCACCGATCATGATGGTTAGCAGGTGCCTGGACAGGAGAAGCTGCAGTGCAACTTCACCAGCTTAACAGTCTGTTGACTCACAGATTTTGTTTCTGTGACTAAAAGGCTTTGGAAGATTTTTCTTCCATGAATTTGTCCAATTGCAACATCCCATAGCAATAAGCTTCATAGTTTAAAAACATGCTGCAGAGAAGTGCCTTCTTTTCAACTGATTTTCAACCTGTTGTCTTCTAATTTTATTTGATTTGTGTCAGTTCTCAAACAGAAAGAGGGTTTTTTTCCCCCTATTTATCCTCACTGTTCCATATATCATTTCAGAGACTTCTATTACTTCCTGTTCCCCTCCAACCCTTTCTTCTCTAGGATGAAGAGTCACAATCAATCTACTCTTGCCTTGTAGTGAAAATGTTCCATATCAACCACCCTTGTCATCATTCTACAGGTTTCCCATTCAGAGCACAGTAAAGTTTGTCTCACCTAAACCACACAAAAACCTCAGTTTGTAACAAGTGCTGAATGAACCTCCAGTAGCTTCAGAAAAAAATGCATTAGTGCAGATTTATTTATTTAAATCATTTCACTTTCTTCAAATCTAAGTATTTTCCCCTCCTATGCTTATGGAAGAAATCCATGAATCACACAACCAGTTTCTCAGGAGAGACTCACAGTTACCCTCCCAAATAATGTCTTCACTCTGCTCTGTCTCTCCCTCATTTCCTAAACTGCCATTCACACAAATCTGGTGGAAAAATGGCTCTGGTGGCTCATGTGAATCCACATCCTGGTTAGGACCAAGAGAACCTTAGTTACTGCAAGAATCTTGATGCTTGTTGTTTACTTGTAGGTACCTTCTTTTTGAAGACTTTTATTATTAAAATTTAAATCTGTGATCTACAGGGATCTGATTCACAGCCAAAGCAATTAGAAACACTTCTACAGACTTTACTGACCTTTGCTTCTGACCCATAATGAATCACAAAAGGTTGAACCAGCTGGTGATACTACATCACTAAATCATAGAATCATTCAGGTTGGAAAAGACCTTTGAGATCAAGTCCAAGTGAACAGTCTTGAAACAACAAACCTCACCAAAACTAGGACTGAGAAGAAAATAACACTAAAAATATGCCATAGCCACCAGGAGATTAATACACCTATGTTGCACCAATATCAGCACTAAATGAAACTCTACTACCACGAACTATAAAATACATTTGCAGATTTCCAAATGTCCAGCCAAATTCCATACCAAGCAGAGAGAGTGACTGTTCAGTTTAAGCGAATCTTTGAACATGTTTGCAATAAATCCTGAAAGCCTTGAACTTTTATTATGCCAGTGCTTATTCCACTGATTTAGAGCCTGACTAAAATGAAGAATCCTCATGGTTGACTCAAATAACATCCTCTTAGAGTTTCTCGAAGACAGGTGAAGAAGATTACGTAAGGCAAAATAATGGATGGAGAAATGGTGCGTGACCACCTATTCACTTCCCCACTTGTTGTACAACTGCAACTCGAAGATTTTCCTTAGCTTCAGGCTCACATTTGTACTTACAAAATCTTTTCCTGACAAATCCTAATCAAAACAGATGATGATGATGATGATAAGGAAAGACAGTTATTTGACAGTTACTATCCATTAACTTAGTATCCCACAGTAATTTCTAAGCTACTCAGAATGCAAAAGATTTTAAAACAAAACACTTGGTCCAAAATTTTGCTAAAGTCTAGACCCAAGTTGCCAGCACCAATCTGTATGCACTGATGGAAGGATGATAAGCATCTTGAGAATGCCAGATATCATCAGAGATCTGGGTTTAGAATCTACATATGAATATTTCTCTAGAAATTCCTCTAGTCACTCTGGGCCCTCTTTATTTTATGTTTTTAGTGTTTTGTACTAAGAGACGGCAAACCCACAAACAAACAAATTGGGATGTGTACATGGATATCAAGTCCATCTCTGCTGAGCTTCAACACAGCATAATATTGCCTAATAGAAACCACCAGAATGGATGCTGGTTATCTCTATCTTTATATGCACATTTTAAAAAGCAAAAGGAGAACAGCACCAGCAAGAAAAAAGGCAGATCAACCTGATGACAGATTTAAATATGGGAAGGATGTGACAATGCCACAAAGGAGGTCACTAGCACAGACAGGATTAGGGTCAGGGTTCTAACTTAAGGCTCTTGATTATTAACTCATTGCTACTTTGTAGACCAGCCTATCCCTTGGTAATCAGAATGAATCCATTTCATCCAACTCAGGAAAATTGCCTGGGATTATTGTGATTCAATGATATGTGTAGATAAATGGGAAGAAGGTGTGGTAAAGAGTTGAAAGAGAGAAATAAGTTATTAGATACAAAAGGCAATGCAGAGTCAGCCATGGAAAGGACTGAAAGTGAGAAAAAAACCCCAGATTGTCTAAATGAAAAACAGAGATGTCTCATTAAAAAGAAGTTTTCCTTTAAATAAAAACAGAAAACTGCTAAAAATACATTTTTCATTACTTCCATCCTGAAAAATCTCAGAATATAATTTATATTTTCTTTTTTCTATTGTTTGTGCTTGGAAAACTTCAGAATACAAAGACAGAATACAAACACTTTAGAGCTGACTTGCAGCTCCCCTCTAGGATCAAAGCCAACTCTCCTCAATTTCTCTTTCTCAAATTCTCTATCTATACCAGCTATTCTGGCAGCTGCAATACAGGGACTTTTCACCTCTGACATTTCATTCTCAAGTGAACAAAATCAAACAGTAACTCTGTGATCCCCTCACCTGTATCACAATGTTTACTATTGTTTTTGAAACAGTGAAGTTCTACCAATATAATCCTTCTGTGCACATGCTGTACTTCTGTCAGCTAGGAACAATTGTGGTACAGCTTATCAGGTGTGGTACTCCAAGTCAGATATGGCTAAAACAGATGCCACCTGGCCTGGACAAAGTGACTGGAGCATTTTTTTGACATGGGTACAACCCACACCCCCATCTCAAAATGTCCAACAAATAAATAGGACCTCCACTGCTTCTTTCCTCTACAGCATTCATGTCTGGGCACAGATTCATTTTACTGCAGCCTACTTACTGCCCTACAGAGTTACTTGTTGAACTTTCTGTGGCAAAGAGCATCTTCCTTGCTTCCATGTCCGATATGTAACGTAAAGGTATTACTGCAGTATGGAGACTCTATAAGGTTAGGGGCAAGTTATTCCTCCTTTGTGCTGTTTATAATAGTGTAAAAGTCTTTTTGAGACAAAACACAAGAAAAATTAAGTCACTGGCATGTTATTGTGTAACATAGTACAGAATAGTCCCTTAAAACAGAATAGGATCGTGTAAGAATCCCCTGGAGAGCTAGACAAAATGCTACAGCAAGGACAGGGAGATATGTCAACAGACACATCACGGATTTTAGGAAAGGCCCTGCACAGTTTGTGTGGCTTTCTGCTCACCTAGCTGACAACCAAAGTTTAGAGCTTTGCTCCTGTGATAAAGCCGTTTACTCAATAGTTCTTTAACCCGATAGTTGTCTAAACATTCCTGGTCAAAGCACACCAAGGCTGCACAGTGGGACTGCAGATTTAAATGGGGGATTTAGAGCTGACAGTCCCAGAACGAGAGCAGCTGGTGAGCTTGTCCTGCATGAAGGCCATGGGCTGAATCAGCCAGCATTACTTTGTAGAGGCTATGGTTGAGAACAAGACTCCTTCTGATATGGATAAGAGAACCTGATGGCTGCATGTGATTTGCTTACTTGCATACCAAAGCAACATTCCAAAGGAGAGTTGCCCAAAGAAAATTTGTCCTTTCTTATCCTCAAAACACTACTAATGCAAATCAGAGAACAAGGGAGCAAAAACTCACTCTACCCTTCTTGCATTTTCACTTCACCGATTTGTGAGTGAAACATGTCTGTTATTTAAAGGTACGTGCAGCACTGCATGCAGCCATGTCACATCCTTCTCATGGACTGGAACTTTATTAGTATAGTGTTTCTTAGCCAGAAGTAAACATGCACAAATTTGCAAAAGCACTTTGATTTCTGATCTAGTCTAAAAAGACTGATTTCCCCAGGATGGCCAGGTTTGGGGATTTAAGGTGTCCTTGGCTACAGTTTTCCCCTAACTGTGAATGATCTACTTTGCAAACAACTTTAATGCTATAGAAAGGACAAATAAGCAAAGCAACAGAGATGTGCCCTGTACTTTACATTCAGCCCTTTCCCACTCACTGCCTGATCTGCAACAGGAGACAGTCTGACCACAGTCTGTGACAGCAGATACAGCAGAGAAAATGTGACAGAAACCAATACAAAACAAACTGGAGGTTGACATGCAGTCACATGGTTGAGAAATTTAGCCCAAGTCTTCTGAGGTCTACATAGCACCTTCCACACAGGTTCTTCCTCACAATCACTTTCCTTATAACCAGATGGAAAGCAGCAACAGTCCAACAGAAATACACCAGAAGCAGACCTTCCCTCATACCTCAGTTCCTCCTACCCCCACAAAAAAACTTCTCTCAGCCAAGAGATGTGTCAGAATGGAGTCCTTCCTTTGAACAGAGATTTTGTTCCAAAAATGGACAAACCTTTCTCAGAATCTTGCAGTTCACCACTTACCTATCCAGAGTGTCCTGGGGCACTTTACTCCCTCCAGCTCTGCTGTTGACATTGGCATTCTTGTTGGCAGTCATGGTCATTTCTGCTTTCTAGAAATGTAGATATCTGTGAGAAGAAAAAAATTAAAGCTTCAACAAGCCCAAATGACAATCAGCTGCTAGAACTACTATGCTGTGTAAAGGCAGAACTCCAGGCTGCTTTTCATTCTATAAAATGCAATCAGTCTGGTTATGATCCTGAGAAACTAAACCCTACCTCTCTGCTGCTGCTCTTTCACGTCCACAGCCAAATTTATTAGAGCCCAGTGCTATAAAGGGAAATATCTTATGGGAATTAGGTGTGTGCATCAGGTTCTGACCTGTCTGATGAACAGAACTTGATACCAAGTTCACAAAATATTACAGGTTTGGTGTGGTTCTTCCACCCCTCAGTGTATGTGGAGAACCCAGTAACTGCACTGCGTGATACTTGCGAATACCATAGCTATGACTGGCATTTTGACCACACAAAAGCTATTCCAAGGAATGAAGAAAGCTTTCTCAATTTTAAAATGCAGCTCTATTATGGAAACATTTTTAATAGTGAAATTTATTCAATAGTGGATTTGTTGAATATAACTTTCAAATCTGTTTGTGGTGTGAAAGTATCACAAATGGTTTTCTCTATTAGACTCGATTTTTTAAGTAAAACTGTATTAGGACACTTTTAAAACCTCAAGTAATATAATGAAACTTTAGCAATGCCTAGCTATGTTTTAGAAATATGGTAATCCCAAAAGTTGTGAATTTAGTTTCAGCCCTGTATATTCAGTTAAATGCCCAAAAGATGGGTCTTACTTCTTGACATTGTTTCACTTTGGCAAAGAAGCAGCCCAGTACCACGATTTATTTTGCTTTCATCCCATTATCTTAAATAGGAATGTCATAATGTGACTGAAGGGAGAATATGATGATATGAATATAGGACAGGATGTAATCCAAAGGATGCAAAAGTGGTAACCCCCAACATCATGCTCCTATGTTGACTATATTCCATGTTTCTCAGGCACAGAGCACAGCTCTTAGTGGCCATTTCCTCTGTCACTGCAATCTCTTGAGAAATATTCTGCAAAATGAAGGAGGAAGGTATTTTCACATCATGATAAGATTCCTAAAATGCCAATGGAGTCCCTTGAGAAAGAAATAGAACTGTACTTATTCCATCTGATGCTGAAGGAGTCATTTATCCAGGATTCTGTAGCTCTGCTGGCACCACTCTGGGTGGTTTCTGAGATGTTGCTTAGTTTATAAACTAAAATATCTACCATGGTTTACAGCACTGCCACCCAGGGTCTGACCAGAGCTACCATTTTTTACGACCATTAATGGTACAGCTAATGCAAAAATAAGGAGTGTTACGAAACTTCTTGTTTACTCAAACCCACAGTAAGTCCAGACTGCTTGAGAAGCCACTGTAATGTGATGCTGAAAAGCAAGCTGGGAACTGACAACACACAAAAATCCCTGTACTAACAAAGCCATTGCAGTGAAGGGACATTCTCTAAACCACTTCATTCCGAACAAACACAGTCAGAAAATCTCTTGCAGATTGCAGCTCCAGAGGCAGAGTCAATCATGCTGACCACAGACTCCAGGTCTACTTGTCCTTCTCCACTGTCTTGTATCAATTTTCACAGATTAACTGGAGATTTTTTTCCCCAGTTGGTAACATTTTTTTTCTACACTGAAGCTCCCCAAATTCTTCCAGCGTCTCATTGTTATTGTTAGTGTTACATTATCAAGATAACAGGACTGTTACAGAACTGCCTGTTCCGACTGGAAAAGGGATTGCTTGGGACAAGAAAGAAAGCCTGCTGCTGCTGGCCAAGCTTTCTAGGACTGTACATTCCACAGGGAGCAAGCAGTTTTTTCAATGTTTTCCACTCACTTTCCACTTCAATACTTTTACAGCATTAAATCTGTCTAAATCACATATTAAAAACTAATAAGAGAGAAATCAGAGACGTGGCATAAGGAAAATAATAACTGCTAGCATGCGGGAGTTACATTAATTTTCCAAGATTTCCTTTTCTGTGTAAGACAAAAATGAGCTCAAGAAACCCTCAAAAAGATGGGATACTGATCAACATATTAAAAAAAAAATTAGTAGTTGTTGTTTTCTAAGAGTTCACTTTTCCCATACCCAAAATTCAATGGAAAAAAAGTATGTCAAAGTTTGATAAATATCATTGTGGTCAATATTTTAAAGAAATTATTATTTAAATCTCACATTTCAAAGCTAGCATACATGTCAAATAGGCCAAACTGATTTGTTTTCAGCAAAAGAGGAATTGAGTTCTAGAAGACAATTTCACAAGATATTTCAAATTTAGTGAGATAAGCATATTTCTTCCCATGCAGTTGAGACTCCTGTATATATGGTGCTATAAGATGACTTTCACATGTAATTTTTCTTTAATGCTTATTTTGGATTATTATTTTACTGCAGGTGATGCTGCATATGCAGGGAAAATGCAAACAACCTGAACATGACAGAAAAGTATTCAATCAACAATTTACAGAGGTGCCTGGAAGCAAAGGTTCATACCACCACCACTCCAAAAAACCCTCAATACACCCCCCCAACCTCTCCCAAAAAAAAACCAAAACAAAGAGGGACAAAGAAAAGAAACCTAAACCAAATTTTATGGTCACGTAGCAAGTTATTGTAGAGTCTTCAAATGAGTGTGACAGCCCTGCAAGTTTATTGAATCATTGTATGGTAAGAATCACATCCCTTGGGCTTGGGTGAGAGCATTCTTCAATAGTGTTTGCAAATTATTCTTCACAGAGCAACGAAAACCAAAATCTCTCAAGTGTTGTGACATACTGTTAAAAACATATCCAAAAATAGTCATGTCACACAGATTCCACATTGCCTGGTAAACCATCTAACTGTATTTACAAATACAACAGAACTCTTCATTTTCAGACAAAGTTTAAAGAATTCCTCTGAAACCCTTATGTAGCCATAGTTTGTGCTTTACTCCAGACATGGTCTCACTAGTGTCACTGGGACAGCTCTCAAACTGGCAATTTAGTGAGCCTAGATGGTAAAATCTGGGCATTCTTCATTATTACATCAATTTTGCCTAAAACCTCCACAAACCATTTATCAGGATCGAAAGGTAAACATGAGAGACAAATATAAACAAAATGTGTGATGGAAATATGGGATCTACTGCTCGTGCCAGTCAGGGTTCAGCATCCTGACTGAAAATAGCTGCTGCAGTGCAGATATTTCCTCACAAATTTTTGTCATTGCAGGATACCCCAATGACAGAATAATCCTTATGAACCACCTGCCCTGCTCCTAAGGGTATCCGTATATTTTTAAAATTAAAGTGTGGCCTGGAGCTTTCTAATGGACAGATGAGGCACTGAAAACCACTGAAAACCACTGGGCTAACGAACCTTAAGGCAACATTGAATCTCTAATTCCATTAACAAATGTTAGCAAGGAAGAGGTAAATCCTATGTTCCTCCCGTCTGCAGTTTAAAATTATTCTTACTTTCCTAAAGCATCCCAGCACTTTGGAAGCACCCATTCTTAGTCTCACTACAGTGCAAGTGAACAGGAGCAAGGCTTGGAGCAAGCACCTGAAAAGTCAAAGCAACCAAGAGTGCTTTATTCATGCCTTATATCCTCCTAAGGTCTCAGGAAAACCTTCTGCTTTCTAATATACCCTGTGTCCATCAGTGAACACTTTCCAAGAACTGACTCCCTCCTCTCCTGTGGAAGGTGAATAACATTGAACCTGGTTATTCATATCTAGGCTCGGATGTCTTGAGTAGTGTCTATACAAAGTGTCTCAGATCAACATGTTTTAGAGAAAACATTGTCATAATTTGAATCATGACATCTTCTGTTCTGTTAACATAACAGGAGCAGAAGGGGACTTTTCAATTGCAATTTATTCTGTTCAACAGAATGCATGTTTTTTGTTTGTTTTTCTGGGGGGTCTTGTTTTGTTGTTTTTAATACTGTGCTCAACATCCCTTCCTATCCATATGGCCCTGGAGACAGGAAGGTATAGCAGGGAAGAACTACAGGCTTTTAAAACAAACTCATGCTTTGAAAAAGTACTTCAAAACAAACTCTCAGAAATATATAAATGATAATCGATTTGGTCTACTTATTTTTCTCTTAAGAGTAGCTGCAACAGTATGTCTCTAGGCATTGAGAATTCAGCTTAGCATGTTAATATGCTTTTCTGAGTGCTTTAGGGAAGCTCACCCACATTTCAAGAGGTGTTGTATAGCTAAGCTTTTGTTTAGGAGTCACAAGCTGCTTTGTGGCAATTTGCCTACTCCCTTCCAGTAACATAGATAATTATGTCCTCCCAGAACAACATCAGTTCTGATGAACTGGAAAGTCCAATAAAATTTTCAAAGATTCCTGCCTTGAGAGGGCATCTGTAGAGACTCCAAAGAACATTGTTCCAAGAACTACGTGCTTTTATCATGTATATCTGCTCTGTAAGTTTTGCCAGTTTAAGTTTAGCCACCCAATACCATCCAAACCAAAACAAAGAGCTAAAGGATCTGCTCAGCAAGGACTTGGTGTTGAGATACTCAGAAAGTATTCATCAACTATTTCATCCCAAGTTCAGTCTTTGCAGGACACAGACTATGATGACACCAACACGCTTCTTAAAACACGAGAAAAGATTGCCTTCAAGGGGAGCCCTAAAGGCTGGAAAAACAGACCTTGTGCTATCAGCAGTGTGTACCTGCCTGAGTCATATTACACTGCAGCACAATCTGTAAGTGAGAAAACAAGATCAAGCCATTCACACAGCTACATACATCTGAGCGCCTGACTGAGAAAAAGTGACTAGTACAGTGTACAGATTTGGGCCACTCGCTTCAGAAAGGGCACTGAGGTGCTGGAGTGTGTTCAGAGAAGAGCAACGCAGCTGGGGAAGGGTCTGGAGCACAAGTCTGATGAAGCTGGGGGTGTTTAGTCTGGAGAAGAAGAGACCAGGGGGACCTCATTGCTCTCTACAACTACCTGAAAGGAGGGTGTAGCGAGGTGGGGGTTGGTCTCTTCTGCCACAACTGAAGTGAAAGGATAGGAGAAAATGGGCTTCATTTGGGTCATGGAAGGTTCAGATTAAACGTTAGAAAAAAATTTCACTGAAAGAGTAGTTAGGCATTGGAATAAGTTGCCTAGGAAGGTGGTAGAGTCACCGTCTGTGAAAGTGTTCAAGAGGTATCTGGATGTGGCACTTGGGGATATGGTTTAGGGGTGATTATGGTTGAAAGTTGGACTAGATGACCTTGAATGTCTCTTCCAACTTTGATGATTCTGTTTGTGGATAATAGAACCAAAGGAATAGGGTTTGTCAAACTTCTCATCTTTATAATACTGCAAAAGGCACAGATTTTAACTGGTATTAACTTCACAGTCTCATCCAAAGTTTCTCTCCCCACAATCCACAGCTTGTTTCCAATCAAGTCAGTGGGCAGTCTCTCTGCTAAGTCTTCCCAATCAAGATGACAAGTTTACTTCTAGCACAAACTTCCTAGTATAACCAACAAGGAGTGGTGGACTTGGTTGTCATTGACCCTTGCAATGCCAACCCACTCTTCAGCAGTTCACTGAACTGAACTGGTACCACAAGGAAACTGATGTTTCAGCAGTCATTGGAGGGGAAAGAAGTTACCTCCCCTCAGCATAGGCTGGCAATCCTGGTTAGATGCAGAACCAGGCAGGTGAAAAGCAGGCACACTGCCCAGAGCTGGGACAGCTCTCTATTCCCCCCTCAACCCTCCTTTCCTGTTTTTCTGCCACCTAAAATGCTTTTCCCTTTTCTGATACTCATGCACTTGCCTGTGTTGTACCTTCCTCATTTGTTTCCCTCACCCTCCTTTACCTTCCTATTACTTTATTTATCTTCCGTGGAGCTTGAATTGAAAATGGAAAATACCTGGTGGAAAGAACAGACCTCACTTGAAACACACCACAGTCCAAAAGTAAAAATTCGTCACTAAGCTCCTCTATTAGTCTTAGCACTGCTAGGGCAATCACAGCTTCCAAATGAAAGGGAAACAACATGAAAATCAAAGAGACCAGTGCTACTGTGCATTTGCATTCATCTTTTATGAAGGGATTTTCACAAATACTGGGTGTGACCACGCTTCTGAGGTTATGGAGGTCACTGTATTTGAAAAACTTCTAGATGTAATTACAGGAACTCTCTAGCACTTAGGGCATTTGCTTTACCTTACTTGCTTCAGTATTAAAAAGTATCAATAAGGTTTTGTTTGTGCTTTGCTCTCTTACATTACTAGAATCATAGCTGAAAGAAGTTGGACAGAATCCAGCTTTTGGACTGAATCCTTCTTCCATTCTGCATACAAGAGAGACATTATGATTTGTGCCACATCTAGTACAGTAACCACCAGCCCTTTTCACCTGAGTAGTAGCCCATACAAGGTTTCCTTCCAACCAAGATAAATTACAGCTATTGCTGTACCAGCAGGGAAGTAACTTCACTGTGACTTCTACCAACTCATTTGTGCTAAATGAGTGCTTTTAAAGAGCTCTGACTGAATACAGCAAGTACACATCGACTGACAAATCAAACAGAATTAAACTGAAGGCTCCTTTAAAGGGGACTGATCCCCAGGGAAGCGAGAAGGAGACATTAACAGAAAACACATGTCTGTTATTGAATCAGAAGTCAATATTTCCCTGTGTAGGTTGAAGAAAAAGTATGGGTTTTAAATAGTACATTGACTATTCGAAGTTTAATTATCTTGATTTGAGACATCAGGGTAGAAAGAGTTTATGATACCACACATTCTCACCCCATCGCTCATACAGCTATCTCTTTCAGGGAGCCCATTCATCTGACAACCTACCACCTGAGCTTTTTTCTTTGCCTGAGGCTGATTTTCAGTCGTTCATTTAGATTATTCCGGACTGTCAGGAAAACACACCGTAAAAATTGTTTCAAAGCATACATTACTTAAAACTAAATTTGTGTGCTTTCCCTTTAAGACAGAAATCTTTCTGATTGTGGACAGCACTCTAAGTGGTATGTGTTCCTATAGTGTATAAAATACTATTTCACACTTGCAAACACAGAAGTTATTTTTGCTTTTAATTTTTTGAGAGCAAAAAGAGAAAAAAAGGAAAAACATTCATCAAGACATCTTCTGTCTGACATGAATGCAGCAGAAACTCACGTATTTAATGTAAGAAAAACTGTTAGATTTCAAACACTGGAAGCTGGACTTAGATTTACACTATTCTCACATGGTTTCAGCAAGAAAAATATGTAGTACATCTCAGATCTGGATCACTTTACTACAGAAAGGTGTCTTCTGATTTCCTTCTGCTGTACTTCAGTGTCAGTCACAATCTGGCAAATCCTCTCAACAAACCGTTTAATAAACTTACTGAACACTGATTTGTTGAAAGCCCTTAGTAATCATATTTTGCAATGCAGACTTAGAACCAAATAATCAGAGGCCTATATATTTTTCCATTTGCAATACAAACATTTCCATAATGACCAGATGTCACTATGAAAACAGCCTACTTGGAAATTGTGCCCAATATATATCACAATTCCTTGCTATTATTCTTCCTTTGTTCCTTCCCTTCGTCCTCAGGATTTTTGCATAAAATCACCCACTCAAGTTTCAGGAGCTCACCTGCTCCTGTTGCTCACTCCTCACTGAAGTCACAGTCCTCTAATAAGAACACCAACACCATTTGCACAATAATGAACTGTCTCTTGCGACACAAAAACCAAATTACAAATTTGCTAAGGAAGAGAGTAGGTTAGTTTTAACTAACCTAATCCTTAACCTAATCCAACTTCCAGTTTATGAAGAAAGATGCTTTTTCATTAATATTTTTTGTGTCACAAAGTATATGATAAATGAGATAACAGAATGCCTTTTGGTATTTCCCATAGGGTGTCACCAGTCCCTAAGAACATTCCAATGCAATTGAAAGCACAGTTCATTGGACACAGTGCCTGGGAGCACACACTGTGGGGTAAACACAGGGTGGACAAACCAAGATGAAAGTCTTAGTCAGTCTTAAAAGGAACCTCCCTGTTGAGCTGACATCGATGACTGAACCTTCCTCACCCCAAGGCTGACTGACAAAGTCTGCTGAACAGCTGAGAAGCATCCTGGCTTTGCAGCTGCTGTAGGTTTTGATTTGTTAGAGCAAAACACAGGTCACAGCTGTAATGCAGAGCAAGATGCTGTGCCCAGTGTTGTCAGCCCACCTCCCTTCCTGCCTGCCAGGCACACGTGGCTCCCACTCCCAGGCACGCCACTAAAGTGCAAACTGCAAAGCTATTAGCAGTTATATGTCTTGTGTAATGTTTTAATAAGACATGATGGGAGGAAGGGGAATCTTGATGCAGCTGCATAGAGACTTCATTTTGCCAGACATTTCTTATGAGTCACTGAGTTATGCCAGTTGAGCTATTCCCTGACTACTATTGTGTATGGACAACTTTTCTAGAAGCAAGCTGTGCTACCCAGAAACATCTGAAGTACACTGCTATACAGAGTGGCTTAACAAGATCTCTATTATATTGTGCTTTAAACATGATTTAACTTTCCAGGGTAGACAAATGACCTTTGTTTTCATTTATTGATTGTACTCTATAAAGCAGAAACATGTCAGAGCTTGTCTGTATGCAGAGGAGAATTGACAGCATTTTAAACACTCCACGTGAAGTCTCCATGCAGATGTTCTTAGTACATTTAGGGTGGGAACTTGCCTTGTATAGGTGCATACTTAGAAGTTAGAATATAGCCAGTGGATTATCTAAGAGCGGGCAGTGAGCTATAAATTAATAATTTGGCTTCCCATTGCCTGTACAAACAGACCTTTGAGCCTCTTCTCCCACACCCCAAGCGACAGCAGTGAAGTTGACACCCACAGAGCTTGAAAACTCTCAAAGTAGCCTTTCATTTTGCAACTGCAATTACGACAGTGTGAAAAATACATTCTACAGCAGCAGTAGATCACCTTTAAATACCAGTGGGTCAGTAAGGTCAAGAACTGATACGTGGTGGCACTGTGAATCTCCTAGTTAGATCACTATGTCCTAGTAATTGTGTTACTGTTCTGAGTCAGTATCTCCCAGAAGAAGGTCCTGTCCGTGATACCTAAGCTGCCAGTGCTAACACTTCTAGTGAAACAACTATTAATTTGCATGGACTGTCTCAACATGATGATATAAAAGCATCCTGGGAGGATGAGGTATGGGCTGGAGACCTCATGGATACAAGTAGGAAATATTGACCAAAGCTGTCTTGGCTTGCCTAAAGATATGAGAACAACTTTGGGTCTGTCTCTTTAGCTCTTGGCAGTTATCCAGAGAATCTGGAGAAAGGCACAGAGAAGATCTCAATTCCCTTGTATCCAAAGTACATCCAGAAGTGGCCTTGGACACAGATATTAGCAGCAACAAATGGGATGGCAATTAAGTCTGTTGTTTGTATTAGGGATTTGTGCAAGAATCTTTCAGGAGAGGTATCTGTTTACATTCAGAAATTATGTTCTTGCACTTAAAGCAACATCTGCAGGATGCAGGAACTCTGAGCTATGTTTGAGCTCTGACATGGATTTCTTTAGCAGTCTTAGGAAACCTGATTAGAGTTGAGATCCTCAAATTCAGTGTCAGAGAGTAAAGCACATCACCCACACTCCAGAATTTGGTTATATGCCCATTTTCCCAAAGCTGCTCCTATTTTTCCTACAGAGATCTATGGCTCGATATGTCCAAATATCACTGCTCTAATCAGGGTAGTGATATGGACCAGGAGTAACTTTATGACTTAGCTCACGCACAAACAATGAGGACCTGTTATTTACTAACATGGTTCTCCACAAACATGGTGGAGCCCAGACATGGGGCTATCACCAATGGTAAACACATCAGCAACAGAGGCAACAAGCCATTGCTCATCATCTCCTGCAGTCACCAAAACCACCTTCTCCTGTCTCCTGTGGATGCCTTCCTAAAAACTGGCCTCTCCTGGGGCAATGAGCACCTGTCTCATGCACAGTGGTTTTCTGATTCAGATTCCCCTCATGTCTATGAACAACACAGCTGCTGCCTCCCTCTCCTTCAAACTCTATATGTTCCAAGCCAAAACAAACAAAACCAAGTCCCCTGTGCTCCCTGGATGATAAATTACCATGTGAGCAGCCTGACTGAGTGGGTGCAATCCATGCCCTGCCTGCCTAAGCTCCATCTCCCACCTCAGACAACTAAATTCAAATATGGGTGAGAAGCATGGATTCAGCAAATGAGTGAACCCCAACCTTCCTCCTAACTGTGCCACTGAAACAGAGGATGCGTGCTAAAGAAGAAACAGAAAGGAAAGGTGAGGTTCAGACAAATATTAGGTGAGTTGAGGACTGGTAGAACAAAGGTGAAATGAAGAATAGCTAACATAATACGAGAAAAACACAGGTGAGGAGATTTTTTTAGAAAGATAAAAAGGTAGTAAGAAACCACAGGTGGGAAGAGAAATACACTCCCATTCTTTCCCTCCATGCTAGGAACACACTCTGTGTCCCCCAGAGAAAGCAGTCCATCTATCATCATGCTCAGGGATGCTTTCATTCCATGGCTAAAATCTTCCTTTGAATTTTCCCAAAGATACTTCAAGAAAAAAGGATCTGTGACACTGTGGGAACCTGACATGAGACTTCACCAAAAGAGACAGAAATTCCTGCAGTCCTGCAAAGTAGGTGCAGGTCCACGAGAGTGAGGACTGTCCAAACTCTGCATAGCTATTCATTTGATACACAAGGCCAAACTCAAACCTAAATTCAAGTTTTTGAATTTAGGTGGGGAGAAGCCTCATTCCCCATGCACATACAGCCCTGCAGTGACTGCAGGAGACTAGCAGTTCCCAGACTCCTGCAGCTTCTTTACAGAATTGGTTCAGGGGAGGAGAGAGGAGGGGGGTGAAGACAGGAGAGGAGAAAGGACTGAGAGAATATTGGCAGCTATAGCAGAATGACAATTGCAAACTAAGCACAGCAAACTATTTCTTATTCCCTT
Organism: Corapipo altera; assembly: GCF_003945725.1. Taxonomy (NCBI): domain Eukaryota; kingdom Metazoa; phylum Chordata; class Aves; order Passeriformes; family Pipridae; genus Corapipo; species Corapipo altera. The sequence goes on along the minus strand of NW_020884904.1, from coordinate 3,533,974 downwards.
TGTTAACAAAAATTATAGTAGCTATAGTAACAGAAAGAGGGGCAGGGAGTAAAAAAGCCTGAGACTTTTTAAAATCCCCTAAGAACACAGCTTTCTAATATGGGGAAAAAAAAAAAAAAATTCGAGATTTATTGCACCAGCAGCTCCCACAAGGCAGGGCTATGGTAATGCACAATGGGTTCAGTTAAAGGCACCAATCATTAACCAGTAGAGCTGGGCTTAGTAGTTGGCAGGCAACATCATCTCTTCCAGTGACCCACAATTTCTTCAGGGACTGAACTAGCTTCTCCTGCTGTGTGATGAGTCCTTCAGTCCCATTTCTAGTGGCTTTACCTCATATTCTCTGTCAAGCCCTGTGTTAGAGAGACCAATGTCACTGCTCAAAACTCCTGTGCTCAAGTCTTTGTGCACATATTCCTTGCTAGCCATCACACACTGGTATCTCCATGGGTACTGCCCATGGCACTGTACACTCTGCAAGTATCTCAGAAAGAACAGCATTTCAGTTCCCTGCTGCCTGTGTGTATTTTCCTTCTCAAATACGCACACTTGCAAGCTCAAAGAGGGGAGGAATGTCTGGCACTTCTGTGGTGACCATCTGGCAGAAGCACTGCTCCATTTTCTGGCAGCTTGACCAGGGTCTTAGAACAATTATTTCAGTTCCTGATTCAAGCGCTGGAGACAGAAGATCGAGTTACATTTCTCTCCAGCCATCAACACTAATTCAGTTTTCACTAAGTCAGCCTTGCTGGAATTTCACTCTTCCACACTAAAACAAAACAAAAACAAAAAACCAATCAACCAAACAAACAAAAACCAACAAAACAAAACAAACAAACAAACAAAAACAAAACAAACAAAAAAAAAAGTGTGAATCTACATTGAAAAGCCATTAGAAGAAACATAAGGAATTTCAAGAGTTTCCCTTCAGAAATGTAAAAAACACCAATAAGATCCAACAGAGAGGGAGCTGTTTCTTCCTAGAAAGGATATTTTTATAAGATAAAATGACAAACTGAATCTATCGCAGAGGAAATGGTACCATGGTCCTCTGTGATATCCACTGGCTTTATAACTACCCTGTAAATAAGCTTTCTTTCCTTACTATGACAAGCTGATTGTGAATTTGAAGAGAGCCTCTTCCCAGCCATCACTCAGGCACAGGTGCATGCAGCCGTTGGAAGAGGCGCTTTTCCCAAGAAAAGAGTTCAGCTCCCGCAGCACTGACCTTTGTCATCTGCATGAAAGCAAAGTTTCAACAAGCTACCACAAGCAAAAGTGTTATAAATCACCTTTCATCAGGCCTCCAACCACCAGCCAGCAAAACAACTGGAAACACTTAAACCTGTTTTAACATTCCTTGTAGAAGGAGGCAGCAGAACACCTTCCTGGCCACCCACAGGAGCTGATTGCAGCCACCAAACCGCTATGGACTGTGGCTGCTGCCAATGGAGAGTCTCAGTTGAGGCTTCCTGGAACAACAACCATTCCCAGAAGAGCTAGGAAACAAGGCAGCAGCCACAGAAACACCAGCTCTGTTCCCATGTACACTGCATTCAGAGTAGCAGAAGGGAGTGAGGGGGTTTTTGACAGGGGCAAAAACAAATCCACAAACAAACCATGAATGATACCAAAGATATTTTAAATCTCTTCAGGCTGTGGGATGGTATTTGATGATTTGAAAAAGCTTCTTCTCTTCCTTTTTATGAAAATGATTTACATACTGCTGCGTCCATGGCATGTTGGAGACCTCTCAAGAGACCAGCCGCTGTTCCAAAGAACTTACACTTCTATGACAGGAATTTCATAAATGAAGGCACTAACTATCTTCCCAGATGCAGGCTTGAATAGAACCACTGTACTGGTGAGTTCTGCTGAGGGAACAATCTTTCTTCACAGTCCTCAGGGCAGGAGTAAACCTGACTTAGAGCAGTGTTACAGACTGAACTGCTTCGTTTCCTGGCTGGAGAGGACCAAGACCCCCCCCAAGCTGTCAGACCAGCACTGAGACCCTTGTGATCCTGTGCCCTTCCATTCAGCTGGAGGTGTCCAGGAATAACAAGTGAGGCCCATCACCGAGACCCTGTCACACAGCCTCACACACTGCTCCCATGGGTGATCCAGGTTTCCCAAATCCCGCTTCTCTGCTCACACTGCAAGTCTTAATATCTGTAATGCCAGGGAGGGCACAGGAGAACACAGCCTCAAGAAGAAAGCATGATACCATGCCCTTCCATCCAGCTGGATGCATCCAGGAATAACAAGTAGCCAGTGCGTGCAGGAACAGGGTCCTCTTTCTTGTTCCCAGATCGGCTGCAGCGCCACAATGTGCTACCACTTATGTTTAACAATATTAAAACATGTAACATGAACTTGGAATATTTGTGTGAAATGATTAATTTTATCCAGATAGTATTTGGAGTGTCACTCTGGCACCAGCATTTCTACCCAGTTTTAGCACTGGTGTTCCTACTTTAACTCAATTCAAAACTGTAAGTAAAATATAATTTAATAGCAATTTGATTTTGCAATGATCTCATTGAAAAGGCATATCCACTATTGCCCTTGCAACACAGAAATGGCCACAAGATAAGCCTGAGGGACACAGATTAACAGATACAATTTCAGTCCCTTCTCCCTTACAGGGAATGTTTTGACCTCTTGCCAAGCAGAGAGCATTCCACACACAGTAGGATAAATTTGGTATAGCACCCATATGGAAATATCTTCTTCACAACAAGGCCAGGGTGTAAAATCTATTATCTGAACACACATGCTCTCTCACTTCACAAGCAAATGAGCCTACAGCAAAGTTTGACTCAAACCTTCCCCGTCTCAGGGGAGTCCATATTTGAGCAAACTTTCAAACGGCAGCGTCATCTACCCTGGCACTGAAGCTGGCAATCATCTTTCTTTTCTTCTTTCTTATGGATTTAAGCTGAACACAGCAGAGGTCCAGTTTGGATCTGTTCCCTATACAAAAATATTTTTATTGTCTCTTAAAAATGTGATTATCATAGAAGATTAACTCTGCATCTCCCTAACCTTTGGAATTAGACCTGTCTACTCACAATGAAAATGTCAAAGCAGGTTTTGTTATGATCAATTATAACATACAGTTCACTTAGCAAAAGGGCAAACTGGAATTCTACTCTGCTTTCACAGAGTTTATGCTCATGCAGTTGTCAGCTAAACTCTAGTTTCCAACACTCCTTTGCTACTGTTCATAGAGGATGATACCAGCACTGAAATTGCATCTCTGACTTCTCTCCTGCTTCCTTCGCTGTTCTCATTCAGTTCAGTTGTAAGCACACCCATCCTTCCAATACCAGCAAGCAGAGAATTGAAAATGTGCATCTACAAATAGACAAATTATTACATAGGTGCAGTCATGCACAATTATATATGTGCAATACTGCAGACACAATTTGATAATAAACTTCACAAATAAAACTTGTCTTTCAGTAAGTAAATTAAGTAGAATAAAGTATATACACAGAGTATAAACAATGCTTCCCTACTAAAAATTCCATCATCATAAAACAAATACAGCCTTTGAGTATGATATAATATATTACGCAAAACTCTTCAGTGTCAGCTTCATGTGAATGTATTTTTTTCCCCTGGGCTTGATTAACAAACAAATCTAAACATTCAAGACAGATATTAAACAGTTCTGTCCAGGATGAAATCTGCATTGCCAAATTCCACATGGTTTCCACTTGATACCACAAACTTGGCCACAGTTCATTCAAAATTCAGTCCTAGTCCTCCAAAAGGTAGAAAAATACTTGTGAAACTTTTTATGATGCCAGGAAGGTGATTTGTATTACAGAGACAGATACAATTGTACCTGTGCCTAACACACAGTGGGCAAAAGCTGATTAACAGCAGGTTTCACCCTGCTAGAACAAAATAAATGCCTCTTGGAACTCCAAAAGGGTAATGATTTATGTGATTATGAATCCACTTCAAATATTTTTTCTGACTATCTACTCATCTGATGATTTGGGATGGAGGTATTTTATCTGATAATCTGCCTTTAAAGTTGTAGGTGTTATAAATGCACCAGGATTCACAGGTTCCTTCAGAGCATGAATTCCTGAAGTTTCCTGATGGAAGAACTGTCTCTTTTTTCTAATGTGTGCCTAATACCTAATATCTGAGCTCCTCCCTCCTTTGGCCCCAGAAAAACCTGCTTGAAGAAGAATACATGGTGAGACATTCATATACAACAGGTTTTATTTATCCTGTTTTAGATGCAAGAGTCATGCTAAGGATCCTCTTTCTGATCCTAGACAGTCTAAGAATGTGAAAAACATGAAATTCACTTTAGTTGATTCTTCACAGCAGCTATATTACAGGTGAAGCTCCAAAGAAAATACATGTATGAAGACGGTTTGAAGTTTGAGAGCTTTTTTTTCCAAACTGCAGTTTAATTTTATGGCAATTTCAAGGTATTATCTCTGCTATTTCAGACAGCTGCATTTTCTTAACCTTCTGACCAGTCTCTCCACTAAAAAACCAGTACATCTGGAGTTTCTGTAGTGATAAATTCACCTTATACTGTAGCTGTACCACCAAGCAACAGCTCCATTCAATTCCCACAGAAGCAAGTTTTGGACTCTCCAGTTCTAATGAGAAAGCTGGAGCCACAACACAAAAAAATGACAACTCTGGTAACGCAACCACACCCCACTCATAATCTGCTCTGTGCCCCGTGTCCCCACCCACAGATACACAACAGAGGAACACCAGCTGCTGAGGCTTTGCAGATGGCAAGTCCAATATTTTGCCATTTTGGACTTTCTCCTCAAAGGCTCATTCCACATGGCTTCTTTTATAGGGTCAGGATTTCTTTTCTTGGGGGGATGGATGTTGGGGCATGGAAAATATCTGTGGGCATGAACAATGGGCAAATAGCATTTATAAACTAAAATAAAGTCTTTCAATTTGTGGAAACAGCTGGAGGGAGGAAAGAATCTTATGAACAACATAGTTGAAACGGAACAGGCTGTTGACAGTGAGTTCTTTCACATGCTAACTATGGCTACACTCTACATGGCAGTACAACACTTAAATCTGCAACTAAAGAAGATTCAATGCACAATGATATATTCATTTTCAGTGTTATGTGAGAGGTAGAGTATGTCTGTGCCAACGTAGAGATGCTCCTCAAAAGGAAAGAGATGGTCCCTCAAAAGGAAACACACACTATTTGGTAGTCATTGAGTTGCTGACACAAACAGTACAGTCTCCAAATGGACATTCTGTGCAGGAATTACAGGCTGGGCTGAACAAACCAGAGGTAAGTACAGCAGCTTGGCATCGAGGGAATACACATGGGCTCTCATCTGCCATCAGATGAAACAGAGCCAGACTTCTACTTGTTCCAGCTTCTCACTGCTCCCGCTTTTATCTCCTCTCCACTCATATGATTTGGCGCATAGCACCCCTTCCTCTCTTGCTTCTACCAGACATCACTGCTCCAGGCAACTTCCAAACACTACCTTCACACAATTCTCAGCAACACATAACAGAAGTCTTATTCCGATTCCCAGCAATGGTTTGTGTACTCAAGAGCTGAAGTGTCATTGCAACTGTGTGAGTCATTTAGGTGCTTTTGAAAAGGTGAATCACCTTCAACACAGCTGATATAAACTGGAGGTTATTTCCTTTAAGCAGGCAGTTAATTTAACACAAGAGTATTAAGTTCAGCACTCAGTCCAGGGGATACCTGCACAGGCACCTTCAAGGGACCATCTGCTGACCTTCCTGTTTCTCAAAAGTTATTTTTCACTCCTGCCTCACAGAATGAGGTTTTCAGGTAGCAAGAAGGAATCATGTTTCTTACAACAAGAGGGAGACTTCAAGTGTATGTCATTCAATACAGCACATTTTCAGTACAGCATCTTTTTAGAGTAACTCCACAAGTTAATGAAAAATGAAACAATGAAACAGATAGAAAACACAGAGACAAAATTCCGCACAAGGAAACACCTTAAACAGTCTCTTTAAATGTATTACAGAAATCTTTCAAAGCACTGTCAGTAAAGTACTTTACTCATGCTAAGGAGAAGCAGATACATTTTACTAAATGTTTTTCTTTTTCTATTGGAAGAAATAAAAGCTACTTGCCAGCTAAATCTTTTCCTTCGAAGCTTCCCTGCTTCAGTCAAGCCCCATTATTCATTATGCTGTTAGAGATGGCTTTGATGTCAATAGATAATACAAAATATTTCAGACAGTAAGCTGTGTGAAAAATTCAGTGGCAAGTTCAAGGTAAACCCAGGTAAAAATTGTTTACACAGTACTAATTTAGTCAAAAGTTTTACTTGTTTCACATAAACCCAAGAAGTTTATCAACTTTTGACTGTTATTTTATCTAGCACTGTCTAGATTGTTATTTATCTAGCAGATAGAGGTTTTGCACTATCTCGTTACTACAGTTGCCTGACTTGTCCAGTCACCTGGAAACTCAACCCTCTAAGGAGAAACAAAGACTAAATTAGAAATATTCTTCTCTATAAATGGGTTGTACAGAAGGCACCTTACTTCTGTAGTCAAGTTGAGTTTAAGATTACAGGTTCATGTTTCAGAAAACAGCTACAGGGACAAAGATGGGGAAAGGGCATAATCAGAATTATAGAGAAACACCCCTCCTGGGAGCTGGGAACTCCTTGATTTTTAATTTACAAATGATAAAGCTGTTAGCCCAAAAGCTCAGTGAAATCAGCTTATTCAAACATCAAGTATTTTAGTCTGCTTGATGATCATTTAACTCAAAATTAGAAGGAGCATTTCTATTAGTTTTTTCCTGTGAAAAATAGTACTTTGGAAGTAGAAAAGGTACACTGTTTCAACACCTACTTGACAGTAAGGTTCTCACAAAATACAGGTTTTGTGCCAATATTCCCCAAGAACTTTTATCCCTGAAATTAACAGAGCTTTGTCTGAATCATTATGGGCCTCTGTTGCTTCTACAAGGAATCAAAGGGAGTTCAGGTATCTGGACTTAAGGCCAAGGGCCACTGTATTTTAGTCTGAATCCTGTTTCTAAGGCTCACTTTAAATATCACCAGTGAGTTCTACAAGCTGGGGAAAAAAAAAAAAAAAACCCACAAGGAACTGAGAAAAGAAATGTTGACTTTGAATGAAGGGTTCTCCAAAGGCCCTGTTCAGACTGGCCAAGCAGTTTGAGTTGCCTTCTTTGCCAACAAGTGCTGTTTCATTACACACCCTCGTTCAGGGCTGTGGGGAGAGGAAAGGTTCCAAACAGGTGTGTGGAGGCAGGGGAGGTGAGGTAGGGTCTTCCTAAGGATACATTATGAGTGAAAATAGGCATGGCTGTAGAAACACAAGCATGCCCGCTTTGCACAGTCACAGCAGACAGGCAGACAGCTTATCAGCCTTAGAGTCCAAAAGACATGACAGACAACTTTGAACTGACAATATAAAACAAGCTCCTACTTTCTGTACAAACTGCTGATAGTTCGTCAGTGCCTTTAGCCTCAGTTTCTTCCCCTGTTCTTCTCCTTAAAGCACCCAGTAATCCCTTAGAACTTCATCTTAGGTGTGGAAACTAAAGTTCTCTTTGGGCACCATAAACAACAAACTCACATCTCCTCCCTTAAAAACTAGTTTCAGCAGAAACTATGATTAAAAAGTCTTCTGGAAAATACTCCAGTTATGGTTTATGGACAGAAAAGCCTTAAAAAAACCCCAAACATGTTAATGGTTCCATTAAGAAACAAAAAATAGAAACATACAAATAACTCTTTAAACTAATGCTATGGCAACAAAAAAGGATTTAAAACATCACTTAATAAATGGATTTGACCCAGATTCCTACTCTCTCTTTTAAGAGAACATTCTTGAGAACAGTTCACAAGCATGTTGGCATATTAATTTATCTCAATTGTGTCACAACTTTCAAAGCATCAGTAAAAGACTTGCAACATCCGTTCCCACTTTGTTGCCTGCACACATTCTTACCAGTAAGGGCTATTAAAGGAAGCTGAACTAAAACTGAAAACAAGAAAAATTTTAAATCATAATCATCAGTTGAAGGGAAGGGTGTTTCTTCTGCATAGAAAATAAGGGACCTGAAGGATCTGCCAGTGCAGCAATCTCGGCTCCCTCTCCACTTCAGATAATCTCTAGTTCTTGTGATGACATTGTTTTCACTTTAAATTGGTCTTTGTTTATCTTCAGCCCACCCAAGTAGTTGTCTTCTTCAGGTGATGACACTGCTATGTCATTTCATTTATTTCAGTCTGAAAAATCAGCAACTCAGCTGTGTAGAAGCAGCAAATTTAACTGCATACTCCATTTAATGAACATTTTAATGGAGATGGTGGATGAAACTAGTCTCAAGATACTCATGTGACAGTTCATTTATAACCTCCCTACAACATGGTATCTTTCTCTCAACATTATTCTTATCTTTACATCCTTATCAAGTCACTTCCCAGTTGCTCTAGTGATTCCAAATTTCTCTCAATTAGTCCCCACTGTGGCTCTGCTAGCAAGCAGAAGTCCAAACAGGACAAACCTGCTACTTCTTTGGCTCTGCAATAGAGCTACCAGAGGGAGCTACCAGATTAGTCAGCACAATCTACCTTTTATTTTTAAACTCCAAGACTCCACATACTCCACTTTCCCTCTGAGTTGGTTTATCACAGTCAGCATCCCTGAACTGAATTTTCCTCTTCTGCAACACAGATACTATATTTGCAATTTCCAAGCACATCATAAAAGTCACATAATCAATCACAGAATAAGTGACATTGGAAAAGACCTCTGAGAACCATCTAGTCCAACTCCTGTGCTAAAGCAGTTCCACCTAGAGTAGGTTGCACAGGATCTCTTCCAGGTGAGTTTTGAATATCTCCAGAGGGTTTTTGCTGGAGTTGTTTTCATGTGCCTCTTATCCTAGTACTTCTTCTTGCTTCCATGGCTAATCTTACCCACCAGGTCAACAGTATCATAGAATCCCAGAATGATTTAGGGTTTGGAAGGGACCTCAAAGATGTAGTTCCAACCATTCCTCCAGGGACAGGGACACCTCTCACAAGACCAGGATGCTCAGAGCCGTATCTAACCTGGCCTTCCAGGGGTGGGGCATATTCATTGTCCTGTTTCATTCCCTTGGGAATGAAAACTGGAGAATAATTTCTGCTTGTCTGTACAGTCACTCATCACTAAACCATTCTTCTGCTAACTATCCCACCTACCCCACACCTCTGTCCTGCTTCTGTTTTCATAAATTTTAGGGAAAATGAAAATACTTTGTTTTGTTTTAATACCCTTAGCAATGTCTAAATCCAGCCTCACCTCTGGCAGTCCTCACTTGGTATTTATGCTTATTCACCTCAAAAAATACACCTTTATTTCTCCATGAGTTTTTCCCTCTCCTTTTGTTTCAGACTTTTCCTATTTCTTTTTTGTGGCTGCTCCCTGGGACTCCCTCCCTGAGACACCAATTCAATGGCAGTTCTGGAGTCCATAATTACAGGATATTCCAAACCTCCTTCATATTTAGGTACCTGTCCAATTCAGCCCAGCTGATGTTACTAACTACCTGCTATAGCCCTAGCACAATTTTCTCCTTGAAATAAGAAGCCTCATTATAGAGCCATTTTTAATTCTTTCCATTTATTTTAAAAACAAGAGTAAATTATGTTTTAAAAGACTGCATAAGCATTCTATTTGAACAAAGCTCCGACATCTCCTTAATTAGTAAAACTGAAGCAACACTAGAACTATCTTGTAAGTTGAGAGATGAAGAAATTCCTAGACATCAATAAACACGTGAGGCCTGTATTATTATCAGTATTTTCCTACTATTTTTCTGCAAAGGTGATCCACGGACTGCATTTAGCAGTCTTTTCTGAAGAATCTTTCTCAACAGTATCATAATCTGTGCTAGTAATTTTAGTAATAACTGAAGACAGGGGTAATTTCTGTTTCCAGCTGCCTAGACAAAATGCAGACTGACTCAGCTGATTTCAGTATCAGTAGACTGTCTCAGCTGGTGAGACAGAATGAAACAATTCATTCCTAAGCTTTTGCTGGGATGGGCAACAACATCCCTTTCAGAACAACAGGGAAACAGGAAGTTCTCTGCAGAGAGGATGCCAGCATTCTTCTAGAGAGCCTGAGATACAAGCAGTCATTTACCTCTGCTTGCCCCATACACATACACACACTGTTAACACACTGGACAAAATGAGCTGCTTGTATTGTCCCAACCCTTCCACTTCTCTTAGGTGCAACACAGCTGCTTTTAAAAGTCTTGCTCATGTATCAGCTTACACACTCTTACTTAGAAAATATTTTTTACTAGCACAAAGAAGAAATATCTGACATTTCTATGCTTTAAAACTACAACCTGGCAAAACCAGTGAGAATGCAGGTGGCAGAAATACATCCTTATAATAGAATTTACCTTTTTTCAGCCATCTTTAAATATCCCAGTGAGAAAGAATAAATAAAAAAAAATAATCCAGTTAACAGATGTAAAAATCACACTTCAAACTTTTCCCTAAGCTTTTCTTTTTGCATCTCATTTTTGTTTCTGTCAGCATTATAACATAAACCATCTGAGAGGCTTCAAACTGAACAGCTTTAAGCAGTGGGTGAAACCACAGTATGTTAACTGACAGGAGGTTTTGGCTCCTTCTTCATCTTTAAGCATCTATTTCTCAGCTGCTGTTTCTTGCAGCAGGGGCTAGAACATTTATAGACTTCAGCCCAAGACTCCTAATTTCCTAATACATGCTGCTTAAGCATGTTTTCCTTTAATTTGTTTCTTTCTTTGATAACTACACCGTTATTGTCTTCCAGCTTGTCCATTTGAATATAATCAATGCTAAGTCACATTTACTGCAGCTAGTGCCCTTCATCTAACACCTACTTGTATCGGATGAAAGCAAGAGAGGCACATTTTGCTCTGATGTCACCTAACAGAGAACCCTGTCTGACAGGTGTCAGAGATGAGATGACAACCATAAAACAAGACACAAACAGGACAAATAAGGTAAAGCAGAAACATCAATGTGATATCTCTGATATCTCTGAGCATTAGCCAGTTCTTCTTCAGCCAAATATAAAGCTATTTTCAACGTGTAAACTACAGATGAGTTACTAAGCTGTTTGTTTTTAAAAAGAACATATTTTTCCTATGCCATATCATCCACAGCCATCTCCAGCTCAAGAGATTTTATCCTTGAACAATCTGAAGAGTGAAAGAAGGAAAGCTTATAAAATATCTATCCTTGTCTATGTTGGAAATAGCACAATTCCAAACCAGAGACGAATGCTGAAATACAATCCAGGGGCTGTGCTTCCATTCATAAACTGTTCCATTTGAACACATGGTCTGGAATGAATTTTATCCTCATGTTCAACAAGAGAGCCACAATTTATTATAGTGCTGCATATTTCAGTTTCAAAATCATATCCCTAATATTTTTCTCTGTCAGGTCCAGTGAAGATTAGCAGACTTTTCAACCAGGATCATCCATAAAGGGAAAATACAGCAGAATCCAACTGCCCAGAGACATGAAGAAACAAGTCCAGTTATGTACCACATGGCTAAAAGAAAAGGAAACCTACTGCAAACACACAGCTTCAACTGTTTAAGCTGGAAAGGCATCAGAAAGGTCCTTCTGTTATTAACAGCATAAGTGGGATCTCAAATGTACTCACTTCAGCTCTGTCTTTAAGTTACCACTAGACTGTCTGTGCAGCAGACCAGTCCTATTACCCCTGTGTAAGATCAGGGTAATGCTCCCTGACAACTTCAAACCCCAAAATAAATAACCAGTGCTTCCCAGTCATTGCATATTCCACAGCTGAGATGTGCCACAAAGATACAGGGTTATTTACACTAGTTAAATTTTCAGAGCTGTCTCTGGAACCTCCCCGAGTTCTCTAGGGAATCTCACTACCCTCTAATGTTCAAATTAGAAGGAAATTGGAATTCACCAACACTGGTCAGTATGACCAATTTCAATCTGTAGGCTCGCTGCTTTTGATGACAATTTAAAATGAACACTGCTTTGACTAGAGCTGCTGTAACAATATCTTTTTTAAACTAATCTCTGAGGAGCTTTGTTTGTGACTGAAATAAGAAATATTTTTAACGCAGCAGCTATAGCTCCATGAGAAGCTTCACCATCTATTTTGGAAGGCAATATGCCAAGAGAACTGTGGCGCATTTTCATTCATCTCTTGGCTACTGCTTCTTCCAAAGTTTCTCTCCAAAGACAGCCAAGACCAAGTTCTGTGAATAATTTTCTGAATGAGATCTATCATTCAATTAGTTTTAAAGCCTTTCTATTCCTTATTTCTTCACAGCCTTACACACCTCTTGCCCTTCAGGGCATTTGTCCTCATGTCTTTCCCACAATTGGATGTGAAGGTAATTTCTTCCCCACCTATAACAGCTTTCAAACTAAGAAGAAAACTGAATACAATATCCTGCACAATACTCTTTTTATCTAGGGAGAAGAAAGAATAAATATCTGTATAGTCACCTACTCATAGACAGAGTTTTCTGAGACCTGATCTGCTGTTTTGCATACATCACAGATTTATTGCCCCTAATCTAGGGGCAAGTTAACTCCCTCACAAAGATATCTGTCACATTTACTTTTACCTGAATACACAGGATTATTAATATAGCCTCAGATATGAAACTGCAAATGTATGATCCACCTAGCTGTGTGTAAGTAAGGGAAACAAGATTTAACTGTAAAATATGAACTGCTTCAAAAAGTATATTAGTTGGAAGGCTTCAAAAATGCAGAAAAAGAAAATCTCTCAACTGTTGTTCTACTGAAAGATCCTCAATTTGTATGGTACAGACACTTCTTCCTTACCCTTTTGCTTTCTTCACTATTTTTCCATCTCTTACTGGTTTGTTCTTACTTCTCTCCAGTTTCATAACTGAAAGGATACCACTCAAAACCCCACAAGACTCAAATGGATCCACTTTGCCTTTGATGCACCAGTTCCTGCAAGCTCAGGACAACTTGGATTTAATTTCTCTTTCATCTAAAAATGCAAATTTTTCACATTTCTTGATGTAGTGAAATGGCTACAAAGTGGACAACCAGAAAACAAACTTTTGTATCTGAAAAAAGTAAATACAATTTCTGTTTGACCAATAACTTTAGCAACAGTTTGAAGATAGAGTATTTTAGCCCACAGAGGAACACAATATGTGTTCAGGAATACACTGCAAAGATGCTTGCTGGATTTGAGTTCTGCTGTCACAGCACTCAGGACTTCAACATTTCTGGAAGTCAGTGTGACCTCAGGACTTCTGAGAACATTGTCCTCAGACCTAAAAGCACGATTAAAGATTTCCAGGTATCTGACTGTTCAGTGGAACTGCGTCTTTAAAAGGTACTTGAAGAATGATTTTGTCTCCAAACTGGGTCATCACATTCAGGCTGTTCTCTGGCCACTGTAGAATATGTTACTGCAGGGACTAAGAGACCTGGCACTATTAATTTTTCACCTTATTCCTCATGAGTCCCACCATTTTTTGTTTTGCCTGCTACTACATAAACATAAAAAAAAAAACAAAACCCTGTCTCAGAACAACGATGTCTGCTTTCTCCCTGTATGACTACACACAAAAGAAACAAGAGGGAATGGTATAATATAGATTTACTGCAAATTCCTAACTATCTGTTCATCTTAGTCATTAAGACTGTAACTCCAGGTCGCAGTGATCCCTCAATTCCCAAGGAAGATGACTCATTTGCTTTTACAGGAATACTGTCTGGAGTTCAAACTCATTTTTCTGGGGGAAGATTTTCAAGGTAGAATTAAAAATGCAACCTATGATGCAGATAGCTAAGAGACTAAGCACTTTTTCACAGTTCTAAGAAGCTGGTTTTCCTCTTCCCCTCCTGCACTGCCTACAGGAATGTGCTGGCTGGAGAAAAACAACAGAAATGCAAACTTCCCATCAAGAGACAGGATGGAGAGATTTTGTACCTACTGCATTTTTAGCCACGGATTTGTGACAGGACCGGGAGAGAGTAATGAACAAATGGATATGCGTTGACTCATTCACCATTCTTTTCAACAAGAATTAATGGCTCTTGAAAACAAAAATGTGTGTATCTTTTGAAGAGTTATAGCTAGAAAAAGGCAGTATTCTACTCAATTCAACAGTGAGGCTTATCAGGCCTGACTTTTATTAACCCAGTAATTATTACACCCACTACCTCACAAACCTAGCTACAGATTAGGACTCAGCACGCTGAACACTATACAAACAAAAACCAAAATGTTAGTCTCACTTAAGCGGTTTCTCTTAAAGCACTATGGCAACTTGAGTTTGCTATGGCATTATCCACACACTTCTTACCCAATGCACCTTTGTAGTGATGGGAAGAGGTGCCCTGCTGGGACTGGTTGTTGCCAGGAGAGGAAGAAAACTTTGCAGTAAAGTTCATGAGTCAACTAATACTTTGTAGTTTTGAAAAAGACTCTAGAACACAGTTGGCAATGCTGCACATCACTGCTACCAGCTGCCCTCCAGCTCACAGCAGAGGTTCCCCTTGCAAGGCTTGCTGGGGCTGGATCTGTCCTTGCTCTAGTGACTGGCTGCCTCTGGAAGTCTGAAGTTCTAGAGACAGTCAGGCTACCCACAAAGTCTATGCTGTACAAAATTTTTGTCGACACCTTTTTATTGGCCACCCTCAAAAGTTGCCTCTTCTACTTTCAGTGCTAAAGACACGGTAGAATTTCAGTCTTGCAGAGAAACACTTCATTCATTAAGCAACACCTTCTCCTTCTTAATAAGTCTTTTCCCTCTTTCTCAAAATAGGGATTTGATTTTTATAAAAACATAAACAAAAGGTATTGCCTCACAAAATACCCAGCTGTGCTGAGGTACATGGCATCATTTAAGAATAAACACACTTCCATCCCTTGCCTTTTATTCTACTGAACTTGGTGTGTCACAAAGTTCAGAGAAGCATCTAATGGTTTGTGTTGGAAGGGATCTTTTAAAGATCATTTAGTTCTGCCCCCTCTGCCATGGGCAGGGAAACCTTCCACTAGACCAGTTTTCTCAAAGTCCCATCCAGTTTGGCTTTGAACACTTCCAGGGATGGGACAGGGACAGCTTCTCTGGGCAACATGTTCCAGTGTTGCACCATCCTCACAGTAAAGAATATCTTCCTAATACCCGATCTACACCTAGACTAGGTCTCAAAGCAAGTTCCATGGCCTAAGTAGCCAAACCCCTGGCTGCAGCACCAGTTCTGTATCCAACTGATGATTCTCCAGATTCAGTTGACCTTTTGGTGATGTTCCCTCTCTGACATTGCTCATGTGGAGATCAGGAGAGTAGATGTTTGTTATTAATACATGAAAAATTTTGTTTTTCTGAGACATACCTGACTCCTTTTTATTCAGCTTGCTGCTGTGCACCTAGCAGACACAAGCTACAAAATAGGATTCACATGTTTTACTTGGTAGCCTTCTCTAGAATTTCCAAAAATGCTTGAAAAACCATTGACTTAATTTACAGCAGTAATAGCATAAATATTAGATTTACTACTCGTTGTTTTGAAATAAATATATTTGTCTTTCAGTCAAAGGCACCACCTTTGAGTTTGGAATGATCTCAGAGATAATACTGGAAATCTCATGACTCAGTACTGCCTGTACTACTCGTACTGGCTTGCTGCAGTCACATGAAGCAGTCAGTCCCAGCATAAAATCTTGAACCAAGTAGGTTTGCCTTTACTGTCTTGGAAACCTCTCTTGGGTAAAGTTAGGATCTCCCAAATAACTGCTTCTACCATGAGATAAAATGTTCCTGGTAATAGTTCTACTAGTTGGAGTCTGCTGATACAGATGACCAAGGTGAGCAGTCATTCATGGGTACATATATTGTACATGCACACACAAAGCTACCAGCCACAGCACAGGAGTGGTGTGAAGCACGAGGATTCAACTCGTGACCTTCTGATACAGAGCCCCAGGGTCTGCCACTTCAGTTAAAAAAAATCCAGTACCTGCCAATATTAGCAAAGCTGCATCCTGTTTGCAATTCCCCAGTGAGATGGACTGAATGCTTGTAAGCAGTTCTGATTCTATTCAGGAAAGGGCAATCATGTACTTCAAAAAGCTCTGGACCCCTCCTCCTTTTTATTACTTATGTCATATTATCTTATTTATACAACTACTATTTCCCTTCTCTTATGGTCCCTGCATAAGAGGGGCAAATACTTGTTTTACAGATCCTTCTACGTTTCAAGATTGATATGTTCATGATAGAGAGAGAGTTCTGCATATCCATAATTTCAGCCTTTTTTCCTTGTTTTATGTATGAGTGTGATTTGGCACACAACATATTAACAGATAACCTACAGATAAACAGTTGCAGACTGCATCTTGCATTGTTCACTGAGGGAGAAATTAGCTGAATACAAATAAAATGCTCATGCACTTCTTTAAACAACTGCAAGAGAACAAATGTGACTGCTTACCCAAGGGGCTCAACCTTAGCCAACACACCTACCTGAATCTCCAAAACTCATCTGAAAAAGAACCAGTGTGATTCAAGGTTGCCCAAGTCTGCCCCGTAGAAGAACACTGGTGCTTCTGCTTCAATCCCCAAAACTTCAACATGATCTTCAGCAGGACAATGAATAATACTTCTTAACAAATGGAAAATCTATCAATTCAGCACTGGTTCAGCCCCATATAGGAGGTACTGCAAATTACAGAGAAATGTAGCTAGTCATAGCTGGCTGCTTCACATACAAAGGGCAGAATCAGTGAGTAACAAAGAGCAGGAAGGATAATTTTCTCTCCTTACCCATATGCTTTCCTGACTAGGGCCCACAGGGGATTTGCCGAGGGATTTGCTGATAAAACACAGCTTTGTCACATTTGTCAGACCTGAGGCTGTCATGGAAACATAACTGATGTGACAAACGTTAATGAGCCACTGTCACAAGGGCAATCTGTCCAAGCCAACAGTCACTGCTCCTCTTCAGTAGTGGGCAACAGTGAAACAGCCCAGCAGGCTCTCAGTGCCACTCAGCTGCCAAAAGTGTCCTGGACTTCTTTGTTTTGGGAACACCGAGCATCCATCACACTGAAAAAGTATTTTACAGGATTCCCAGTCTAAAATGATGGGTCAGTTGGTTCGTTTGCTTTCAAATCTGATCATAAGCAAATCTTGAAATGGTAAGTGTTGAAATGACAAGCTGAGCCAGAAGCCTGGGTTTTGACTTTGCATCCTCTTCTGCCAACCTTGCAGAAAGCCAGCTCATCCAGAAGAATAATTACCTTTTAACAAGGTTTCCTTCTTTCACAGATAACCAGTTGGCTTTTTTTTTCTACACTGTTCTTCCAACTATTTCCAAGCATTTCCTTTTTCCACCCAGACTCAGGAGCAGCTGACTGTTCCCTCACTGTAAGGAATAGGTTTCTCCTTTTCTCATGACAAATCATTTTTTAATAGTGAACATTTTAATACTTCCAGAAGCCATATTACTTGGCATCCACACAGGTAGCAAGAATTCCTCCTTCTTAGGAACCAGTGGCAGTCCACTTTGGAGTCTGTCCTGTCACTGTGTCCCTGGGGCCCATGTGATGCCAGATCTCCAAGGACAGCAAGTTCATGTGCACTGCTACTGTAGGCAAGGTCACTTAGCACACCAGCAATGCAGCTGCCAAAAGGACATTACACACCTGATACAACTCAGCAAGAGGTTGATACACAAGAGGGCTTCACCCAAAGCAGCCTGGTTTTGCATATGGAAATATTACTGAGCTGGAGAAAGAGGAATGTGGTCATTTTTTCAGGATTTCAGGACATCACACAGCCTGACCAGAGCAGCCACTGGCTGACTCCTGAAATCTCTGGATAAATGCCCACTCCGCAATCAGTCTGCCCTATCCAGAACATGAACTGCATAGATTTTCCAGAAAAATCATGAAAGCCTTTAGCATAACTCTACTGCCTTCCTCCACCTGAGGCTCTTGCCACGCTTTCAGAACACGTAGCACAGCCATTATCAGAGCTATCAGTGGCACAGGGACTCTGCTGGGAACTGCTGACAAGGTGCTGCAACTGAAGACCTTGGGCTGCCTCTTGGGTGCCCTGTCCTTCCAGATGGTTATATATCCCAGGAAGCATTCTGTGCTATTGTAGTACACAGCCCCGAGTCACATTTACATTTGTTTTCTACTGTCCATGCACATCAGCCAGTAGTAAATAAATCACAGCAGGGACCTTAGCTCTTCATGTGTTTCAGCAGAAACCTGGATAATGTTTCCATAGGAGAGGAAAGCAGATCTTAATGCCCACATCAAATTTGACAGTACATTACACTATGCACTGAGACTGGCACAGAAGAGAGTATAACCTGTTTTCTGTACAACCAGCTTGTATAGCAGCCCTCTCACCACACACAAGGAGTTCCAAACACGTGGGCATGAAGTGAGTGTTTCTAAATGCAATAGGGTTCAACTTCTGCCTTCATCTACCTTTACATTAAGCAAATCTCATTTCCAGGGCAATTTATGCTGAAAAAGGATCCTGGGCTCAGCTGCTGGGTAGAAAGTGGAATAGCCTCACTCCCAATGCTACCCTTTTCCCCTGTCTCCATAGACACTAACATGAGGAAGAGGAGAGCAGGGGCAGCACATGGCAACAGACATGGTCTGCAAGGACTTCAGCTCTGCATGTCGCCCATGCCTTGACAGCAGCTCTGACCTGACTCAAGGGAATGGTGTTCCTGCCCAGCTGATCTTCCAATCACCCTCAAGGACATGAGCACTCTGCACTAAAAAACATGCGGTCTCCTCCCAGCCCAGGGTGACCAGGGCCAATTTAGTCTTCTTGCTTGTGCTGCTCTTCACTCTCACCTTTTGTGACTCCTGCCACACTAAAGCCTCTCAGGAGGGGGCAGGGGGAATAGTCCCATGAAAGCTCATGACATTACAGCACCATGGCAGAGCCTTGTTGCTGCAGGAAACAGAGGACCTCAATGGATCATCTTATGCAGCTCCAGGGACAGAACTGGCTCTCCTCCACTGAAGTCTCAGATCAGGGAAAGAGAACTGTAATTGTGCCTCAGCTGCCCAGGCTGGGTCTTGCTTGCTTAGAGGTGGAAGACATGGGCAGTGTCTTCCACAGGAAAGAAAGGGGTGACCAGACAGCAGCATGCACATGTCCTAAGGCGATGCTGCTCAACTTGCAACCCACTGTCATGTGCTGCTGCAAATAAAAAAAGACCACTGAAAAATCAATGTTTACTCTCATGTCTTCATACATTCCCAAAAGCCACTCTGCCCAAGCACGAGTGCAGCAGGGTCAGTACAACAGTGGAACCCAGTCTGATGCACAGCAGAGCAGCTCTGATCCAGAGCATCAGCTGATTACACAAAGCATATCCATTGTCCAAAAGCGGTTTTATTTTTACTCTTCCCTCTGAAACCAACTTGACTCTTCTTCAAAAACCAACACCAGAATGAATCACTTGAAATAATCTTTTAGGTAGTTTTCTAAAGACCGGTTTGCAATGCGTCCCCTTCCCTGCGACAACATGCCAGGAAACCCCCAGGGAGCTCTTCCAGAAACTGCTAGAGAGTGAATGCAAAACAGGCTGAGCTGTTCAGCTTCTCTCCTCCCCAGCACGGGTTTGAACATGTCGACAGCAGGGTGGTATGAAGATGGTTTTGTCCCCTACAAATCTTTTGGATAAACAGGATTGTGCTCTACATCAGAGATTTCTCTTTGTAACTTCAGTCAATATTTCCTTGCCTTGCCATTCTTGACAACTCGGTCATAAAACAGCTCTCTCTAGAATACGCCATTCAAATTAATCAGCTGTCAGCTATTCTCCATTTAAAACTAATAATAGAAGGTTTGCCTGAGCCTGTGAGAGACTGAAACGTGGAAATACGAATTGTGCAGCTGCAAACGTTTCCATATTGCTGCAGCTTTCAAATTGCTCTTTGCTCTCTACCAAGAAGGCATGAAACAGCATTGCAGGGAGCAGGTTTTGTACTGTCAAAATTGTCCAACTGTCCTCAGCATGCCCATAATGTGGTAAATGCTTAGTGATGCCTTTTAACTTACAAGCATGCTTTAAAAACAGGAGGGATGTTCTGGTCATAAACCAACAGGCTCAGCTGGACCAGGAGCACGGATAATTTGATGGCTTGTATCCTTTGGATGCCAGCTGCACAGGGGGTGCCAAATTGTGTTCTTGCCATTGGCAGAAGTTTTAGCCTCCAATTCATCTTCCTGTCATCAAACTGCAACAGGATGGAGAAAAAAAAAACTTCCAGGGGGGAGCACTGCCTGGCAGAATGGGGAAACAGGACTCCTTTGAACAGTCCCTTGTCTACAGCAGTTTGGCTTCAAGTGGGTAGAGAGGCTTAATGCCACATGAGGCTTGAACTCAGAATAAGAGCTGGCACTGGAAGAAAGCCAACTGTGCAACACTCCTCTAACTGCTTAGGGGACTCTGCCATTGTCACATGAAACTGAGGAACAGCTGGGGGGCTCTGTTCAAAAAGCACTCAGGTTTGGAAGCACGTTTGCAAAGCCTGATGAAGGAACAAGAGCAGCACCTGTCTCTTCCAGGTCTGCTACAGCAACTACTACCAGGGGAGTTTGCCTCTACCAGCAGTAGGTTCATTTTCAGCCTGAAAAATACTTTTAAATGCCTCTCAGCCTTTTAAGAGAAAGAAGCAGTTTAAATCCCGGACCGGAAGCCTTAATTATAATGGATTTGTGTGAAAGTTGCCAGATCTCTCCCTGCTCTGTGATCAGGGTTGTGCCAAGAGTCTGCTTTGTGTCACACCAGCAACTCTGTTGAGTTCAGCAAAGTAACTGGGTCAAAGATGCACAGGCAGAAGAGAGATCACTGATTAGCACTCATGACAGCCTCCACTGCAGACCACAATGACAGTGCAATCATGTGGAGGTTCTTGCTGTAATTAAAGATAGTCAGATTCATATCCAGTGTAAGCTTGTGTAAGCTTGTTGTGTAAGCTTGTTGTGTGTTACATTTTGCACCTTGGGAAGTTACTCAGTTTCCATGACCAGAAAACAGCACATGAGAGGAAACAACTGAGAACTCATGGGAACTAGCTTATAGAAAAATCAGGAGAGATTTGAGCATCCTCATGAGCAGCTCTTCTAAACGTGTAGCACTGCTGTTTTCAATCAGTTAATTCCACCTATGGTGAGCATAAGGTTACAGACGAAGAATACTGATCTCATGTTCAAGAATTTCACGATACATCTGTCCACAGCTGTAACACCAGGTGCTCTGAAGATCACCCAAACTTCAAAGAAAACAGTAGAAATGGAGAAAACTACAGGGTTTTTCCAATGTCTCACATACTTTCCCAAAGAAAAAAAATAGAAAGGACTGAAGTTATGTAGAGAAGGGAGTAAGAGCAGAAACAAGTATTGAATAATACAGACAGAGTTAGTCCTAGATAGTCTCAGATCTTTCACAAAGCAGTCTATTTCCACATAATAAAGACAAATGTGTCAGGGTAGCAATTAACCTGGAATTCACTACAAACAGACAACACTACGGATAGAGGGAGTACAAGGAGTTACACAAGAGAGGATCTTATGCAAGATAAAACAAGCAATTAAAAACATTATACCTCAGAATATAAAAATTACTCATTAGACATTCAAGGAGAGAGAATAAAAAAGATTTCTACTGTGACCCTTCACTTTTCTTCTAAGTAAAATGAGACAGAAAGCAACTAATCCCATCAAAAACCACACTGATCTCTCTGTAAATCTCAGAGCCACTGACTATCCACAAACTGAACGTGGATGTACAGCCACTGGCAGAAATATGGTGGACACATGGGACCAACGAGGAGATTTATGTCAAAACAACACAGAGCAACTGCCTTTGAGATACAGAAATGAATGCACTGAAAAAGTGACAACTATAGCAGGACTGCAAATGTTGAGCTAAAGACCTGTCCAGAGATGCTGCGTTGAGCACAGACATGCTACACCTGCACAGATACCTGCAAGAACTCCACCTGCATCAGCAGGTATACCAGGTTCTGGAACTGCTTCCTCCCTTAATGGATGAAAAAACTGATGTGCCAATGCCTATGTGCTGCTGGGTACATTTATACCCAGTCATAATAGGTCAGCTATGAGGTATCTTGTTATGATTGTAGTTACAAATATATTATGATTTTTTAAAAAAAAATCCAACTAGTAAGGTATATGTAGTATATAACATATGAAAACTTCATTTGGAACCATTCAGAATGCTGGAACATATGGAAATTATCTTAAAGGACTATGGGAATGATGCCTTGTATCACTTTTCAAAGTAACATGCAAATGCAACAGTACAGACCATTAAGGGAAATGCCACTCATCCAGAAACTCACCAGAGAGAATTCACTGCATCGCACCACACAACAGAAAAACACCAAACCCCACTGTTGCCTTTGGAATGCCAAGTTTGCAACACCTTGCAGAGATCTCTCAGGATTCCCAAGCTGTAAAATGTAAGCACTTAAAAGCAGTGGTTCTGATGCTGAAAATCATTAGATTTGTCTCAGAAATTTCAGGCACTAATAGCATTTTCCCACAAATGAGCCTTAAAGTTGGGTAATAATCACAGTGTTCCTTTGTAAGGAGGGGGATGGTTCAACTTAACACACCAGCTCCACAGATATTTCATTTCTAGTCAAGAAAGGCACAAAGATTTCTTATTAAACTGCTCCCATTTCCACAAAGAGATGAAAAACTATTTTTTTCCAAACCAGGCTTTGATATTCACTAGCAGTAGTGTTTTATTTATAGAATTAAGCTGGTCAAATCTGACAGGCAAGAGGGGGACACAAAGTGTTAAACAGTGCTGATCAGCCCTCAGTTTGCAGATGACAGCTGCCAGTGCTGCTCCAGGACAGCCTGCTTCTCCTGCATGAGTGCCCTATGGCACATCACAGCTATAACAGTGTTTTCTCCCTAAAATCTTCCTGGAACTCCCCCCTGAAGCACAGCCAATACTGCCCTTTAAAAAAAGGAACACTTTGCACATACAGACACACACACTCCGCCCGTAGACAACAGTCATTTGTGAGGAGGGGAGGTGGGATAGAAGGATCCAATTTCCATTCATGGCACTTTCCCTTCTAGGAGGATATTAGGAGAAAGAGGAAATCAGCATCACCATTATCTCCAGCGTGTGCTAACAGCCACGCTGAAGCCAGTCAGCAGCGCCTGGCATTGTTTGGAGGAACACAAAAGACCTTCTGTTTGGAAAGTTCAAGAAAGAAAACGGAGAGCCTGTGGCCTGGTCCTGCAGTCAAAAGACTGAAACAGAGGTTGGGAAGTTCTCAGGCAGAGGCTGATCCGAAGCCCTTTGAAGTTGACGGGAAAACTCCCATGGACTCCAGAGCAAGCTTTGGATCATGCCTGAAATGCACAGAAGGGAACAAAGCAGCATGAAAGTAGAAATGAGCATCTGCTAGAGGGGGACTTAAACAGCACAGGGGTGACCTAGTCTGTTCATCATGGTTGCTGGTACAGTGTATTTTCATGATGTTTGAAGAAGTCAGATTATAAAAAAGTTTCAAGTCTTTTTATTAGGGCATAGCAGTTGTACATTCATCATGAGGTATTCTTCTGCATAAAATCCTATGCATGCTATCCTAACACTGGGTGTTTAATACAGCATTTAGCAAAAGTCTCTGAGGCAGGGGGGAAGGAAAAGTCTCTTTCAAATTGCTGAAATTATGAGGGGTTTGCTTTCTTTCCCCACTGCCCTCTCTCAAAAAGGCTGGTTTAAAGCTATGAAATAACACAGTCCAGGACTGAAAACCTTATTAAGAACAATGCTGCCAGCATCATCTATTCACAAGCAGCAGTTTGAGAAAGAGCCCAACCCAGAAGAAACTCTTTAGCAGCGCATTCTCCAAACAATTGTTAAAGGATCCCAAGTGCGTCAGGGCTCCAAATCCTCTGCTTAATTGTACTGTAAATTATTTTCTCATTAAAGATGAATATAGGAGCATTCAAGTTGAAAGAAATGTTTTCTGGTTTCTGTAACACTTCCATAATCCTTTTCTTGCATATAAGAGTAATTGTTGCAGTGGTTTTAAAGACTGATGCTGCCTAGGTCCTAAATGATATTTTCTGGGAGCTAATTAGTTCTAAACTTTTCTCTTCGTAAAATACTTCTTGTAGCCTTTGCTCAAGATTCAATCAAGAGCCAAAGTAAATCCCTTCCCCCCCCACACGCCCCCCAAACAAAAAATGCAGGATGTTTCCTCTTTCCCTGGCTAATAGAATCCAACTGTTGCCGCATGACATCATTCCCCAGAGCTAGGGAATCCAAGCTCGCTCCGACACTCGGCTGGGAGTAAACACCACAGAGGGGAAAAAAAAAAAACCAACAGAAGAAAACCCACCAAACATCAAACTTTACAATGGGAGGACATAACATTAAAAAGGCAATTTTTGTTACCTGAAATTTGGAGCATTTCCCTTTCCACTCCATTGTCAGATTTGTACTTCCCAGAAAAAACTCTGTCTTATTATCTGAGGCAATCAGAAAACCAGTCGTTCAGTATCTAATACCTGCTGTGCTTCCCATAACTCCTTCATATGACCTTTCGCAGCACTGATTCCAGCTAAAATGATTGCAGAGAACACAGACTGGCCAGGCCAGTTGTCATGGAGATCTCTCTCTCCCCCTTTTCATAAGCGCGCACGCATACACACACACACACAGATTTAAACAATTCTGGGAGGCATCCACAAAACAGCATGCCTTTTCATCAGCTAAGTTTTTGAAACATTCCACCCCTCCTCCAACCCCTCCCTAGAGTCAGCCCAGGAAGCTGAGCTTTGGTCATGAATCGATTGTTGAAATCAGAGATATCGCCTCTTAAAAAAGAGAAAGCGACCACAGAACTTGTACTTTTTTTACCCTCGGAAAGGAAAACAGAGATGTTTTCTCACTAAAGCTTTGAACTGAAAGTAAATCTATTGCATTCAAACCTGCAGGCTATTTGTCTTTGCCCCCCCTTGTTATGAATTTGATATCTGAAAGCACTAAGCCTTTGTCGAAATACAATCATGCAGATTACAAGAAATGCTGCTGGCATGGCCTAACTGCTTACCTTGCTGTTCTCCCAGTAGCAAGCCAGTTACTTAATTAGCACAGGTATTCATCACGGTCATGCAGGACTTCCTGTATTCTTTCATGTTTCTGTAACTAAGAAGAAAAATGGGCAGGTCAGGAACATGCAACTCAAACAAACAAACAGAAGGAAAAAAAATCAGCTAAACAATATTCCAGATACATCTGGAATTTTTCTCATACTGACTATAAGTTTAAGTCTGTCTTACCCAAAACTCACTATCTCCCAGTTAAAGGAGAAACCCATTTCAATGACGTTTGTGAATACAAGAACTGATTAGTTTACCATATTCACTGGCACCATGGTTGCAAAACAAAACTTACTCCAAACATAAATAAAGACATAAAAATTTTTTTCCCTGACAAAAAAAAATCTAAATTAATCCCCACCAACGTCATATAGGAAAGTCTGGACTGATAAATCAAGAGAACAGAAAACACTTTAAAAAAAAAAAAAGAAAGAATATTTATCAAGAAAATTAAGTAAGAAACTACTTGGACTCAGGAGAAGAGCACTGTGCCTAAAGTTTTTTTACACGTTGAGAAATACCTTGGAGACTTACTCTTTAGAGAACTTAACTGGAGTCAGTCATTCAAACTTTTAAAACTTCATAAGAGATACTGAAGGGACTGCATGACTCCGGGTTCTGCAACCAGCAGTACAAGCAACAGTCCCTCTAGTGGGCAGAAAATTGCAAAGCTGCCTATACCCCGCTAAACGAGAAACCAATTTCTTCTTTCTCTGTCAGCCACTTCATTATGCTGCTATGATAGTCCACCCCTGCATTTAAAACTTAAAATTACCGCATAAAATCCTTTATATGTTACTTAGGGAGCTGAACACAAGAAAGCGTACATTACGTGATCAACAGAACTAGGTTTACACGAGATTAGAGAGTTCCAACATATTACTCTTCTGGTTGTGTTTTTAATACGATAGCAAAAGTGAGCTTAAAAAAAAGACCTAGACAGTGAGATAGCCAAGATGTCTTATGGGAACATAAGACTCTCTCCATAGCCATTATCAGATATAAACTACACTGGAGCATATTATTTACCATACTTCAGAAGACTCTACAGTTTGTGAGTGGTAGGGCTCTGAGTAGATTGTACACTTAAACCACCTCTCTTTCTAACAAAAACATCACACAAAAGCATATACACGAGGCTTATTTTACACTGTTACCAAAACTATGTGCAGACTATTCACAGGTAAATAAATAAACAAAACAGCTAGCAAGAATCCAGAAGATGCTAAAATTACAGTAAAGAGTTCCTAGATATGAAAGCTCCACATGCTAAGTTTGCAATTTCACACTAACTTCCCTTAAGAATGCACCAGTGAAGGCCAGCAGAGCCATGAGAGCCAAATATGAAAAAATATGACGTTTTTGTCCTGAAAAGTTCCCTTTGGTGTTTGACTGAGGTAAAGTAATCATATGCTGCAAGTGGGCACAGTTTCAGCAGTGTGACTGGGGAAAGAAGAAACTGCTAGCTCCTCCCATGAAAGTAATGTTTTAAACTACATCACTGCCGAGGGAGTGTCCAAAGACATGGAGGTAGTAAAAACCCAACCTAGGAACTGATCAGTGGACAAGTAAAATGGCTGATCAGTCTCAGATTTCCTATAGACCCCATTACTGGTAGCATGGGGGTAGATGTACCAACCATCTGCATCACATCCCACTCCAGTGTTTATCACAGGGCTCTGTGGCACTTCATTAGGTGACCACATCGGCATATATGGCAAGGATCTGGGGAAGCACGCAAGCTAGCACTTATAAATAATTGAAAATACTCAGTGTGTTAAATATACACTCAGTTACAGTTTAAATTTCCAAGCAAAGCAAAGTCATTAAAATATATTACACATACACAAATATGTAGGAACAAAGCACAGTAGTAAAACTATGACTGGAGCTTTGGTCTAGGACAGGTGACTACCACAGAAGCCCTCAGACAAGCACATTTCTATTCTAAGCCTCATGAATACACTGCTAATCTGTTCCTTCCCAAAAGGTGACATACTTTGCTCCAACTGACCCCAGCGAAACAAGAACCATTCCCACGCTTTACGTTTTTCTCACTGGGTTCTTATTTGAGCACATCAGTATCTCAGAACACAATTTAGGATCAGGACAGAGTTTGGGATTATAAACAGAGGACATGGTGAACAGCTTGCATGACATTAATTACAGTGTCACGGCTCCATTGCGATCAGAAGGCATCAGAGTGTGTACCCTCATCCCCTGGAGGAGACAGACAACCCATTACTCACACACAGCTGATGTTTAGTTTCTTATTTCCGATACACTTCCCATTTCTGTTTGGTTGAACACACTCCTTTCCTATGCTCCATGGCCACAGGCACAGGATGCAGCAGCCACGTGACACACACAGGAGAGGGCATGCACTGAGCAGGATTATTGCACAGGGAGAGCCCTCACCGGGGCACACCTGGCGTCCCTGCCCTGGAGACTGGAAAGGGAAACGTGAGCTGCTCTCCCCACAAGCTGCATGGTCTGAGATTCTTCACTGAATCCTTTCCAAGCCAGGCAGCCATCATCAGCAACAGCAGAGGAAACAAAAATCAGACTTGTTCCTAAATGATTCATGAAATTTTATCACTTTTGATAGGTGAAAACACAGCATCAACTTTGGGATTTAAAAAGACAAACCTAGAGGTGAGCTACAGACTAAGCTGCCCACAACAGCAGCACAAATCTCTGGAAGGTGTAAACAGAAATTAATCACTGCACCAACCTTAGTAACATTTTCTTTGACTTTTTAAAATAAAACTAAATTCTACATAAAAATACTTCTGTAAAATTACTTAGGATTTTCCCCCTTCTCAAATAACTTTCTGCACTTCAAAAGGGCTTCTTCCCCTTTCACACTGAAGATGACCACCTTATTTCTCTTCCTCGCATGTCATCTCTACATATATACTGACCATCTTTCCAGTGACCTCAACACATATGTTTTTATTTGAAATTCAGTAATTTAAGACACAACAACAAACAGTGAAATTTAAGTACCCTGTCCCACTGTACTTTTAACCCAATACTACTGCAAGTGCCTGCAGCTCCTACTGACCTCACTGGGAGAGGCAGGGAGTTTGGGAGCAGCACTTCCTCATCACCAGGCAGTGACTTGCAGAGGTATGGAAATATGGGAAAAGGCCCCAGTCAGCTCATAATATAAAGCACACATCCACTACAAGAACTGTGTTCTCTGCTCTTCTTCTAGAGACTCAGTACTGAATACTTTTGCATAAGGCAAAAGTGACTATCAGGTAGGACAAGACAACGAAATGCAGGACAACAGCCAGCATAGCTTCTGAAGCAGTCCCACAACACTACTGAGTTCTTTGAATTAACAGTCCACAGCACTGGCCTTTGTGGTTAACACTCCAACACGATGGCATAAGAGCACAGCAGTAAAGCAAGTAGCACCTCTGACCTCCAAAGCATTTTTTACTGAAGTGATTAAACCTTCCACTGACTTCAGTGGCATGTTAACTTCAGTTTTGCCTCACTGCATGTTTTGCTAGGATTGTGGTATCAAAGTAAGCAGCACAAAAGTGTATTGTAGCCTTTCAAACAATAGCAAAGGAGCTGACCCAGCATATGAGCTCCCCAGTTACAATGGGACTGCACAGGTGTAGGTCTAAGATCAGTCATTTATGGACTTGTTTTATTCCCCCATTTCAGCATCAGGTCCATTACCCACAGCATATCCACAACTCTCTTCTAAAAGGAGAATTAAAAGTTTCCATTACCTCTTTAATAGCCCGACGAAGATCATGTTTGTAGCACGGTATTCATTTCACTAAATCAGGGGGGGGGAAAAAAAGAGTGTGTGTATGTATATACACAGAATATATACAGTATGCATATAGGAAATGACTAATCATAGCTGTGTACTCTTTGAGGTGCTGCCAATCCCTTTATAGCCCTATATCCCGTTTCAGTTTGATCTCATTCTGCAAATGAAAGCCTGCCATACTTGTGTCTGACCCTGACATTGCAACTGAGTGCAAGACAGCAATTTGAAAAAGTTTCTAAGTGATTTAGTAAAACTAAGAGGATATCTGTACCTAAGAGGTCATGACAAGGAGCTGACACTCATTCAACTCCTGTGCAAACACTCCTTCTGAAATAAAGTGGCTTAATTTTGTAGCTGTTATTGGTTTAGGCCCTGATTCAGCAAAGCACTTAAACATTGACTTCAAAAGAACTTAAAAATACACCAAACGCGCTACAATATTTTACCAAAGTGGTGGTTTAGTAATGTTGTGTATTTCAGAAAAGAGAGATAAAAAGAGTTTTTATTTGGCAATTAAAGATTTAAGATGGCACACTGGGACACAATCCCCATGCTAAACCTACTAACAAGGTTGAAAATTTGCTGAGCAATAAGCTGAATAATTCCTTAATAAAGGAATAAGTTGAATAATTCCTTAATAAAACAACTTTAAGCATGGACAGTGTTGAACATGGTTCTCAGACCATGCAAATGCCTGGCTTAGAATTATCCATACCTACAGTCTGATTCATGACAGGAGACACATATTACAGCTCACCCTGCTAGAAAAGCAGTGCAAAGCCAAGCAAGCCATATAAACTGGCTCTGGGCCCAGGCAGCCAATTCAGCCAGCCCTCAACATCCCAATGCTGCAAACCGTGTCAGATGGCACCAGGCCAAGGCACAAGCCAAGCCAGAGGGATAACCAAAAGGTGGGAACCTCATGTAAATAAGTCCTTCTGCTGCTTAACTCTCCAGAACCAGCCCTGTCTGCAACCCATCTGCATTCCAGTCAACACCCTTCCTTGCATGGCTGTGCTACATCCCAGGCATGCCCAAAAAGCAAACACAGGAAGCTGTAGGACCAAACCTGATGGAGGAGAGAAGCCCCCAGGGACAGACTATTTGTCCTGTCTCTACAAAAAAAGAAAATTTTGCCCTTTATAGGTGTTAGTCTTTTCCTATACCTTCTTTTTACTGCCTTTATCCCCATCAAGTATGGATGTCCCAAGAAAAGGGGGCAAATGAGACAGGCAGGTTTCCTCTGTGAACTAGCCATATCAGGAGAGACGTCAATGAGTTGCTTGAAATTCCACAGGATTTCTGATTTGACCTCACACTAATGCAAGATATCTCAATTGGTCTTAGTTCACTACTGTTTCTTTTAAGTAAAAGCCAAAGGACAAGTTTCTGTTGCCCCCACTCACAGTACACATCCTGCAACACAAGATGCTGCACATGGGACTAGAAGGCAATTTAAAAACCAGATCCTCTCATACCTGGAATTGCACTGAAGCAGAAGATAGAAGAACATAACTCTGGGAGGACTAAATCTTGTGTGAATCTGAGCAAGGGCTGCAAAGCTTTGACTTAACGGGAACAGAGGGCTAGAATCCTTCTCAGAGCACATAAATTATGGGAATACAGGTCCTTTAAGCCAAATCCCCATCTGAAGGGGAACTTCTCAAATTATTGTCAAAGTAGCCCTTCCTGTATTTGTGTCCAGGTGGCAGGACAAGGAAGATGCTGTTGGGAACCATCTCTATTTTTACAATGGCTACACAAAGCTAATAAAGGGAAGAGGATCTTCTAGAAAAGCAATGGACACAAGGACAGATGTATTCAATAATGCAGGGATGGTTTCTGGAGTAGAATATGGGTGGTAGCATTTTCTGCATTTTTTTCCCCCCGAAAAAATGCCTTTCCAGAGCAAAAGAGCTCTTGAACTCAAAATGGAAAATGCTGGCCTAAGGCCATGCCTCCAGTATGATATCACCTTGTTTACATGAGAAAAAAAAAGTCACAACCAATAGCATTGTACACTCTTTGAACTTCTAAATAGATAAATAGATAAATAATGACAACATGTTTTGTGATTCCTTTTGATCATCAACTATGAAAGTTCACAGGAAGTTTATGCAACCCCCTCTGACTGGATAGATCTTATCTTCCAAATATTATGAGCCAAGAGACTCGAAGAAGAAATAACAGCCTGATGTTGCTTTGGACAAAAAGCAATGATTTATCCGTGAGCTAACTTCTCCAATTGGCTTCCTTTATTTTAATCATGAGTTGAACCTCAAGCTGGCCTGGAGACCCTGTGAACTGCTGCTAACATGCTGGGGGGATGCCTGTGAGCCTCACTTCGCATCCCTGGAGAGGATGGAAGTGCAAGCACTGGTCCAGCACTACTCCCATCACCTACACCCTACTGAAATCAAAGCCAGTGGCAGTGTGTGTTTTTTCAGGCATATAGCACGTTTGTCTTTCCTACAGTCACAAACATCACAGCAGGCAGATTTTTCAAGCTGCAGACAATAATATTTTCTTCTCTATTTTGGATAGAGCAGATAAACAAAATAGTGCTTTGAATACGCACAACTCCTTTCATTCATGGCCCTTAGGGTGCTTTACAAAGCCCAGTAAATGTCACTTCTGTGTTGCTGCTTGGAAAAGAGGAGTTAAGTGACTTTGTGTGTAAGTCTGCACAGTGGCCCTTCAGAAACAATGTGTGACCAACCACGTTCTGAGCACTCAGCTCTGCTGCCTCCCCCGAGGTCATAGTTAGAACCTAGAAGGCAATTGAGGTCGGTTGAACTCCAAGAGATATCAGAACTTGTTTTCTTCTGGAAAACAAATCGGGCATGGGAAACAGCTGAAATGAAGCTTTTCTTCTAGCTGGTTTCCAGTGCCACAGGGGGAATGAAAGTCAGTGACAGCGGAGTGACTAGGATGAGCTTGTGCAAAACAAAAGAAATCCAAAACCAGACCATGCACACAGTTCAAAAACTTTGTGAACCCTGGGTTTGTTTCTCAGTACCTCGGTGCTTCCTGGGTTTAGCAATGGAGTGTGGTACAGAGGTGTCCAAATGAGCCACAACCATCCTAACTCCAGAACTGGAAGCAGCACAGCCCCAACAGCACAAAACAGTGCTTGAACCAGTGCAGCTGTATTTTTGAGGAAGGGGGTTATATCTCCATGCAGTGCCCCGGAGCTGCAGGGCGGTGCAGACCTCCTGGAGTCAGCTCCAAGGCTTTCTGTGCTAAGCTCCATTGTGTGGCACAGACATCCCCTGACCAACATACTGCAGACCACAGAGGAAGCCAGTCCCAGCACTGGGAATTGAGCTCCCAGCGCTTGAGTTCCAGATGAATGCCTTAAAAGCAGGGTCATTCTTCCTCCTTCAATGCTGTGCATTCTTCCTAACAGAGCTGGGGGATGTCTCTCAAAACAGCTCCACATCCAGGGAAGAACTGTCCCAACATCCACATCTAGGTTGCTGGAGAATCACATGCCTACCTATCTCCTCTTCATCACTAACAACGTAGACTATCATTTAAGAAAAAAAAAAGTACACATTCTGCTTTATTCTCATCAAAACAGATAACTCAGAGATAAGATTTTACCTCTCATCATGAAGATGCATAATTTCTTCTTTTAATTAAATTACTTCCCATTTGAGAGACAAAAGGAAAGCAAGAATCAACTTTTTTTTTTTTTAACATCAAACTGAAAAGGGCGGAACTTGGGAAAGTACCAGTGGTTTTCTTCCAAGTCTGGGAAAACTATACAGCTTACATAGGCCAGCACACTGTTACAGATATTTTTCCTTTAACACACTGGATAAGGTCCACGTAGCCACATGATGTTCCCCATTGCTATGTACATCGCTTTAAGGGGATGGACAACTCAGTTCACTCCCTGGAACCCTTGCTGCTTGCAGTTCATACTATGAAAGTGGTGAAATCCCACGACACAGGCCGAGTGTCAGCTATTCAGAGTGCAAAGACCACACACCAGACAGTTTGCAAAAGACCTGGCTGGCAGTGAAGAAGTGCTTGCAAAAACTCTGCTAAAAGCCTGGATTTCTAGCTTACCTGGCCTGCAACAGCACAGGCACTCAATGCTACACCAACATCTCCATCCGAATCCCGCAGCTGGGCCAGACTTCCAATGGAATTGGACATTCCCAATTAATCACACGGAGTTATGCCAAGATTTAAACATGTAAGTTATGGCTGTTACCCTTGCAGCGGGGTGTGTGTGTGTTCACTGCAAACACAAGTTAGTGCCTACAGTGCTGGAAGCAGCTTATGGAAAGTCTGAACTGGAAGATGCAAATCATTAGGAGCATGCACCACAACTTGCTTTGGGGGAAATTCCCCATTCAAGAACAGACATGCTTGATTAGGTCTCCAGTTTTCTGACTTCTGACGTGTGAAAGTCCCATCAGTAAACATGAGAGCTCTGTGCTTACTGAAAGCGTAAAGCAACGCTCTGCGTTTGCCAGAAAGAGTTGAAAGGGCTCTTTTGCACATATGCATGCTGTTGAAAACCTCTACTCTTCCTCTTGTGCTGCGTGGAGGGACCTAACAAGGAGTCAGAAGAGTCAAAAGTTGTTCTTGATTTTGACACTGTCCAGGTATATGACCTTGGATGCCTTTCTTTGCCTAGCAACACAAGACCTGTTTGGTTTTCTGAAGCACTGAGTAGTCAGAAGCAAACAGTATTGGAATGATGCAGTAAGTTGCAATCCCACCATGAACTTCAAACAATATGTGTCTTTGATCATGTTACACAATTCTGTACATTAAATGACCTCTAAAACTGTTTCCATTTTCTTAACCTGTTTCACATCTGTGCATTTTTTATATTCCTTCCAGCCTGAAAAAAGGCGAACAGGGTTTCTACATCATCCTTACCTCTGAAATAAGAATTTCTCCTCACAGTTCACACAGTCCCAGAGAACAACAAATGCAAATACAGTCCTGAGCCACTGAAAGAATTAGAACCTGATTTTTCCTGCCTCTTTATGACAAAGTCAGAACTCTGCACAGTTTTTCTTAGATTTTTGTATCTGGTCACACTCTAAAATAATAGATAGTTATGCCACAAGATTAAAAAAACAACTAAACAGAAACAAACAAAAAAACCCACACCACCAAAAGAAACACGTTTTGTAGGTCATTTTTAGAATCCCCTCCATCCAGCTGCATTCAAAATAAGCTGCACTGCACCTGTCTTGCAAAAACCTCAATGGTTAAAAATTCCATACAGCTTGTGTCTTATGGTTGGTTTTGTGTCTGCTTTGCCTGCGTGTGACCCGGAGCAAATTTTAGCAATTCTCTAGAGTGGTTCCAAAGTACAATTAACATGGCTTGTGAAACAACTGTAAAATAAAAGAGGAGCTTGCAGCCCCAGTTTCTAGATGTCTAAGACACTCATAGAAACCCAGTAGACCAGCACAATATAGAAGATGTTTGTAGAACCCAGTGCCATTTGACATCCATTTGGAATGGCACCTCAATACTTTAGAAAATACAACAGGTAACTGAGACTACTTTCTGCTGTCTGTTTCCTTATCTCTAAAGAGCTGATAATAACTGAGTCTATTAGAAATACTGTTAGAATAAATGAAGAACTTCTTAAGTTGGCCCCAGACTGCTGGAAGGAAAGTCTTACTATATTAAGAAAAAAGACCAGCTGTATCTCTTTTAATTTAACTGGATTCCCACTACTAAGCCCATTCAGGAGGCTGTATTAATATAATCCTCAGGAACAGTTTCACTCTAAAATTTTAAAATCACAAGCTGAGCTAGGGAATGAAAAAGGAACGTCACGCACTGTCATGTACTCACAGAGAATAAGAGTCAACTGCTTGGAGGCTGTCTTCTGGATGGAAGAGTAAGTCCATTAACAGGAGAAGGTGATAAAAAACCCATATGCAGCACAGAGCACCTCTAAAAGCCAAAACAACAACAGGCAAGAGAGGTGGAGAGTGGAGCAGACCGCTATGACTCATAGGCTATAAGTCTAGTCAGTGAAAAATCTGGCAGAAGTGTGCTGTTTGACTATGTCTGTACATTCCCAAGAGATTTATAGCTGCTTATTAAATCATCTGTTCCTCTTAAAACTAAAGAAACTGTGTATGTTTCACTGGATTTTACATCTGCTAGAAAGACCCAATAACCATTAGTACAGAGTAGATTTTTTTCTATTGAGTGAGTCATTCAAAAGATTTTAAGACATTACTTGAGAGAGGAAGTAAAACCTATACAAGTGGTGGGCTGCAGTGTGATCTAAAACCTGCTGCAGGATGGGTCTCCCTCATTGGCATCTCTGGTGTGCCTGGCTAATCTTCAAAACCAGATGGGTCTTGTCAGCGACAAATACTTTCTGTGGAGGAAAGGAAAGGAAACAAGTACTTTCTAGAGAGGAAAGTTCTGTCGAGGAAATAGTCATGTCTTCAAGAAAATGACCACTCTGGCTTGAGATAGGGTTTGTGGAGGAGGTTCATGGCACGTGGTAACACACAAGCACAGGACCTGTCAAAACGTGAGGAGCTGGCAGCATTATTGTTTTCCAGACAGAAGTTGTTAAGTTCAGAAGCTGGAAGAAACACACTTCTTGCCCTGTAGTTTCATCTCAAAACCCAAGGGAAGAGAAGGAACTGTGCACAGTCCTGCTCCAAACATGAACACTGTTGCTTGAGCACTGGGTAGTTCACAGAAGAGCAGGAGAGAAGGGTGGGTAGGGCTTTCGTTTCAATCCTCGTTACCTAAACAAGCTATTTTGTTACCTCAGTATGCTCCTTGGAGCATCCCCACCCTTACCCTTCCCACACATTGTCTATTGAAAAAAACCTGCACAAACAAAGAACTTTCCTTCTCCCATCTCCTCTCCCCCCCCCCCCCCCCCCTCTTTCTTTTTTTTTTTCTTTTTTTCACCCTTGGGCTCATCCACAGATTAGCTCTCCGAGATAGCCATCTCTCAAAGATGGCGTACAAAGATGTTATTAAATAGAAGTCATTTGCTGAGGCATACGTGGGGCTGAACGTTCTGAATTCCCAGAAGGTAGGAAAGTTTTAGATGTTTTAAATTAACCCCTCAAAAATAAACAAAATCCATGCACATTTGCCAAACATCTGAGAATGCAGAAATACTGTATCCATGGCTACTTCAGTGATAAGACTAGAATAGAGACGTACTTTAAAAACACTGAAAATGTCCTTCTGAGTCAGCCCAGCAGTGCCTCCAGCTCAATACTCTTGCCTTCAGAGGCAGTGAAAGGCAGTGATAGTCAGGGCAAGCCCAGGAACCCAGCAGCTTTCTGGCCATTTTTCTTTGTCCGTGGGAGACTGCGAGCTGTGGGTGAGCAGAGTTGAAAAGCAGCAAGATCTGCAAAATGTGGCTAACAGTGCTTTTGTTACTGTTGCTGTACCACTAAAATCCTATTAAGTCTGTAAAGTGAAGCAGGACAGAAAGCCATGAGTGAACTGTTGCTCTTAGCCGAAAAGCCAGCAACTTGGGAGTTTGAGAACACAATAATAAAATCGAGACCCACACCAGCTCACGCACACAGAATGCCCAAAGCCTGCAAGCACAGTTGCACCATGCCCGTGGGTACAACTGTGGCAGATTTGCCAGCACGCACTGGATGGGGAGCACGAGAAGGGATGAATTGCTGAGCGCTGTTCTCTTTCATGTTTTTGAATTGCTGCCTTGTAAAAGTCAATTTTCTAAAAAACATGACAAGATAATGGTGGGTCCTGCTGAATCGGCACAGCTATGCTACGCCAAACTGATTCCTGCATAAATCATGTGCACTCTCAAGACACAAAGGCAGGGCTGTACAGCTCTGCAAACTCATTATTTATTTTTGCCAAAAACGACAAAATGTCTGTCAGGTTTGGGTTTTTTCTCTTTATTACCTCTGTATTGAAGTGTCTTCACTTTAGCACACTGAATCAATGCAGAAGGAACAAACAAGCATCATGAATTTGATCTCCCAGCAATCTGCTCAAAAACCTAAGTCAGCATAGCTACGCTCTGTGGGTTACATTCAATCTCCTACAACAGAACAGACCCAACCATCACCAGTTTCCTACCCATCACAGTAACTAACTTTCTGATGTGCCATCAGTATGCTGAGACTGATGTAGTGATTTCCCTCCTAAAAAACACTATAAAACAACATTGTGGAGGAAAGAAAATAAATTCATTACAGCCACATCCATACCCAGGACAGTAATACCATATCTCAGCCCCTTTAAAGTGAGACATCATGAATAAGGCATGTCATCCCTGCACCAGACTGCCTTAGCAGGCTTTGGACTAGTCACATGTTACAAGTCTTAGGATGGTGGTGTGGCAAATCAAGAGCATTAGTCAATCCTCATATCTTTTGATTTGTGTCTCTTGCTCCGTGTCACCTCTGCCGCCCCATCACGCACACAGCAACACCACATCTCACAACCAGTGAACTCAGAGCAACTCACGGCCCAACTCACCCCAGATCAACACCGGTGGATGTCACCCACCTACCCAGTGATCCAGCCAGGTAACAAGCTTTTTCTTCCCATTGGAAAAGGAGAAGTGACCGTTATATTTCACAGGCACAGGAAGCACACAAATATTGCTGCCCACTCTCACCAGAGGAAACACCTTATGAGAGCTGTTGTGAGAACTACAGCAGTCTTCCGGGCCAGCATGGAATCTGAGTCAGCCCTCAGTCAAGCTGCTGAAGTCAATGTTCAGCTTTCAAGCACATGCTAAAGTATTTGGCTGAGCTGAGACCATTTTCAAGTGTGGGATGCAGAATCCCACTCAATGGTTGCTTCAGTGAGAGACTACAAAAGTATTCTTGATAAATAATAATGCAGTAATTTATGGGGGTGCATTCTCCCTTAACCAGAACCTTGGACTCATCTGTTCTTCACAAGCAATTGTTTCTTAAGGAGTGTTGCTGTGTCCCTCATCTGTAATCACTGAGAGAACAGCTGCTAACCACAATAGGAAATGGTTTACACCAATTGAAAGTATTTCTGAAACCCCACCAATTCTGCTCTACTAGGAAGAAAAAAAAGGAAAAAAAAAAATAAAAAAACCCACCAACCAAAAACCACAAGTAACAACAAGAAAACCCAAGAGAATTTGATAGTCATTCTGCATCTTTGTTGAGAAGTTAAGGATCTTTGTTTTCTCTTTCCAACCATCCTGTTATTCACACACTGAATTACAGACCTAACCAATTCTATAACTGGTTGTTCCCCAACTCATGGTTTAAGTTTAGGTCAAAAGAAGATTATTGACATGTGAAGCCTGACTCTTCTCTGGCAGAGTAAAGCCATCCTTATTCCCGACAATGCTATATTTAGCTTATTTTAACTGTCCTGATCTGCTGCCTCTTTTCCTCAAAATTATTGAGTAATAGATGTCAGAAGAAAGAGATTCTACAACCCTCAATCAGAAAGAAAGCTTGCCTGGAGGCAAGCTCAGAGCCAGGAGCCAGGCACTGCCAATCCTATTCTCACCAGCTTGCGCTGCCCATCCACAGGGGCACATCACATCACTGCAGGTGCAGCCTGTTGCCTGCCAGTGACAGCATGGGAAGATTAATGCCTTCTAAACCCTAAGTTCCATTTTAACATGGTACCACTGCCTTACCCAAAGTTACATGAAAATCTCAATGCCTCAGTGCAGGATTGTAACACTTGTTTACCTAATTCATAAAGATGAATTATCATAAAGATGCAGTTTATCAATAATCAGATTGTTACCCTTTGCAGATGACTAATGCTCCTCTGATGCCCATAAAGCTGTGACTACTACCTGCAGACTGAGACCATCGAGGAAACAAGGAAAGCCCTGTAAAAGTTATCTGAAACAAAGCAAACAGGTATTAGGCAATATAAGTTTAACTTTACAACCTTAAGGTAATGCAAGGAAAACTGTGCTAGCAATCTAGAGGCACAACACCTCCCAAATACAGGCTGCTTCATTAAGTGGGTAGTATCTATTCTTGAAGGCACAGTTCATTTAGCCAAAGTTTAATAACCATTTTAACCTGCTAATCAGGTGGTGAAATAAATTATAAGAAACTCTGTGTACAGACACTTGAAGGCAAATGGTTGTCCCTGTCTTGAATGTGAACAGGAAAACACAAACACCATACCAGCCAGTGGGCTCCAAAGCTGACCAAGAGCACACAGCTATTTAAATATATAGAGGACTCTGGTAATCTGCCCAGTTTTAGAGCTGCAACAATAGAGTCAAATAACAGGACACCCAAAACCCATGCAGCTCAGTGATTAGCTACACCCACTCAATTTGGTTCTCATTGATGCAAAGACCTTCCTCCTGCACACCACACTGTCTGAATCAACAGGCAAGTTCCTATAGAACTCCAAACTCTGGATAGGTTTTTGGAGCAGGAGAGTTGGGGGAAGATTGGATCAATGTTTTCTTTTTCATAGTTCAATGCATTCAACCTGTTTGCATTCTACCAAATAAAACTGGATGGCAGCGAAAGATGCCAAAGGCCAATCAAACCTCCAAGGGTCTGAAAATGAAACCTCAAAACGCTTTGTTTCCAATTAAAAACCTTGGAAGTAAATTAGACTAGCCTCATCTGTGTAGCTGGCAGGAAGATAAAAATTCTCGATGCACAATCACATCTGATTTCCTGCAAAGCTCTGCTCTGAAAAGCAGGTGTTGCAGGAGGAGAGTGCCTGGGTAGCAAACAGCTCTGGTCAAACCACCCTGCCCACCTTCACTGCAATCTTCAGTGCAGTTACTGTAATGGGAGCAAAGCAGAGAGCATAGTCGTAAAGCTGTCTTATCCTGATGCAGAAGAAAGCTTTTAGCTTATGTGTTAGCATATCCTTTTAAACCGAAGACAAAAGCAGCAAAAGAACACCTCTGAAAAATTATTCCTTTCCTCTTCTTCCTCTTCCCCCTGCTTTCTAGAGAAAGTACTCTAGACAAATTGCATACAGTATTTGCAACCCTCCTGCTTGGAAAATTTTGTCTGTTATTAAAATCAAATGCAAAGCAAACAACACCAACAAAAACCAATCCATTTTTGATCAGTTTCCTTGTCTTACCAAGGCCCCCCAACTTCCATTCTCAGGGATTTACCAAAATATTTGTTTATTTACACAGAGCTGGAATTCTGGAGTACCAGATTCTCTTCTGGTAAGACCTTTGGCCATGCTTAGAGGTGGTAGCAATATTAAATATGTTTCCAGTGACAGCAGTAGGAAAGTAACTGTGCTGTAAATAAGAACAGTTACACAAAGGCGTGGCTTTGTCTGTCCCTTACAGATACTCAGCTCTGCGAAGGATAATGGAAGATAGAACTTTACCCTGAGCTAAAGTGCCAGTTCCTTTCCATTTAGTGAACCCTGAACTCTGACCACTCTAGGTAGACACAATTTTTCTCCTGTCATGCCTGTCAGCTCACTGGGAGAAGTGCTGAGTCACAGACTCATCTCCTGCTCTCCCTCTGACACACAGTAAGTGGACAGTGAAAATAAAAAAAAAAATCATATTACTGGGTTTAAGTACCTCAATGCCTTGAGACAAGTCCCTAAGATGCTCTGAGAAGACCAAAACAAATCACAAAATTTTAGGTATAAATACAGTTTTAACTCCTTCTATTAGCTTTGCAGATTTCAAGCCCTTTGGGACTCATGTTTTCATGCTTTCCCATGTAGCTATAAAAGCCAGAGAGGGTCAAAATTTCTAACAGTCACTTAAAACTCCAGGATCCTTGGCCTTAAAAAAAAGGAACTAAAAAGCCAAACTAACATTAAAAGAAAAGAATCCTACATAAGAATTCATAGAGTTGACAAGAGCAAGAAAGAAAAGTTGTCAATCTTTCTTATTTTGCATTTATCACCCACTGCCTCCCACACAGCCACATTGAGTAAGAGCACATTGTGACAACACTTCTAGATCTCTCTTTAAAATTCCTTAGTCACTGTAATTGTATACAGAGCAAACAAGAAATGCTTCACTTGCCAGCAAAACACAGCAGCATCTGGACCATAACATGGCAGCCCCTACAGGATGCATGAAGATCAAGAGAGAAATCAACCTGTCTGGAATTCGAACACAGAAGACCAGACCAGCACACTTTGACCCAGTGTCTGCAGTGCTACATTTAATGACACAAATGAGAGACATTTGATAACCATCTGGTTTTCTAATTATTGCTTTGTTTCTCTGTATGAAGCTGACAACTAATTCTTGCAGGAGACAGCCACCATGTTGGGGGTGTGACACATCTGTAGTACCCCTGGGGAGACAGAGATTCAGGATGTGACAAAACCCACCACATCCTGCCTACCAAAGGTGAACTCTTCCCTGCCATACACATGCTCTGTTTGAGGAATTCATACCTCAAAAATGGCACTTCTGGAGATGAAATACAAGAACAACTTTGATGGGATCCACCAAACCGGGGCACGAGGTTTTCACATCATCAAAACTTTCTGGTATTTTCTTGGAGCAAATATCACCATGTTCATCTGCACATCAGGCTTACCTCAGCAGGCCATGGTGTTTGAGAACAGAGTTTTCTCATTCACTAGCTCCACTTGTAACCCTCTCCATAGTGATTCCTGCAATTACTGTTTCCACATGAATCGTTATGTGCTGCTTACACTTCAGCTTCACTCCCCAAAAACATAGGTTGACTGCAAAAACACATGCTACCACAGACCTTCCTTAGAGATCAAACGGCAAGCAAGCAAGTTGCAGGACTTTGACAAAACAAATATGCAGGAACCCCACGTGCAGTAATTCCATCTGCCAGAGAATGTGTGTACAGTTCAAATCTGGGGGGACCAGGGTGAGTCTGATGTTCCCTCCTCTGGGGAGGCCCCATGCCATGGACGGCTGCTGTGTGGAACTATATTGTTAAGGCACAGATCAGCCTATGAATATTTCTCCTTGGGTGTATAGCTCCCTTTGAAATCATGTCATAATTGCACCAGCCTTGTGCACACATGTTCATCGCCCAATCTGTGGGTGGGAAACGCATCTGGCGCCAGCTCTACACAAACCTTGTACAGCTTAATTCTCAAGACCACTGAAGTCAATGTGGGCCTTTCCATGGGCTTCACCAAGCTTGAGTCCAGACTCACAATCCTTCATTTTACAGGACATCAGAACTGCACTGAATATTTTGAGGCAAGCACTGAGTCACCAGCCTACTGCTGCAAGACCAGGAGAGTGACCTGCTCAGCCAGCATTTTCCACAAGCCCTAAAGGCAGACAGACCTCATTCACTGTACTCACTGCATTCATTTTCTTCTCACTGACACAAGGATGAATTAGACAGAGACTAGGCTGGAAATTAGAAAAGCATTTCTAACCCTTTAAATGATGCAGCAGGTACCCAGGAGGTTATGTCCACCTTCCAGTAGCAAGGCACTGGCTCTGAGTGCCTGAGAGAGCATTCTAGGGATGCTGACACCTAAGGCAGGACAGGTAAGTAACTTCCCTACTGTGGGAACCTGATTTCACTGTACACTGAGCCCTCCCTGACAGGACATCTTGTGAGCATTGTGCATCCAACATTCAAGGAGACAAAACTGGAGGGGAGAGATATTGTTTTCGGAGCTCATGTTGCTTGGAAACACCAGTCCTTTGGAATTTGTCACATGTCAATGAAACCAGTGTTGGAGCTGGTACCAGAGGGTGGAAAGGCCACCTCAGAGGCAATGCCTGGTCAGCAGATTGCATTCTCCTTCCCCAGCTTTCTCATCCACATGGCTTTGACACCTTGGCATTTCAGCAGTTCTACTGAATATTCAAAACTAAAGCATACACTGAACCAGTTTTATTTTTATGCTCCTTTAGTGTGTAGGCAGAATGTCAACTGGTCCTAAAGAAACATATGCAGAGAAAACACTTTTTTCTCCCCTTTTCCAAAACTCACCTTTACCCAAACTCTTCATTAACACAGAAATGCCCCTCTCTTTAGCATGCATAAATGCCCACACCAGCTTTATCCTGGGACTGCAGGGGACACCAACAGGCAGGAGACAGCAGCTCCAGCACATCAAGACTCAACCAGTTTCTCAGTCTGCTTCTCAGGAAATGAAATGTTGGACTCTCCCTTGCTTTGGCTTGGGGTGAACTCATAACCCACAATGTGGCCTCCAGAAAAGAAGCCCTACTGTTCTTTACTCACACTCAGTAGCACTTAAGCCACTGAGCTGTCTCACAGTGCCCAGAAGGATTCTTATATAGTAAATAACTATATAGCAGCTGTCAGGGCAAGTGCACCAACAGCCCTTAAATGCCCCATCCAGCCAGACTTGGGATTTGCACACACACAGCCGCTGCCAAGGGACCACCAGAAGCCTGGTTTGAGCTCAGATTCAACACTGCTGCTGGTTTGTCCACCTCCAGCCTGTCCTTGCTGTGCCTGACTTGCTGCATGGACTGAACTCAGTCCCAGCTATTCCCTTTGCATCTGCCCAGTGATATCTGGCACTGTCACCAACCTGGTCCCAACTTGGGCACCATGGGACTTGGCAGTGGTCAGTGAGAGCACTGTCCTACCTGTGCTGCGGTCACCTTTGCCTCATCCTTCCTCATAGTTCAGCCCTTGCTCTCTGCTCCCTGTCAGTACCATGCATAGCACACTGTTTCCATTTGCTGGTCATCCTCCCTGTCTCGATGGGTACTGGGTCGTGTTTAGGACAAGCATCACAGGATAGCCAGGGGTTGGCATTAAAGGTGAATTGGATGAAGGAAAAGTATCACAACATTTTTTCCAGAGGCATTCAACACCTTGGTTTTGACCCATCAAAAAGCTTAAGTAGTAGCAGCTATGCTGGTATC
Organism: Corapipo altera; assembly: GCF_003945725.1. Taxonomy (NCBI): domain Eukaryota; kingdom Metazoa; phylum Chordata; class Aves; order Passeriformes; family Pipridae; genus Corapipo; species Corapipo altera. The sequence continues at coordinate 3,490,102 of NW_020884904.1, read as the reverse complement.
AGAGCAGGTTTGGGGAACCAGGTCACTGTTTTTCCTGGTGATTAATTCCAGGGTAAGATACCAACCTGGTTCAGATAGAGTTCAAAACATCCCTGCTTATACAATCAGGTGTGTGAACAGGAAAGGCACTTCTGCAAGCTACTATCTTTCTTTCAAACAGAAATACTGCATCACAGAAACATACAGTGTCCTGCTCACAAAAAGGACTGATGGGTAAATTCCATTATTCATACCTAGAAAGGTTCTCAGCTATCCAGATTTTCCTAGCTAGCCTGAGGGTGAAAACAAAAACTTAAAATAAGTTTGGTGTTCCCAGAAAAACAAGTTATCAAAAGTTTCTGGCACTTTCATAAATGCAATGTGGCAGGGAGCATCTTTGCAGTCCTATAGCAAAATTAGAACTGCAACAGAGAGTTTTCCTCAGGATATGCAGCAATCCAGCCTCGCCTTACTCTCTGCCTATTGGGAGTCTGGTTTTGGAGCTGTTTTATTTTTAGTCTTGGAGATTCACTCTTCCTCTTTACACATCATTCTTTCAATAAAAAAAAAACACCACAAAGAAATCCCAAAACAAAAACAAACCAAAAAAAAAAAAAAAAAGGATTTATTTTTCCTCTTTCCTGTTCATATGTAAAGGCAGAGAAATCCAGAGAGCTGATTTCCCAAATGACAGAAACCTTAGAACCAGGTGCACTGGATGAACTTCAGAAGTTATTGCAGGTTCTGCAGAGTGACACGGTAACATGCAAAACTAATACAAGCCAGAAATGAGGCATATGATCAACAGAGAAATTATACATGTGACTTTCTAATCTGGTGTTGGTTTTTTATTTTTCCAAAATGGTATCACCTGTATAGGCACCTTCATAGTGGCTTCCTAGATGCCAGTAGCAAAGTAAGATACAATTTCTAGATATAGATAATTTTGTTTTGGGAGAGGTACCATTTTAGATACAGCTCTCTACTTTCTAAATAACCTGCATTGTTTGATTCCACCCACACCCAAACCCCACCCCATCCCAAATCATGTTGTCTCTAAATAGCCAAGCAAAAGGTCTTGCAGTGCCAAATGTCTACATATTCTGGGGGTTTCTTGGAGGGACGGTTGTGGGGGAGAGATTGTGGTTGAGTTTTTTTTAGCCCCCAGAACTTAAAGAGGGGGCTTTGATCCCCAGCAGTGGCCTCTCAAGCCTTTGGTGGTCATTCTAGTCCACATGCCTACAAAAGACACACTTATGTTCTGAGGACATGTGCAAGGACAATGAGATAATAAAGTGCAAAAGTGGGTTGGAATGGGTGTTCTGGGAGTCCCACAGGTAGTCCAGGTTTCCAGGAGGAAGAAGAAAGATCCTGTATGTTCTCTCCATGAGGAAAACTTTAGGGGTCTAACATATGTCTACATTGCTCTGTTTCAACACTACAGGCTTGATCAAAGAATCAAAACTCAGCTTTCCCAAAGGACACTCAGTTCTACAGATACTTGTACATAACAGTGATCACATTCATAGAGTTTTAATATAATAAAGAAAATACATAAAACAATGCTCAGCAATGAACACAAGCCTTATGGGAGCATAGGTCATTTGGAACTGAATCCAGAAGTTTAAATCATTAGGTTTCTGGATGTGGCAAAATTAGCCTGGCCCTATCACAAGAGCTAACCTTCCCACAAGGTTCACAACACAGGAAAGGCTGGGACTAAGAACAACAACAATAATGGCAAGAAAATAACCTTTATCTGAAACCAATCAGTTACTAATGATTTGAGGAAGATTATGTCAACTCCCCATATATGCGTTCTTTACAAGAAGGGTGAAGCATTTCACATCTGTTATTTGACAGTGTGTTATCCACATTGATTCGGATTTAAGATACATGTTCTTCAATTATTCTTCTTGTCTTTCTTAGAGGGACAACGGAAAAGGATTCCCAGCATCAGAGGAATCTCTACTGAAGGCTCAGTTTATACACAGTCAGTGTGTTCCACTTTTCACTGGATGAAGTTCTTTGATGTGACCTTTTCTAATGAAGCAGTAAGATTCACTCTCTACAACTACCTGAAAGGAGACTGTAGCAAACTGGGGGTTGGTCTCTACTCCTAGGTAACAAGCAACCGGATCAGAGGAAATAGACTCAAGTTGTACCAGAGAAGGTTTAGTTTAGATATGAGGAAAAATTTCTCCACCAAAAGGGTTGTCAAGCATTGGAACAGGCTGCCCAGGGAAGTGGTTGAGTCACTATCCCTGGAGGCATTTAAAACCTGCGTGGATGTAGCACTTGGGGATGTGGTTTAGTGCTAGACTTGGCAGAGCTGGGTTAATGGTTGGACTCTATGACCTTAGAGGCCTTTTCCAACTTAAAGGATTCAATGGTTCTATTTAGGTTATTTGATTATATTCAGAAATACAGAAACACCTGGCTCTAATGCAATCAGAATACAGAATATTCCACAAGATTTTAGCGTTGCTTCCTGTGGAATTCCAATTTGCTGGCTGGAACTCGACATCCTGGGATTTGCCTCTTGATGCTTCTCCTTGATCAACTATTAGCTTTTCAGGTGCTACCCTGATGCCATTTCCACTGTGTGCCATAAACAGTCTCTCTCAGATCACACTAGTCAAGTTCATGTGTGCTGCAAGGTCGAAGGGCAGCTCCAGTTCAGAGAAAATTTGCTGGAGGCATCAGCTGTACAGCAGAAAGTTGTGCTGAGTGCACCCTGATAGAAAAATGAAAATGCATCATGCCCACATGCATAATTTGTTGGAAGTAGTTTGCCCTGAAATTTGAAAGGCAAAAACTTGTACAGTCAGTTCAGTGTTAATTACACACTTCCATAACTGATGCCCAGTTCCTTCAAAGAGCTGAATTTCTTTATCTGGAGAGGCCAGCAGACCCTCTGTTCTAAGGGGAAGCGTCCTGAAGTTTTACAGGGACATGGACACAGCAGGAATGCCTCTCTGCCCGCAAAAGATACATTCTCCTTGCACAAAATGAAGCAGTTTTTTAACAGACACATTCTAAAGGATGAGAACAAGGGTTACAGCAGGTTTTAACCTATCCCCTCCAGCACCCTTAGACCTCACACACAACAGCTGAGACACACTAGCTACAATCTCCCTAAAACTATTGCTGTTGATGCAGTTTCCTCTGACCAGGGAGGTCAGGGATATTTTTTGGCCAAGAACCTTAATGACCTAACAGCACTAAGACAAACCTTTTTCAGCTATTTGTCTGCATTCTTTAGGCATGAGGACATGAAGGGGAAGCACTGAACTATGTAAAGCTATGAAGGAAAGAGAGACATTCCATGCTACAAAGCTATTCCAGTTAGCATCTCATTTGTATTCTGGGATATAAACATAACTTCTCTCCCATATGTGATGATTCCCATACATAATCTTTCAAGACCAACACTGAATAAACCTGCTTGTAGCCCAGTCACCCCACAACCTTTGAGAAGTTTTGGCAAGTGACATATTTGACCACTTTTTAGTACACTACCAACAAATGGATGAAGGTTAACATGTATTTCTCCTCTTCCTGTCCACTTCTTATATCTGCCTTTTTCACATCAAAAAAAACCCTTTGTTATTGCTTACACATACAGTTTATGCATGTAGAAAGACCAAGAAATCTGGATTCAATCACTAACCAGTACTTGTAGACAACACTGGAATATGAATAAAGGTACTAAAAGGCAGCCAATGGAAAAAAAAAAAATCTGAGGAGACTGCGGATTTGTTAGCAAACAGCATGGCATGGACAATGAAGGTAGGGATAGAGAAAAAGTAGAAGATGAGGTAGGAGGGTACCATGCCACCCAGATTCCTGCCAATTCCAATAGGAACAAGAGATGGGTTTAGATAGACAGGTCTGTCTCCAAGCAAAAATTCCCTAGGAATTCATTTCTCTCTCTCATTCATGCATACTTTAGAAACCTCTGGAGACCACTCCGCAAACTGGAACAATAAAACAAAATGTCAAGACAATAAATGGGGCATTGAATCTCTGCTGTCTGTTAGAGGAAGGCCTTTTCTGACTTGGAGGCAGTACCTTGTTTTCACCTCACAAAGAACAAGGCAATGCAGAGTAAGCGTTGTCTTTCAGGATGACCTAAACAGAGTGGGGCAGCACAGAGACACTTGGCTGGATCAATTACCTTCAAAAATTTCAAGCTGAAATTCATCCTGTCACAGATATATCTTAGTATTTTTTTGTCATCTGATCTATGGTGTCATAACAGGTACATTGTTAGAGATATCAATACTCTGAGGACACTAATTCCACTTCCACCTTTGCTACCAAACTTCTGTTATAATCTAAGAAAGTCAGAGGTATTGTAATCTATCAGCAGTGAAACAGTTAATGTTTTGCTCTCATTTATAACATAAGCATTTAAAGCTAAAGGTAGACTTAGCTTCCCTTTTCTGTGACCAGGAGAAAATTCACTGTTATTATTTATCTACACACATCACTTTTCTTGGAACAGTAAGTTTAATTTCTGGAAAAAATAATAGTTTTGGTGCAAAAGTGTTAAAGTAAGTGCCTTGTTAAACTACTGTGAAGCATAGGGGGGCAGCTCTGTGGCCAGAGGACCCAAAGTCCCAGCTCCATCTTTGGCATATTGGGCAATTCCAGTCACACAAGTAATTTTATTTTCCTCCTCTTTGATTTCTTATCTACAAGATGGAGATACTGGCTGAAATTATTCAAGGGCATTACAATAATCACAGTGTCATTCCCTGCTTTTATCTCATGATTAAATGAAACCAAGAAAACCTTGTGTTGCACAATAAGCCAGTTGTGCCGATACGTCCGTTTTCATACAAAAAGCAGTTGATGGGTTTGTTTCTGTTTCAGTTGGGCCTCTAGCCCACTCTGGCTCCTTAGGAAGTTCTCCTAGCACCAAATAAATCCCAGGAGTTGTTCAGCACAATCAAAACAGCATATTTTAGTCATGCTTCATTGAATCAAAACCTTTCAGTTAGCTCTAGCAATGGCTCCAACCATCTTTGAAAGCACTTTGGAGAACTGCAGTGAAAAGCATTGTATCAGAGCTAGGTATTATCACTTACACAAACAGGAGCTGAAGACTTCAAAATACACATAAGCAATATCTTTATTCCTCCACTGACTTAAACACTGCTCCAAGTCATATTATATTCTTCAAGGAAGAATGTCAATCATCTAACAACTCATAGCCTTGCAACACCTTGGAAAAAAAAATAGTGAAAAGTGGGCACAGGCAAATTGCTACATCTGCTGAAATACAGCTGTTTCTGGAGCAAAAAAACCATAATACTCATTTAACAGTACAAAGCCACAGAAGCATAGAGGGCACAAAGGAAAAAATATTATTGTATCCATTTAGAGCAAGAGAGGAAGTTTATGGAGGCAAAAGTGCAGTAAACCAAACTAAACTAAAAAAAAGCATTTAAATAGCACCCTGATCTTGATGCCAAGTTGGTCAGAAATAGCCCACATTTCCAAATTTGGTAAATCTTCCAAGGAGGAGTCAAAAGCAACAAATCTTTGTAGAGGTTAGTAAGGATATAAGGGAGAGTTTTCCTGGTTTGATTTACTGGCTAACTCAATCTGTACTGTTTATGATTGTTTAACATGGTTGGTGGGCTGATCTTGTGTTATCTTTAGATGACACTTTAATGTTGCAGGGCAATCATTATTACATTCTTGTGAGCTCAGTGCCTTGAACAATTGCTTAAATCTAAGAGACATGATAACTCATCAGGCAGAGAGGCACAAGTGTTAGGTCCAGCACCTGATCCACATCTCAGCTGAAAACCATGATCTCCAGCAGAACTGTGCCCTCAGCTCCTTCCTGAACCACTGAACATTTTCTCTGTTCAGGGGACAGATGCCACACACTAAATCACAGAACCAAACATGCTCTTGGGAGGTCTCCTACCCACATGGCGAGCCATTCCCAGCACTGTTTAGCCTACGAGAAACTGTTTAGTCAGAAAGTTTTAGAGGACCTTGCAAAAAGCAGTCTCACATCACATGCCTTGCTTTGCCAAATGCACTCGTCCTAATTCAAAGCCAGATTCCACACTGCTTCCAAGCCTGCTGAAAATGTTCAGCCTGCTTCTTTAAGCAAGCGTAAAACACTATCATGCCGGGACTTTTTTCACCCTTTTGCATTAAAAAGAGGAATAAATACCCTGAGAAGCAGGGGAGTGGATGCAGGCTACTTTTCTTCATCAGTCTTTCAAACATCATTGCAGAAAAGACCAACATTCAGCCTTACACCAAGGAAGGGCACTTTAGGTGGTCATTGCAAATTCCAACCAGGAGCATGCTGCTCAGAGTGCAGCAAGACCCCAAGAGTGGCTTTCTAAACAAATGAACCAGAAAACCAGTGTATTAAAGGCATCAGTTTTCTCACAACTGTGCTCCCAGGTTGACAACAACTGGGCATCACTCAGCCTTTAGAGAAGGATATATAATCTGATCTCGTTAATTATCAGCTACAGAAAAATGAATGCTTGTCCCTGCTTTTCAATTCACTTGCTGTTGCTTCAAAGCACAGTACAGAAAACAATCAATGGATCAGGTTTCCAAATTGGAAACAAAACCACTGGGAAAGTTTAAATTCATTTTCACCTTGTTGGAAGTTTTTACCATTACTTCACGATCCTCTTCTAAAAAACACAGTATCATGCTGTTTGCATGCACTTAAATACTTGAGTTACCTCAGCAAAATGTAAGTGTATTAATATAGTTCAAGGTTTTCGACTTCCATTTCTCCTATTGTGAACAACATCCTTTATTAAAAAAAAACAACAAAAAAACCCAAAAAAACCCACCAGACACATTTTCAGGATATTTTCTTTTCTGGCTCAAAAAAAGTCAAGATGGGGTTTCAGTCCCAAATATGCAGTTGGCATTTGGCCCAGCGTAAAGACATGCCCAAACCGCCTGAGGATGGAGCAGCTGTGAGGCCAGGGGGTAGGTCACAAACTGCCTAAACCAAGGAGACTTTGCAGGAGTGATTCCCTTAGGACAGAGAGGAGCTCTGAGGAAAACAAGCAGCAAGCATACTAAAACCACCTCCATTCAGTCTCAGGATACGCAAGTTGAAAGCACTTTCTGTCCCTTAGGTATTCCTTCTTCCTCCATCTAAGCCAGAAATTGCCAGCCAGCCTGGTCTCTTGTTTAAACTATCTCCACCATCAGTTTACATGGAATGGAGAGAGTTTCCAGAGTAGCAAAATTCTAGTATGGTAGTGAAAGAAACTCTTGGTAAATACAATGAAGTGCTGTCATGAAAGATCAGCTAACTCAGCTCGTGATCCAAGCTCTGTAGCAATGTCTACATGAATGTAGAAAAGGACCAGAAAAAAAAAGGGGGGGGGGGGGGGGAAGAGAGGGAAAGAGAGCAAAGAGAGCAGCTCATTTAGCCAGCCTGTATCCCCTCCACAGCAGAGGGGACAGGAGAAAAACTGACAGCTGTAGTACCAAACATATGTAAACAGACACTGCAAAACCAAAGCACAGTTGAGGATGTAAATAAGTCTCCTGTTACCTGCTTATTCTCCCCCTTCTATATTTTATGCACATAGCTTAAAAAAAAAAAAGAAAGAAAAAAAAAAGTAAATTGACCCAAGTGCCATCCATTTACACAAAAGTGAATTTTGGAAAAGTGACAGCAAGATTTGCTTCAAGAGACTTGAGTCAATTCATACAGGCAGCATGTATAAAAAGCTAACAGAGTTCCTACAGAATCCAAGGGACTGAGAAAGAAATAAGGTTATTTGAAAAGGTTTTCAGAGAAAGTGTTATCTAAAACCCAGTTTAACCTCAACCTGAAAAGTTTAGAGCCCAGTAAAACATGCAAGAGAGACCTATACACCATTTCCTATTAGGTGGTTGCCAAACAGATTTGTTACACATTTAATAAAGCAGCAAAATAAGGTATATATGTAGCATGTTTAAGTGCAAGCATATTTGTAGCATTTTGTTTAAATGGAAGTGTAACCTGATAGATGCTACAATTACTGGACAATGGGAAATGTGAGGAGAAAAAGAAAAGTCAGAACTCCTGCTGCATCACAAAAAATAACATAACAGTGCCCTTGCAAAGTCCTGCTTTAACAGGCCCATAAAACCTAAAGGTTTTGAGCCTCTAAAAATGCCTGGCTGGCAGATGGTGATTATTCACATGCCTTGGAGGGTCCAGCTACTTCGAGGGAGTAGTCTGGAATACTCTTTGCTGGGTCACACATCACTGCTATTCCTTCCCTTCAGGGCTTCACCTCATACTTGGCGAAGGAGCAGAGGCTGCAGCTCCTTCCAATGTCAACACCTTCTCTTTGCTTGGCCAGAGGTGTCAGCACAGAACAGCCTCCCTAAATTCAGAGCTCCCCAAGCCCCTTGCACTGCTCAGGCTCAATCTTTTGATCACTGAACCTTTACAGGAAAGCTGCCATCACCCTTCAGAGTGCAATTTTGGCCCATCACAACTTTTCCAAGTTACAAAAGAAATGCCACAAACTGCAAAGTTACATGTCATAAAAAACACCTTAATACAAACTTTTGTAGCTTTTGCCTCTTTAATGTGCAGATCTCAGGAATATATGGGGAGATATCAGTTATTGCTTTACAGATGCACAGGGAAACTGAGGTTGCAGGTAATGGGATGACTTAGAGGACTCTTGAATGAGTGAACAATAAAGCAGAGAACTGGACAAGAGATTTGCAAGCTAGTATCTCTTTACCCAGGTTTATGTCTTTCTATAAATGTTGTAGGTAAGAGTTGCTTCTGAAAAATAAATTATTCTCTTTTGGAGACAGACCAACACACTCTTCTTTATGAGCAATTATTCCCAGAGTGGATAAAAATCTAAAGGAGAAGAGTACAGAAACAAACATTACATAGCAAACCTGTATTCTTCCAAGTGTGAGGACAGAAGTAAAGCAGATATTTTGGGATAAAATTGTTTTTAAAAAGCATTACTTTTCTGGTTCAATAGAGACATAAGCAGACATGTCTAAGTATCTTTAATATAAGGAAAACACTGAAACAATAAGTTACTGACTTATTCCTAACATGGAGATCCTGAGTTCCCTCTCAGAAGAGTATGTGGATGTTTTATTGTTAAACAATTAGGCCAAAGCCACACTGAGGATTTTTGTATTTGGTTCAAACTGACTTTAATGGGAAATGAGCATCTAACTCTCATAAGTGACTTAGAAAATCTCAGCAAGGTTGTACAAAAAGCCAGAACATTTTCTACTCTGCATGAATCTACCCTGGTTAAGGCTTTATAGAGAGCTGAGAATCCATTTAAAAAGATCAGAAACTCTGAAGGAAAAAAAACAGTCTTTACATCCTCCTCTCCCTGGTCAAAATGATGTTTAGGGATAACTGAAACATCTGCTGCAGTAACTTATGTATCAAAGCTTGTTTCCATTAATAAAAAGGGGTTTACAGGTAATTTAATCTGCATGTAGAAAACCCTGCTTTTGTGAAATGAAATGGGTAAATTAATATCTTTTGACTAGTCATGATAAACATGCTCCACATAAGGTGTAAACTTGAGCTGCACATTGATGAACCAGAATGTATCTTTGCCTCTTGGTATAGGTTGATAATGGGGAGGATGGACAGGGATAGTAGATACAAAATACGTTGCAACCAGAAATCATGGTTATGACTAAGTTTCAAAAATCAAACATAAGTAGATACAGAAGAACTCAAGCTTTTCAAGAAAAAACAGTATCAACATCATATCTCTATATATACATTAGTCCATTGATAAATATTTGAGATTACATAGTTAAGAAACAAGGTATTAAAAGCCAAAATTATCCTGCTAGTCTCACCCCTGATCACGCAAATTTTGAGGTAAAGTAACTTCCCTTGAAATTACATTCAAGGAGGTGTGTGGGGGGGGCAGCAGCAGTATTGTCATCTTGAAGGCACTGCTCTGGGTGCTTATTTACAGTTCAAGATGAAAGAAAATATTCTGCCCTGCAAAATATTTCTGATTTCCCTAAGAGTTAAAGTGAAAATGGAGAAAAAAGGTTTTAAATGTCCCCAGGATTACCCTCCTGATCCCTCTCACCTGTATTGATGATTCCCTCCTATACCAAAGTCAGATGTAGTCTTTCATTCATTCGTTCACATTTTCTTGAGTGCTTTTAGATTTACAAATGAAAGATGCTACACTGCTGCAATACCTCATCATCTGTCTGGCACTGTCTGAATTTAGCTCCTGGTTTTTATTGTCATTTCCCCTACTCCAGAAACCACTAATCCTAATTTGATTCAGAAGCCCTCATCATTCAAATTTTTAAAATCCACTTGATGAAGCCTAGAGATGAAAATAATATATCTCCATTAGCCCCAGGCATAGGATTCCTGCATCTAGTTTTTAGAAGTTATGGAGGTAGGTCTTTGTTATGCATTGAAAAAAAAATAATTATATATATATATAATTTATGTCAATGGATTTGTATCAAAAAAATATCTCACTGACTATCCAACATTTAGGGTCACGCTAAGTCTCCAGAAAAACCACTGTCTTTCCCCTTTTACCCTTTGCCTAACGAGGAGGGAAAGTTAGAGGGGAAAAAAAAAAAAAGGCAAACTGGATTTACAAACAGCTTGAAAAGTCACAGCCAGAAATACAGTGCCAGATGAGGAAGAGGTGAGTAGACACTGCCTATATGCTGGATAATTCACCTAGTCCAAATCAGCTGCTTTGTGTGGTCTCCACCCCAGCTAACCTCCTCACTACATGTTTGTCTGGGCTGACAAGTAGATGTGTTTGCCAACCTGTCCTGCTGCAAAGAATACGGGAAAGGGAAAAGGAAGGTTTTTTTGTCCAAGGCAAAGTACTAGGCTATCCAGGGCTGGATTCCTGCTGTTTTATCCATTATCCACAGGCTTGTGAATATGCATGTCCCTCAAAATTCAATACATATTTTAATCTCTGACATGAGTATGCCACTAAATTATCCTGCTTCCAGAGCATGCCTCCAGCCCAGTAGCTCAACTACACTTCTACAGAGCAAAGCTTTCTACTATCTCTCCCAACTTTAGCACAGGTCAGATTCTTTCCTCCATCACAGCAGTCTATCCACAGTGTTCTGGGTCAACACCAGTATGCCAAAAATCACTGTGAGGTTCATCTCATGCTCTCTGTGTATAATAATGCTCTCTGCTAAAAATAATGATAATGGATAGAATTTGAACCATTAACCTTCAAACGGGAAGATGGCTTCACTGAAGGCAGAAAGCAAATTCTCTCATCTCTCTCATAGGCTGTGCTTTTACACTACGCATTAATCTCTGAAGTCTTTTGGTTGCCAGAGGTATCACAATACAAGTATCCACACAACTGGAACGATAAGACAATCACTTACCCTCAGCCATATATCCTGGAGCATTCCCCCCTCCAGACACAATCTCATTAAGGTGGATGGACAACATATTTTTCTCATAACTTTATACCTTCCACTGTAATTCTCCCTCAGAAGCATGTGCTTGTCATTGAAAACTTCATGGTTCTCTTACTGTTTCATTTGGGAGACCTCACCCTAAGTGCACATTCATCAACTTTCTTGTTGGTTTCTTCAACTCATAGACAACTTTTTCACAGGGAGAGAACTCAAAGCCGGAATTAGAGCTGAATCATAATCAAATCTTACGTGACACTGCAAAGCACAATCTGACATCTCCCTCGGTGCTTCACTAAATACAAATGTGAACATCAGAACAACAGCCAAGCATGGGAATATGCCATCAGCAGCTCAAATATCTGCTACCAGGGACTGCCTGTGACAGACAAAAAGCCTCGATTCACAAGCAAACAATGAATCTGCCACCATTTATCCCCTTTCTAGGGCCTAATAGGCCTCAAGCCACAGTGAAAGCAGCATCCACAAAATGTAGGTCTCACATCCACATACAGCTTGGATGCAGCAACACAACTACAGGGTATGACAAAGTTCATTGCAGCCCAAATGCTGTACTGAGGGGGACATTTCCCCCTCCTTTGAGAAGGATGCTAAGGACTAAAAGGCAAAAGTAGAAAAGCAGCACACCAAAAAAAAAAAAAAAAAAAGAGAAAACAATTTCAAACACTTGCCTGGGAGCTAACAGGCAAGTTTCCCCAAAGCACAGGGGTTTAGATGAAGCTTTACTTGTAGCTAAAATGTCAAGACTCTGAGGGCCCTTGCCTCTCCTAAATTTATTTTTTCTAGAGAGTTATCTGTGTTGTCCAAGTTATGTATCCACAGGAAAAGTAGAGTAGGCCAACGAAGATTATCCCCAACTCACCTTGGCACCAGATGAGAAGGTAGCTCTGCCACCTGGCAACATCCATCCCACTTTGCTTCCCAGGCCTGAGGACACCTCCAGAGAGAAAAACTAGTTCCTCTGCCAGCTGCTCTACAACAACAGCAAAGAGCCTCAAGTAGTCCTGCTTAAGGTGTTGCTTCAGAGGATAATAAAGCACTGAGCCAATCAGCAGGACACCTCTCTGCACCAATCCTGAGCACTGGGGTGGGCAGAGCTGAAGTACAGCACCTGTGAAAGGGGGGAGGGAGGCTTAGAAGATACCTGGAGGTCGGGTAATACCAAAACCAGACAATCAGCACTGTGTCATTAAAGCTAATGAGTGTCACATGGGCTCTTAGAAAAGACAGGTGCCTAGAAGGAGACAGCATGAGCTCCCTATGTTTGTCCTTATTTTTCCCTGCATTACAATTAAATAATTCCAGATATTTGCTCATTTCCACAAGAGAAATGGTGGTAGATACAGCCATAAAACACTAACAGAAATATGTACTCTACCCTAAATCTGCATGAATTATATTGATGAGAACTGAATGCTGTTTTAACAATTTTGAAGATTGTTAAGTAATCATTACAAATGGCCTTCAGAGAGGTGTAGATGATTTTATGCCTCTTCTTTACAATCCTTTTCTTTCCTTCCCTACCCTGATCTCACCTGTCTGTCAAATCAGTAATTTCTTATGCAGTTTGAATGGCACAGGGGATATTCTGCTCAAACATTAGTTAATGATATAGCAGGCAGTAAAATACAAGCTGTGGTATGGAATTGCTGCCCAATTTGCAACTTAACAGTGGAAATAAGCAGAGCTTGCTGATTATTTGGTAAGCTTTTGCATTTTGCTGATCTGCCATATCTTCAAAACAGTATTCTCAGCTCATAAAGCTCATTTGAACAGCACTGGCTAAGAGGATCTTGTGAGCCTAGAGCCAGGATTAAGAAATGAGGCAAACTTGAAACTTCAATCATTACAATCCTGTAGCACAAATGAGAAGCACTTTCACACACAGCGAGTCAATATGCCCCATTTCTCTTTAGTATGTTGTGCCCACATAGAAAGAAACATGACTTCAGATTCTTTTCAGTGACCTTGAGTGATAGGAGTTTTCATGAGGACAAAGGATCAAAACCATTAGAACTGGTCATTCATTTCACCCCATATTGCAAAAACTATTTTTACTCCCTCAAGTAGTAACAATGTTGAAAGCAAAAATGTTAAGAGACACATCCATCTCCTGACTCAAAGGACTTCCCAGAACAGTGGCCAGAGTCTGTGTTTTGGAACATTTGCTCCTCACTGAAGAAAGGTTGCAAGATCTTCCAGGCCAGCTCTCCTGAAGTCTTTGGTCTCTGCCCTAATACTTGGAATAGCAGGCTGAGCAGAGTGCTTTGTCCTCTATGATTGTGACTGGATGTCCCATGAAGACAACTAATCTTTTTCTCAAGGGGAAAAAATGCAAACCAGTAACTCACTGTGACAACCCCATCAAAATGATGAAATGAATAATGGTTTTAAAACTTTACGCAGCAACTGTTTCTAATAACAGGGGAGTTACAGAATAATGTTAAAAGTTTCAACTCAAAGACCTGGTTTCCTGTGTTGGCACCAGTCCTAACACTAAATGTTAACACAACAAGCATTTTTACATCTTCATTTTAAAGAGAAATTAGGAGACAGATACACTCAAACTGAAATAACTTCCCGTTCCTATGTGTGTGAACAACCACAGGGTGCATTTCCGACAGAAACTCACTGTGCTTTCACTGTGTCCTTCAGGATTTCTCCATTTGCTCAGATTCTCTGAAGTCTCAACCACACTGCAACAGCTGACAGATTTTTCAGCATACAGTTACAGCTCAAACAAACAGATCTTCAAAGAATGGAAGAAGGTGGCATTAAAAATGAACACCTACTCTTGTTCTATGTTCCTCGACCTAACAAGCTCATCTCCAAGGCCAGAAGCTCACAGCAGAATGTATCAAAAGCACTGGCTGTATGACTTATACCGTTCATTTACCTCAACAGTTCTAACTGTCTGAGAATATACTCCAGGTGGAGAATAAGTTACGTTACCCTAAACATGTTCACTGTGGATTAAGGTAATGCAGTCCAAACTAGGATGGCTAACAATGCAAAGCTACAGACCTCAACTGATGTACCAGCTGATCCCTATCCCTACAGTTTGTAGTAGTGTTGACTTCAGAAAGTTCAATTGCTAATGCAGAACACATCTTCCAGGCTCAGTCCCCAGTGAATAAAAAGTTTCTAACAAAATCTAACAGCTGTTTAAAGCCTATATGAATGAAAAAAGGATTTAAATCTGAAACTCTAATCGAGCATCACCATCGCTCAAATCAGTCTCCAAACCGTATTTCTGCACGTACAAACATCAAGGACCAGGAAAACAGTAGCTATAGAGGGAGGGGAAACTTCACCACAGCCCCCCTCTAGCAGGGCAGAGCTCTAGAGCAGCACAGGAAGACCAGGATTTCCAGAGTCTGTACAGCACCTCATAGGTGGGTAGGACTTCTCTTCCATGAGGTTTAACTTGACACATCTCACCAGCATGAGGCATTTCTACACGACCAAAAGAAACATACAGGAAAAGATTTTGCAGTCAAATGAAGGGTACAAATGGTGAGTACTAACTCTCAGCTGATGTATGTACAACCAAAAAACATATCCAAAACTCTTCCCAAAAAGAGGAATTTCAAGTCTTCTAGGGTGTGACTCTCCAAGGCTTGGCAAAGCCACTTACAACCTCACCAAAGTTTAATATGACTAGGAGTGTTTACAAGCACAAGAACTAGGCCAAATTCAGAATGTAAATATTTGGATTCAGTTCCCCAAACTTGCCTCTATCTGCACTGCCAACTAAATCCCAACTGCAGACCAAAGATTCTGAAAAGCAACAGTTGCACACACTTAATAGCGCACTGTAGACAAAACTAACACACATGGCACTCAACATTGGAAAGGAAAAAAAACTTAAAAGATCCTAATTCATAATCTAAACTGATTTTATGTTAAACAAGGCATCAATGAAGTTTGGACCAAAACTCAACTCCGTTATCATTTGGTACATTTTAAAAGCCTGATCAGTCCAGATGTTGGTCCTCTGCCCTCAGGAGACTGGGCTGCATTAACCATAGCTGGATTACTCAAGACCCTGTAGATGACATGACAGCTCTAGCACACAGTGGTAACTTTGCCCTAAACCATATTCTCCTAAGCCATCCAAAGCGAGTACTTCCATTTTTCAGGCAGATGAATTGCCTCAGTCCCATATTCAGAATTGATTTAGGATCACAAATCACCTGGGGTTCTCAACACCCATGCCTTTTTCTTTTCTTTTTTTTTTTAAGTTTTACTCCAGTTCTTTTAGGTATAGGTAAGGATGGCAACCATTCAAGAGACTTTTGACCTCCCACAAACACACATCCCAAGGGATACACCATATTCTCATCTCCCACTTCCCAGCCATTCTCTGAAAGTGTTAAACGCCTTTCAGTCCTACATCTACATTGCAGTCACTCTCTGGAGGGAATCAGAAAGGCAAGGGTCACATCAAGACCAGGATTTTTTTTTTTTTAATGATAAGAATTTGGGCCTCCTCACTCCCACTACTGTAAACTAACAAAAAAATCTACCCTTTCACTCTTCAGTTAAGTGGGAAAAGCACAAATCTGGTTCTTTCACTTTACTAAACTGTGGGAAACTTGGTTTTGCTTTCCAGTTAAAAGTAGGCTCTTCGGTGCACTTCACAGTGACCTCTTCACAAGAGGCTAGTATCATTTCTTTAAATGCCCCTATACTAAAAATAGTCCTGCTTCCTAAACATGAGTGCTTTGCTGTTCCAGGCATTCTGAGATCCTGCATACCACTTTATTTTTTTTTAACTGGTAACATTTATTTAACCAACAATTAAAAAAAGGAGGCCCAGTCGCCCCAGTGATTCTTCCCAGAGGGTCTTAGATGTTTATGAAACACAATGAAAACAATAAAGTGGATAAAATCATGCTATTCCATCAGGTCCTTGGCAAGACTTCCCAACCAAGAATAAATTGGCATGGTATGTTACAGTCAACAGATTACACAATGGTTTACAGGGTCACCAATAATAAGGGGTCACACGCTCCTTAAAGAGCTACAGTGTATGTTAAGTCACTTGGTTAAAGGGAGAGAGCAATGCTTGGTCCTGAGCTCCTTGGAGCACATTCTGGCAGCCACAGCACAAATATGCTGCAGGGGTAAGAGAGGACAGAAAGCAACTCTCCTCCTCCACTGAGCCAGGAAGGGCAGTGACTACACTGTGCAAGCTGGCTGGGGGAGTTTAGCACCCTGAAGGGAGTAGCAAAGAGCCAAGCCAGGCAGGGCTCTCCTATTTCTGCATACGAGAGAATACATGCTATAGACTTTTAGGAGCAGGACAGTCTTCATTACCCAGTGAGGCCCAGCAGCACCATCCCTATCATCTCTTCCCAAGAAGTCCCACTTCTCACTCCATGATCTCAGAGGAAATTGGTTTCACCCCAGAAGCAAGATTTCATCAGCTCCATATCAGTCTAGTCGCTCTTAGCTCTTAGCAGTCACTCTTAGACTGTAGCTACTTTAAAAAGTGCTTGACTATACTCTTAGGTAACTTGTTAAAGTCATCACAATTGCTTAAATGTGTTGCAGTTTTCCTTTAAATAACTAATCTTAAAGCAAGAGGGAAATGAATGATCAAACCCATAAATCTTACTCTTACCTGTCAGCCTGGTTACAGATCTCTACTATGTCATCTGCATAACCTGATTATCACAATGAAAGTTAAATTTTGATAATCCTAAAACCCACATGACTTTCTCGAATCTCACCTTAAATGCATGATACTTCTACCTTTGCTCGGTCAACTTATCCTTCCACTATATGGAATATTTTCATCTACTAACTATAAATTAATCATGTATAAACAAAACATTATCAACATTATCAAGTCTTAAAGGCAAATCAGCCTCACTTCAATTCACGCTATCATCAAAAATCAAACTACAACTAATGGTTTCATCCTTCATCTTCCACAGGCTTTGATCACTCTAGATGGTTTTTATTGGACTATTCAATATATGGCTGAAGTTAAAATTGGCATAAAAATGAAAGAAAACCTATTCCCCAAACTCAGTTCAACAGTAGAATAAGGGTGTAGAAAACACTACTACTAACATGCTCCATGCAATAATACTATGCACCCAGTTTTATTTAGCTTGACTACTAAATTCGAAGTCCATTTAAGAGATAAAACTGAAGTAAACACAAGAAGGCTCTCTCATATGTAGTCACTACTCTTTGACTGCAGTGACCTTAGTAATGCAAACGTTTGGTACCGAGCCAAGAGCAGTACATCTGATTTTCCCACCAAGTGAACTGCTGAAGCAGCTCCCTTAGCTCTTCAGCCAAGTCTGTCTTGGGATCCTAAAGTCTTCCGCCGGAGTCCAGGTGGCTCCTCTACTCTTTCCAACACGCACGCAAACCCTGCAGCCGGCTGGACAGACCATGCGAGCAGGCATTGGAAGGGAAAAAGAGGTGCCGCAGTTCCCCGCCTCTCCCCAGAGCAGAGCCCCGCGCTCGGCACGCTGGCTCCCTAGGCGGGTTGGAGTTAACCCAGTCCCGCCGAGGTGTTCTCCCGGGCTCTGTCCCTCCGCAGTGCCTCTGCCCACGCCACCCACACGAAAACCAGCGTCCCGCGGGCTCAGCGCTCACCAGCGCGGGAGCACCGACTCCGCGCTCCGCCCGTGCGCAAGGACCCCGCGCCCGTCCGCGCTCCCCCCGGGCACGGCAGGGAAGGGTCCCGCAAGGATAGCGGGGCCAGCCCGCACCGGCACAGCCTCCGGCAGCTCCGTTGCCCCAGGGGCAGTCCAGGGGACCCTCGGTGCCCGGGGAGCCCCCGCGGCTGCCGCCGCGCATCCCCCGCCCGCCCCAGCGGCGGGAGGCGGGCGGCTCTCGGAGTGCACGGACGACGACCCGCAGCACGACCGATCGCTTCTCCCCCAGTCCCGCTTCCCTGCCCGGGTCCCCCCCCAGAGGCGACCACCGCCCGGCAGCGCGGCTCCCCAGCCCTTACCGAGGCGCGCAGGGATGCGCTCCCTCCGCCGGCCGCCTCCAGCCCCCGTCCCGCAGCCCTGGCGATTGTAGCTTTTTTGGAGAAGCTGGGAAGAGGGAAAGAAAGGGGGGGAGGGAAGGGGGAGGGAAGGGACTGAGATCGAGGGAGAGAAGTATGCAAAGGCAGGAAGTGGAGACGGCCACGGCCAGTGCGGGAGATTAATGGGAACCAGTCACTCGGCAGCCAACAAAGAAACCTGCTCCCACAGCGCAGCGCAGCCCGGCCCGGGCTGCCCCGGGCGCCCGAGACGCCGCTCCCGTCAGCAGCGCTCGGCCCCGGCCCCGCGGAGGGGTGGGCGCCCACCCCCCAGGCCCCAAACCCGGGTCCTGGCCAGGCGGGAGGGAGGGAGGCGAGCAGCACGGCGGGACCCGATGGGCGGAGGAGGGGAGGGCTGAGACCCCCGCCTGACAGCCTTCCTCCTCCCTTTAGCCCGGAGGGGCGATACCGTTTATTTTTTATTTAAAACACTCTGAGCTCTGCGCTCCTCGCGGCGCGGAGCCGCTTTCGGAGCAGAACGGAAGGAAGGAGGAGAGCAGGCAGCGTTTCCTGCGCCAGGCGCGGAGCAGATGGATCCCATCAGGGCGCCGGGAGCGGGAGAGCTCCCGGGGCCTTTCCCGAGCTCCCCGGGGTAGCTCGCAGCAACAGCACCTGTGGAGAACGAGGGGGGAAGAGGGAGGCAGCGGCTTGCCTCTGGACTTCATTCCGGGTACCTCGGTTCAGATCCAGCCTGCTGGGAGCAGCTCCTGGCAGCAATTTGGAATGCTCTGCTTCCTCGGGAGTACAGCCCGAAGTGCCCAGTTGCGACACCAGGACACAGGGCATTGCACGTACCGGGGTGAAGAAGGTCTGTGTGTGGTACAAGCAATAAAGCACATACTCTGTGCAGGCCACCAACAGCATTGGGCGGGCCAGCTCCCTGGCACACGTGTGGCATCTGATGGTTTGGCAGATGAGAAACCTGCCCAAGACGTTTGATATAAAAAAAGCACACTGAAGAGGCAGGACACTGGCTGTTAGCAGGACCATGAGTATTGCAAAATACAAAGACTGCTCCTAGATCTTGAAGTATTATGTAGGTGTTTATAAAACAAGTCACTTTACAATATATTAACCAAATGACACTAGATACAGAAGGAAAAAAAAAACAGCAACATATGCATTCTGCAACTGGAAGTACAAATTCCAGCACTACACATTTCTTGAACTTTAAGCACTCTCCGACTTTCTTTCCGTTGACGGAAATGGAAGCAAAATGTTGTTCCACATTAGGCATATGCATATGAGGTTTCCTACACCAGGATACTTCTCTGAACACGGAACCAAGCGCTCAGGATAAACTATTCTTGGCTTTTGCCACCTCATCAACAAAACAAAATATATTGTCTTGAGATATTTTGATCCGTCATCCCATACAACAAGGAATTTCGTGTAAATGCCCAGCATTTCACAAGCCTCCATTATATTTCAAAAGAGTGAATGTACAGGAAATAAGGGTAGCTCTCATCTGGATTCTGATGTGAATGTGTGTTTCAAAGCAAAAGCTATTTCAGCTGTCAGCCTTCTTGGGACAGATGTATTTACTCAGCTGCAAAAGGAGTACTGTGTCATCGAACATCAAAAAATGGTGGGAGTTTAAATTTCAACACACAAGGAATAATTTACCTCCTGAACAAGCTACTGCTACAAGTACCTGGCAGGAGTAGCAAATGAATGGTTCTCTCCCTGTTACGAAAAGGACATAGAAGGGCCTTTCCAAGTATATTTCACAAGTGCCGCCAGACAGCAAACTCACCTGCCTCTCCAGGAGACCATTGCTAACAAGGAATGATGCAAAGAAAGATGTCCAGCTTCCAATTAAGCAGGAAGCAGTCTATTCTGGCTGCTTCTCCAGCCCATCAAACATGCTAACACTGCTTTTATCAAATATTATTTTTCTCCTCTGTTTATGTTTCACTCAGTTCCCCAGACCTCAAGCACTCCAGCAACTGCCTACATTTTCTTGTGAGTACAGGAGACCAAACTTAAGCTGTATCTGAACACTGAATTGCGGCTCTGAATGTGTTTTAATGAACAAGCAGCCTGCAAAGAGCTTATTTATTACAGGCCCTGGGTGCTGCTCTGGTTAAGCAACTGGTAGACGACAGTAAAACTTAAACTAGGAGGGGATTATTTTCGCTGTTTGCCAAACAGATTACAGCTAGCAAAGCTCTCAACAAGAATGGAGGACCTGCAGAATCGGGGCCTCCACGTTAACCTTGGCCATACCGCACTTTAAGAAAGTTTCTGTGCGCATTTCGCTCTTCCCACTGTCACCTCAGGGCACACGGGGTTAGTGAGGCCTCGGGGTGGCTCTGACTCACACGGAGCCGCTTCCCGAGCCCATCTGGTGACTCCAAGCGGTGACCACGGCCTCGCTGCAGAACCCTCCTGGGACAGACCCAGCTCCCAGGGAGCGAACCGGCTGGTTTGGCAAACCCTGCTCGCAGGGAGGCCAAAACGCCGCGTGGTTTCTTTCACCGACCCAGGTGAGCGGGTTTTCCTTGGGGGAGCGGATGCCGATGCCGTGCCCTCTCGCCCGCACCCCCTTCGCCCAGCCGGCCATCGCTACCTACTGCCATCGTCACCTTGTGCCTCACAAGTTTTAAAAGAAAACCAAACAGCCGGGCAGCACCGCAGGGTGGAGGCCCCCGGGCACGCCGAGCGGAGGTTCCCCACACCGAGCGCTGCCCGGGGCCGCGTCCCGGCGGATCTTCCCCAGCGCTCCC
>NW_020884904.1:3418471-3468471 GCF_003945725.1 Corapipo altera | reverse complement strand
GTATACGTGCGAGCCTTAACGAGCGTCCTGAAATACGCCTTGTCACTTCCTACCCCCCTTCCCCGCGTTTTATCTTCCTTTGGAACCGGCGGGGCAGCGCTGGGCCACCCGGGACTGTGCCACCCCAGGGACAGCCTGGAGGGTTCGCTGTTTAATCACTTTCTGCCTCTAAGCAACGAGCACCGCGCTGGGTTACAGAGAATGTCTTTAATTGCAGGAGGAAGAAGCCGAGCGCCTCAGTGCAGCCTTCGATTCGATCGTGAAGCTGATGGGTAAAGCCTCAAGGGAATGCGAGGTGAGGTTTCGCCCCCAGACCCGTGCAGAGGGGAATGTTTATGATGTGCCCGGCAGGCACCACTTTTACTGAAAAAATTAGACTTCACTTTCACTCATTGCATGGAAAGAGTTCAGCCAGTGAGCCTCTGACGCCGGCCTAGATGAAGACATTTGGGGCATTCACCATCATGTGGTAGCAGGGTACACGGCAGGTTTCACCGGTGTTATCGCACTTAAGCTGATAAACACCACTGTCAGCATTTTCCATGGACAGTACCAGCAGCCCGGTGCAGATTTTAGCAGAGGGTTTCTCCATTTCTTGGTGAAAAGGCATTACAGTCAGAGAGGCAGAAATGTCAGGTGACATCACAAATTACATTGTGTCGGCCCCTGCGCAGGCTTTTGTGTCACAATATATGGAGTGTTTCCAGTGCTCCAAAGTATCTCTGCTGTAGAGTGGCTTTATGACATAGTAACCCTTTGTTTCCATCAAGCCAATGTGAACCACTCATGCTGGCTGACTGTGTTCTGGGTAGTGGAAGTAAGGGAGAGTTTGACTCTCGAGCAGAGCAAAGAGTTTGTTTTGTGTCATGCTTTTGCTCTGAATTTAGAGTTAACCTCCCCAGTATTGTGATTTAACCCCAGTCAGCAACTAAGTACCATACAGGTCACTCCCTTCCCTGCCCCCCTACCCTGGTGGGATGGGAGGAGAATCAGGAGAAAATAAAACTCGTGGGTTGAGAGAAGAACAGTTTAATAATTGAAACAAAGTAAAATACAATAATAGTAATGATAATAACAATAATAATTGTAATGAAAAGGAGAGAGACAAATAAAACCCAAGAAGAACAAGGGATGCACAATACAGTTGCTCACCACCAATGCCCAGCCCAAACAGCAGTCAGCCCTCCTCAGCCAACTCTCCCAGTTTATACTAAGCGTGACAGTCCATGGTATAGAATATCCTTCTGGCAAGTTTGGGTCAGCTGTCCTGGCTAGGCTCCCTCCCATCTTTTTGTGCACCTCCCCGCTGGCAGAGCATGAGACACTGAAAAGTCCTTGACTTAGGGTAAGCACCATTCAACAACCAAAACATCAGTTTGTTATCAACATTATACTTGTACCAAATCCAAAATACAGCTACTGTACCAGCTACTAGGAAGAAAACCAACTCCATTCCCAGATGAAACCAGGTTGAACTTGATCTGGGATGTTGCCACTGGATGAGGACTGTGGGCTCAGTTCTCAGCAGCACCGTATCTTTGTGATAAGTAGAAATGGAGGAGTATGGCTTACAGATGCACAGCTCCACTGCTTTCATGCTGGCTTTGGCTGCCAGGTGTCATTGCCTTATGGGGTGGATGGACCAGGAGCCAACCTCTGCCAGCTCATCCTTGTGAACGCAGCCCTGCAGCCCAGCTGCTGCACTGAAGTCTCTGTGAACTCCACCGCAATTCACAGCGGCTGTGCCCCTCAGGAGCTGTTACAACACAGCAGGGAGCTCGTTGTCTGCAGAGTTAATAACACAGGCTAAGTCTGCAATTACATTAGAGAAAACGGTACTTCATCACACCAAATGATTAGATCTTAAGCAACTCTTCTATCATTGGAAAGCACTACATACACAGTAACCAGTTAATCCTGAAAACAACTCAGGCAGAATAGAGTTTTACACAAGATGAAACAAAAATACAAGTGTATAGAGATTCATCCTTAGCGGTGGAATTGGCAGTGCTAAGTTTATGGTTGGACTGTATGATCTTCAGGGTGTTTTCCAACCTATATTATTCTATGGGTCTACCTTATGGCCTGTTAACAGTATTAGAGTTGGAAAAGCAGTGAATGATTTCCACACTTATGCATCAGCCAAGACAGTACTGCTTCAGTCATTTCTGTAGAGGAGTCATAAAAAGGGAGAATTGTCAGACCTGTAAGTTCATGGATAAAGCTTAAAAAGCACAAATAAAAATCCCCAGCTGAACATAACCATTTAGCCACTTAAAGGCAAACAATTAGAACTGGGATTTAAGCTGAGTTGTTTGGAGTTACTAAGGGACCAAAGTTTACCCTCATTACTCACCAAAAGTTTGATTTAATTTCTCAAGGAATAAAGCATAGCAGTAGATCTGGAAATAAGAATTGCTATTGGCCTTATTTTTGTTATGTTTAGTCCTGACAGCGAAGGTCAAGGAAAACATAAGTGAAATAAAATAGATATTTTGGAACTTTTTGGTCCCTGTGATCAAAAAGGTAACCCTGGGAGGAGTTCTCTTGTGACAACAGATGGCAGCAGAGCTGTACTCTAATATTTAATTTGCAGTGGGGAAGGTTCCAGTACCTTTGCAGCTGAACCAGAAGAGGGCTGCTGTGGACTTAAATACAGTTCTCAAAACTGCTGTGCTACTGGTACCAGCCTTGAAAACACTTTAGGTTCTTTACTGACTCAGTTTTCAGTATTAACATGTTCTGCTTTTAGAGTGCTGCTCTTGCATGTGCCCTGCAGAATGAACCTTCACTGGCTAGGTTGCAAAGCACCTCGCTGGCATATATGTCCTATTAAGGACCCATAAACTGTGCCTTCTTCCACCCGAGCTTTTCTTGAAGAGCCTGATCAGGAAGGTATTTCCAGAGTATTCCTTTTGACATTTTCATGAGTTCAGTTCTGAGGTGCCAGAGTCCCTCCCTACATATTGTGTCAGGAGACAGGCTTCTAAAATCAGGGCTGAGAGTCTTGTACCATAAGGCAGGTGTCCTGTGGACATCCAGGCATTGTTTTCATCCTCACAAGAGAACAAACCAGCCAATTAATACAGGAAGTCAGTAGCTGTGCAGTTCCACTTTCAGTTGTAAATCTGCAGTAGCTGTGAGTATGGCCTTTGATACCTCCCCACATAATATTCTGTGTTTCTACTGTTGTCCAGAAGTACTATAGCTTCGTGGGAGCCCCGAGGTGCAAAGAGCATGAAATTAAACACATCTGCAAATACCATGGCAGGCAGGCAGAGGAAAGAGAGGTGGAAGAAGAGGTAGGTACTTTTGGTTTTGATTTAAGGTTATTCCTTCCCTTGCAACGGGATAATTGTTATCCATCCATCTGTGAGACACTAATATATGTAGGTTGACAGTATGGACTTAGGAACACTGGGACTGATCTAAGCCTTCTGTTGGGTGGGAGGGGAGACAGAGTAACTTCTGGTGGCACCAACCAGTGTCATATCAGTCCTTTCATGGAGGGGAAAATTTCCTGTACATGACACATCACCTCACTTGGGCTGGATGTGTTGTATCATTAGAAAACAGTATCTTTTTCTTTCCAGAGGTCTGAAGCTTCCAGAGCACCCAGTCGAGCTCAGACTTGCCAGCAACGTGTAAGTTTATAGAATACTTTGGTTTTAAATGGAGGTATTTTATAGCATTTCTTTATCATCATTTTGCATCAAGCTGGTTAAAACTTGTGACAGATGTGGAGACTTTGATGACACAGAAGATTAACGAGTGGTGCGTTCCCAATCCTAACGCATGTATAGGCAGGAAAATGGGCACACAGAGAGTTGCACAGTTAATCAGAAGCCAGGTTGTGGCATTCTGGCACATAACCAGTTAAGAGTCTGTACCAGTTAGACTGGTACAGAACGTGAAACACCAATAAAGCTCTAGGCTTTTGTGAATTACAGCAGCAGCAGCAAGGCAGCACTTCTCCAGTCTCACCTCACTCGTGCTCCTGAGGAAAAGTTTGCAGCAAGGCACACAGCAGTTGCTTAGCCATTTACTCTTGGCCCTCATACAGGCTCTCTGAAGACTCCTGTTCCTCAAGGAGAAGAAATCTGGTTTTATTTCTAAAAGCCTAACACCTCACCAAATCAATTTCAGGAACTGCTAAGCCACAATAGACAGGAAACACAGAATTTGTCCCACAGTACAAATTAGTGGGAGCACCCTTGTCACAGGGAATGTTTTCTGGGTTTATGTTCAAAACTGTCTAGGTTGCTAACTTTCAGTTTTGTGAGACATAGATTACAGCACAGTGATCACTTCCACAGATCGAAACATTAGATGAAATACTTTGAGTATGGCACTTGTTAATTTTTGTACTGACAGGAACATTTCATGGGTTTGTCCATGCTGATTTTGAAAAATCTTAGTACTTTATATAGCAGCTGAAATGTAATTATTTTAACCAAATTAAAAATTTTTATTTTTGTGGGAAATCTAGGACAACTAATCAGTAATGAAACTTTTTTTTTTTCTCTTTAAGACCAGACAAGCTTCCAAAGACTTGTATATCGAAGTTTCTCCCGGCATCTATTCTGTCACAGCAATCTCAGATGACATGGTGAAAAAAACCCTTGTAGTAGGTGTCAATGCAGGACAAAGTGTTGATTTAACTTTTGTTCTGTGATGTTTGTTGTTTCTTGACATCACGGGAATAAAATACAAGGCTCTTTTTACTGCATGTAATGAACTATAAATATCCTTTTCTTGTTAGCACTTTAATAGTAGCTTCCTCTTTGGGACTCCATTTTTATGGTCTGTATATTTGTTTTTCTACTTAATGCAATTATATGCAACCCACTTTGTACACTGATTTTATAAATATTTGTACACTGTGTGCCTTTTAAATCCAATTATGTGACTGTGTAATTCCAGATTCTTCTGCTTTAAACAATTAAAGATACAATCAGTGGAATAAAATACATGATCAACCCTTTGTGAGGACTGCTTCTTTTATGGTATCCTCAGACAGAACCTCCATGTCACATTGTGGACCACAGAGAGCATGATCTGTGTGGTATGAATATGGATGTGCATTAGCTTCTGTAGGATGGCACTGATTTTAGAGCAGCTGGCTCATAATCCATTCTCTTATCTATACTTTTACTATTCTAATAAAGAAATAAAATGTAAACAGAATTCACTACCTAGGACCCCAGCTCAGAAAGGTGCTTGAATATATGTCAGATGTTCAGTACAGGCACATAAATTATTGACCCCTCAAGTCCTGTCCCTTTGCAGAGCAGGCTCAACCCCAGTTAGCTGCCTTTTCTGAGGGCAGCAGGGTACCCTGAATTATCCTATTTCCTGCAGAGGAAAAGTACTGGTGAGTACCTGCAGACTGCAGCTTATGGACAAGTTCATATGCTTTAAACATGAGCAGTCCTGCTAACAAAATTCCCTGAATGCTTTACTTTCCCAAAGGATCAGGTTCCATGTTTAGAATTAGTGATGTGACCTATATAGATCTGTCATCTTTTTGTAGCTGATGTATTAAGGTTTCAGTAATTTTCATTTGAACATAAAATTCAGTGACTTGGATGCTGGATCTCTAAGTATTTTGTTATTTGTTTCTACAGTAGCAGGTCTTTTACCCTCTGGCTACTTTGTCTTCTGCTTTAATCCTGAAAAAACTACTTTCAGCTGTCAACTTGTATTGTTTCTGCATTCCTTCTGGCTTTCTACTAACAAAAATTGCTTTCCTGAATTCCTCTGGCTCACTCTAGAGAACTGTAGGCAAATTGGAGGTTTATTGGACTCTTGCTGTGCATCTGTTCAGGCTTTTAGTGCTCATATTAGTTCATCTGATCTCTCTAGAATTGTAAAGTCAAGTTCAAGTAGTTAGGAATTTAATATCACACCTTGGAGTAAAGAGTGAAGATGCTGAAGTTTGATGTGGGTAGAAATAGAGTTTCTCAGTATTAAAAATGTAGTCATCCATAAAGATATTCTACTGAGACAGTACCTAAATCAGAACTTGATTTGCTTAATAAGTATAACACTGATAGAGTATAAGCAGTTTACCTGAAATTTCAGCCCCTGGACTTCATCAGTTGTACGTGTGCTGAATTCTGGTTGATCATGTCTCTCTCTGCTTTGTTGCAAGTGAGCTCTGACATGCTCTATAACATCAAGTTTGTCGTCGCCCACGCAAGTCGCTTTACATTTATCATCTGACGCTCTTTTGTTTCTTTGTTTTTCTGATGCTGCAAAACCTTCTTCCTGGAGGGCAGAAAACAAATCCCTTGGAAATCTAGGCTAAAAAAAGCATCAGTGTCTTTGTTAACCACTGCTTTCCTGGCTGTACCTCTGCCTCACGTAGCCTTAACAATGGTATATTTTCTGTGCTAGTATAAACTTTACTGCTGAAACAGAGAATTGTACAGTAAGACCAAAGGATTTTCAGAAGATGTTAGGCTTTGATGAAAAACTTCGCTGCTTTAGAAGTTAGGAGGATTGTTGTTGACTGCAGAGAGAGGACATCAGCCCCCCAGAGAGCACCTCTGGGAAGCCTATGGTCTAGCTTCACTTGTTTGTTGCAAGTCACTTCTGATGCAGTCTGTACCACATGATAAAACTGCCTCAGCTATCTCAAAGAGCACCAATGTATCTTCTAGGTTTAAAATCACCAAGGGCTATTTTACAGGAATAAAAGGATGTCATTTATACTCTGTATTACCACATTGTACCCACTGCTGGTTTGGGGCTAGAATTAAACAATTCTGTTTTCTTATTAGTTTTACCAAAAGGCAAATCATGTCACTTCAGTGCACAGCTGTGACACTTGCTAACATACAGCATGTCTGCCTGAAGCTCCACATTAGCTTGTAAATTCCTAGGAAATCAATTAAAAAGGTGTGTAATTATGATTATTTTAATAATAAAGTAGAATAGAAATAGAAAGTAGGAACCATACAGTTAATAAGTTGGTGAGCATCTGCTTAAAATGAATGCATATAATTGTGAGAATATAAGATGTCTTCCAGTATATTCTCTGTTCAGTAAGACATATCATGAACAGATTCATCTTCTCCTAAATGTACAAGGTTAGAATGTTCAAAGTTTTTTTGGAGTCAGCTCACAGTAGCAAGAGCTTGAAGGTACAGAGGAGCTAATATTTGATTTCTGATATATAATTTATTAATTGTACCCCAGATGCTCTTGTGCTGACATTCTCTTTCATCTTCCACTTCTTCCTGTAAGCTTTTTTCTTCCTCTTTTCTTCCTCTTTTCTGTGCTTGCTTTTTTTAGCATTCATGTTCTGATTTTTTTTTCCCAAGTTTTTCTAAAGCAGGAGGGATCATGGCCAACAGAAACCAGGCCTAAAAACCAGGGTGTTGTCCTTGTTCCTAGCTGTGACACAGTTTGCTTACTCTGTATCCCCAGCTTTAGGGTAGGGATCTGCTGTTTAAACCGCTTGCTTCTTGCAAGGGAGTAAGAGAAGAAACTGTTTACTAAATGATCTGCTTTTATCTTCCAGAGACAAAGATTGTGACAATCAGAATCTGACTGGCAGAGCTCACCACCTTTCCAGGTTGAGTCTTTCCTTGTGTTCTGTTGCTGCTGACAGTCACATCTGTCCATTTCTAGGGCTGCTCATGTAGGTCTCTACTTCCATAGGACTTCATTGAGTTGCTGTCAATGGGCATTTGGCAGGTTTCTGAACTGAACTCTGCATTATTGAATGCTCACACAGTTACTGCCATAATCGGTTCTATTTTACCAAGTAACTTCAGCCCTTCCTTAGGGTTTGGGGATTTTTGTTTCCTGTTAGTGGAGAAGTTTCCTACCTATCACAAAACAGGTGGATGGCCTTAGCAAGCAGTTAAGTTAGAAAACGTAGTTTTCTTACCAGCTCCCAGACCATTAACAAGAATATCTTTTCCATTCAAACAAACCTCATGCTTACATAACTACACTATTAACACAGATTACCTTACCTCCAGTGATGGCTTGAAATCTTGGTCTCTTAAGATTTCTTTCACTGTGAGTTGCCCTCTGGGAGACAGCTCAATGGTTTCAAACATTGCACTCCGATTAGCTGGGGCCACACGGGATGTGTCCCCAATGGAGATGGCTTTGGATTCCAGCTTGTCCTTTGTACATGCACTGCTGCAACTGCCAAGTCCTGGGAAGGAGTAAAATTGTGTGTTAGAGTAAAACCAGAACTGAAATGGAGAATCATTTGTTTCAGAAGACAGAAAATGCAATTTAAGCCTGAAAGAAGTTCTTCCGGGTTGTTCAGCATGGACTAGCTATGCAGGTTAATGAAATTAACTGTTGTGGTATTTTTCCATGAGATGAGTTGCTAAAAGAAGAGCTACCATGCCAGATGAGGCAGCAGAAACATTGGGGAGGGGGAAGTATTATATCAGAGACTGACATGCAAATTTACAGTACTAATACCAATAACCAATAACCTACAGGCAAAGTGATTGCCCTGCCCAGAGAACATTTGGTTTTGTTCCCTCTGACTGCTGCTTCTCTGTGGGAGTGTTAAAAGGTACCTGAATTACTGGAATGTGACTTGTGGTGGCTTCTTTTCCAGTATTTCCACTGAGGTCTTGCAGAATCCTTTAGCCTGGGCTTTTCAAGACAGCCACAGGCTGTGTTAACAGCACTGTCCACCACAGTACTCCCAGTGGGGAGTGGCTTCAGGTCCGACTCTGAATCAGAAGAGGAGGAAGATGTAGCCACAGCTGCAGCTGCTTCTTGTTTTGTGCCTTCCAGTTCTAGAAGGCCTGGAGAGGGCTCACTGCTGGACTCTGCCTCTTCAGATTTGTTCTGAAAAACCAGAGACCTGGATGGAAGAGACCGCCAGGCATCAGCATGGGGGTGACAGCAGCAGATGCACCTTACATATCCTGACAAACAGCACAAACCACCACCACAGTGGTAGTGGAAATGTGGCCAGCAGGGTGAGCAGAGCAAGCAGTGCTTGGCAAGGCTGTGTCCAGCATAAACAGAAATGAGGGCTGGTTTAGGACTGTAGGGAAAAATACAAGAGCCAGCATCCGGACTTTCTCTGGACTTCAGCCTGCTGGTGAAGGGCATGTGGATCATCTCTACAGTCCTCTCCCACAGGCCAAGAGGGATCCACAGAGCCACATTACGTGGGAGTTTCACTTTCTTATTATTCCAGAACTGGACTGTAATTTCTTCATCTTCTGAGGCTGTTAAGAGAAAAAGTAAGCAGCCATAAGCAGCTGGCCTGCCTGGGCAGTGCACATACACAGATCAGGCTTTTCAGCTTTGTACACTTTCTACTTCTGTCAAGCAGCAGGATCAACCATCACCCCTCTAAAGCATCTCACTATAATGTTGGGGGGGTAGAGTGGGCAGCTAGGGCACCATCATTAAAACACAGGACTGGCAGCATCTTTCCTCTCAATTCGTCATCAGATGAACAAGAAACTGTTGACTGAGTAATCTTTGTTTTTACTGCCAAAGTTAGCAGCAATGCTCTGAGAAAAGTATTTTGGTAAGTCAGTGGAGCTTGACTGTCAAATGTGGGAAAAATTAATGAGCTGTTGAAATCTCCTATGTTTGGGTGATAAAATCACCCCCAGATGTACCATTTGTTACAAATGTGAGCATTTAAGATCAGATTAATGCTTCCTGAAAGTTGTCTCATTTGTATTCCTTGTGAAAAGGCCACAGTCCTGCACATGGCAGACACAGCCCTGTCCCAGCAACACCCACGGACACAGATGACATTTTTATGGGTCGCAACTTCCTTAGGGTCAGACTGATAAGGTTACACACAGATATCCACCAGCAAGTCCCATCAGCTCCTGTAAGCTCTAAGCAACACTAAACTGTACTCTGTGCACTGTTATTCCTCTGGCAGTTGCACAGTGACAAGAGTTTATCGTGACAAGAGTTTATCCCAACAGTCTCACACATGTTCCAGAGCAAGACGAGAAGGGAGAGGGCAACATCTTTCTTACCTCGTAAGGGGTCCCTTGTTTCAATGCCTGTGAGGACGGTTCCTGGGCCATACCTGGCCATATCTGGCTCCCAGGGTGCCAGTACTTTGTCTCCAGGGAGTAAGGAGTGCTTCATCCCATTCACATACTCCAGAATGTCATCCTTTGCTGTTTTTTGCACACACACTGGATGGTCTCCACGGGACACAGGTGGTTTGGCAAACTCTACCAGGAAGATGCCTCTTTCACTCTGTTACCGAGAACAAAATAGCAGTTCCACTGAAAAACACTCTATAATGTGTCAGGTCATGTAACCCTCAGTAGGAGGCCATCCTATGCCTATGTGACTAGGTCAAACCAAGCCTGAACAGTAGCTAAATAGTGTGTGGTGTTAGTCCAGCACTGAGATGGCCAGAAAAATCTTTAAGAGGCTCCCAGAAAGCAGGATGAGCAAAGCATATGTATAGAGTCACTGCCACTAGGATCTGTATTTTCTTTCCCAAGAGAAAAAGCTATAGACAAGCGTAACTGGATTTCACAAACACTACCATGTGTGCCAAGTAACAAGGGACACTGAAGCCTTTCAGACCTGTTCTTAAGTTGTGCCTAAGTCTTCCTCATTACAAACAAGACTAACTCTGCTTCTTGAGGGGTTTGTTGGGAAATTTTATTTTCTTTTACACTAAGGCCTGTCAAGAGGCTTTCCATCAACAATGAAGTGAGGCACTTCCCTGTTCTTGAGAAAGAATAGGCTCTTTTTTGTGTTAAAGTTTGAAGTGCTAACAAACCAATGAATTAAAGCTTTCACTGACATTTCTGGAAAGACCCCAAGCCATTGGTCTGTAGCTGACTCAAGGTGGATGTGTGTACACAAAACACTACCCCTTTTCCTGTGCTATTGATGGTTATGTGTGTACACACAACAGCAGCCCGTACACCGCTTGCAACGGCACTCAGGCTGTCTGAGCCTGGCTCAGTGCCCAGCACCAGCAGAGGCAGAGGGCTGCTCTTCCAAGGTGCATAACAACACTGCTTTCACCAGGAACTGGGAGTCTGTGGGGCACCCATTTTCTGCATAAGATGAGGATCCCTGCAACACACCTGCTCACTGCTAGAGATGGACTCAGCAAAGGGGGCTGAGCAGAGCACGGTTCCGACCATCATTGGTTTATTGGTGCCTCAGGCTGTGCTGCACACAAGAGGCTCACATGGCTTGTCAGGCAGCAGGAGGTAAGGAACAGCCTGGAATCAGGCATGTTGGGAGCTTTATCATAACCACAAGCTCCAGCTGTCCTGGTGATCTGTTCTCTAGTTCATGCACCAGCTGAAACCAAAACTGCGACACTGAACTCAGGTGGTGTGTGAGGACTGCTCCTGTTACTCACACCCATTTTACTGTACCATTGCTCACCTCTATCTCCTCTTTTACTGTACCATGGTAATAAAATCCATCTTGTTCCCTTCTCACCAGCACAGGCACGTTGCTGTCTATGCACACAGATGTCCCCAGTCTCTCCCATGCCAGGCAGGGGGAGTGGAGGCAGTGGCTAATCCATTGGCACCTTGAAGAAAAGAAAATGGGTCAGCAGTGAGAGAAACAGCTTCTGCAGGTCATGAAAAAAAAACCCTTTTAAGATTTAAGAACTGGAATGCCCCATCTCATTTTCTACCACTCTCACAGGCCAAAGAATGTGGGAAGAAACAGTAAACTTGCCTGTGTGGGACAGTTCCTTGTTCTTGGGAAAAACATATCAGTGTCTGCTTTTACCCAGATTTCTTTGGTTTTAGGTTTAGAGGAAGCAGTCTGCTGGAATCCTGAGCCAGGAATACCTGCACTATCCCTTTGCTGTTTACATGGTGAGACAATGCAACCCTTCCCCAGCACAGAGGACAGTGTAGGCGTGCTTGAGAATAATGTAGCTGATGGTTTACACTGAAGCATTCAGGGAACAGCAAAGCAGAGAAGTAAACAACCAAGCTGCTGATTGATGACAGGTTCAAGTTCAATACTTGAAAAATAATCCTCTGTCACAAAGCATTAGAAACATTTCACAGAAGACAGCTGCTAATGCAAGATGCTTTCATTTATCCAAATAATATTATAGGAATGTTTCTTTGATAGGAGGCTTACTCAGGCTTTGCTTTTCATAATCTCCAAGGTAGCAAATTACTTCAGTTAACACCATCTAAAAAACTGCCAGTGCAGGGGTGGAAAAGCCCAAATGATGTTCAAACTGCTAATTTATTAATCTGACACACCAGCCTGGTTTATCCTATTAGATATCATGGAAAAAAACAAATGACAGTCTCAAACAGGAATTGATTTTACCTCTGGGAGGTGAGGGGCTCAGCGATCCAGGCAGGATACACTACAAAAGAGCTCCTGCAGGTGGGGTTAATGGCAGGTACAGTGCTGGAACGCGAGAACTTGTCCAGAGCTGGCCTCACACTGCAATACCTGTGACTCGGAGGCAGGAACCCTTCCAAATGAGCCATTCTTGCAAAAGCAGATACCTGCAGGACTCAGTCGTGATCTGTAGAAAAGAGACAAAGTACTGGCATTTCTAACACAAAGAAATGCCTTCCAGTGTACCTCAAGAACTCAGTAATTTTGACTAGTTGTTTATTTTTATTTAAAAACAGTGAATTCAGAATATTCAGACTGGCATTTGGTCAGATGAACCCATATCACTGCCTTCAGTGATCTTCAGTCACCCAAACCCCGACCTGGAAGAGGGACAGAAACACCCAGGGAAATGACAAATCCTATGAAAATCTTCAGAAAAAGAATAACTTTCACCTCCCTCCAACATTTGTTTTCCTCTGTAAAATCCAGCTCTCTTTTCTTATACCTACACTCTCCTTTAAAGCTTTCTTGTACACAGTGCCAGCCAAACATTCGCTGTTTTACAAGCTGAGACAGAAATTACAGCTGAAGTTGACAAGCTGAGTAAACGTGACAGTTTCTGAATGTGATGTTAGATTACCATTGCCTGTTATTTATTTATAGTGATGTATTAAGAGGAAATATTTTGATCTTTCAGCTGTCCTGTCATGTTTTATAACAGCAGGATTATGGCTTGCAATGAGAAAGAATGAGATGCTCAGATGTGACAAGTGATAACTATTCAGAGGCTGTCACAGTAAGATCAATGATGTGATGCTATCTCTGGTAATTTAAAAAGATGTAGTAGACAAGCTTCCATTCATTTTCCTTTTTTTTTTTTTTTTTAACATTGCTTAGAAATATTTAGCATGCTTAGGGTAAAATTCGCATGGAAATTCAACAACATAAAATTTAAGTGCTTTATTTTACAAAATGCAGTTTAAGCAGTCCTGTTTAGATATTTTGATAAACTCCTGTTTAGATATTTTGTCTCTTATCTAAGAAATATCATATGGAAGTCTTTTGTGTGGAGACTCCCAGATATACATAATTTCAGAAAACTAGCAGAGCAAACCCAGCAAGAAGAGTGGGTTAACTGCTGCAGAATGCATCTTTAAGTCAGCAAATCAACACAATACATCCAATTGTTTCGTAACTATACAGACACACCCCCCCTTATAAAACCAAAACAGGACAGAATCAGTAATACTTAGCAAAGAAATGCAACTATCATTTCTACCATTCAGCACTGTTACTGCTGAGGGCAGGGACCCCTATTTCTGTACAAAACAGCTCACTGACAAAGGTAACTACACTATATTTTGAGATTTTCTTTCTGGATAACTCTAAATAGTTTGACACAGCAGAGTTTCAAACTTACCAGCTACTGGTAACAGTGCATCTGGTCAGTTTGGATTTAGTCTGAGTGCAGAAATCTTGCCCTTTTGCCCGTTGGACACAGGAAGCCTTTTGCTGCCAGTGTTTCCTGGTTGCTATGGAGGTTGCCATAGTTGTTACTTCCAGGATTGGACATCCTGACCTTACTACTTAAAAACCAGTGGAACAGGAGTACTGAGAGGACTGTTTGTCTGCCACACATTCGCTCAGTGTTCACGTGGATTTAGGTACTGCACTGAAAGACTGCAGGGGCAGAGAAGGGATTATAAGAGAGCTCAGTGTCCTCTAGGCCTACTCTCGCAGGATAAAAACAGCATCAAAGCTACAATTCAGATTTAAGGGGGGAAAAAAAGCCTGCCACCACAGGGCATGACAGGTAAATTGCTTTGAAATATGAAAAGAAAGGTTGAAGCTGAGATAAACCAAAGTCAAATAGCTTTACAACTTTCCCCCTTTGCACTAAAGGGGAAGGATTACGAATTCTAACCCTTTCCCACAACATGTCTATCAAAAACGTGACAGAATATAAAGCAGAAATCCACCTGTTAATCTCTGCTGTGACCCCTAATCTTAATTTCCCCCTTAAAGCAGAGTTAACAACTGGGGTTTGATTTGTCGTTTGTTTGGTTTTGTGTTTGTGGGTTTTTTTGGAGAGTGTGTCTTTGGAATGCTTAATTGCCTTTTGTAGGCATTTTCCAATTCACTGCTATAAAAACAATGTAACAGGGAGATGAGTGCACTTAGAGAGAAGGATACATCACTTAAGAAGTCTGCAACCATTTTTTTGTGCATTCTGCTGCACACACTACATGCTCTGGTGCTGTCAGCAGAATTGCTCAATATCAATAATACGATCCCCTTACGCAGAGCAAATGTTAAGAACACTTTTACCAGTTGTGAGCTAAACTCTTCATCATCTTCGTACAAATCTATTCTACAACACCTGACTGAAACCATCAATAGTACAGAGGAACAGACTGGGAGGCTGGAGAAGACCACCCCAGACCTCAACCATTATCAGTCAAAGTCCTGAAAAATTTCTGTTGCACACTTGTTTTTTCCCCATAGCCAAGACCTTCCCAGCCTTCTTTATGTAGTGTATCGGGTGAGCAGTTCTAGTAATTTTTAAGGGTAGTGACATCCGAATAAGAATCCAATTTTAAACCAGTATTAGGCTAAGTCAATAGTTTTCAATGTGATTTAAATATTCATTAATAAGAAAACAATGAAACAGCACATGCAAAACTTGATGATCTTCCTGTGTTCAGTAACTGTGCTGCAGAAAGCTGCCACCCTACTTTATTTCTCCCTTTTAAACTAAGCTATTCTTTCTGTTGGCATCTAACAACACTCCTTGGAACCTTTAAAAGGGTCTTTTAAGAGAAGCATTGGCAATCATGAATCTTTTAATAAAGTGTATGTGAGAGCAAATCAGTAACATTACAAAAAATGAGAAGAATCTCAGTCCCATCAGTAGAAAGATTTTATTTTAAAGCATGCAGATTGTGATGATACATACAGTTACTTCACACATATAGGTGCTACATTTTTAGCTTGGTGACAAATTTAGAAACGCTTCCTGATTTTCATGAATTAACTTAGGTCATTCAGCTGAGATTTTCCCAGTGGTCTTTTTCGTATCTAAGTTTAGTTACTATCTGCAAAACTAAAGCTCCTGTGTGGGCTGACACTGACGTGTGCTCCGAGCTGCTCCCAAGATGTGCCAGGAACACGCACGTCATTAATGGAGTGGCTACTATGTTCCCAGACGTGGTACTTTTTGCTTGGTTTGGAACACTTTAGATCGCCTGCAAAAACTGGTTCTGTTTGTTAACTGCTTTAGGCGCTTGGCTTGGCTCCATGATGTTTTTTCCTGCCACCACGGAATCACTGTACAGAACAGACTGCAGGTACCTAATGTATTTTATTGCAGCACGGAGTGTCTCTACCTTGCTGAGCCGTTTCTCCAAGTATTCCTTCGGCAGGTGATGCCTCAGCTTAGCATAGCCTTCATTGACACACTTAACCCGCTGCCTTTCCCTCTCATTCCTCTTCCTGATGAAAGCTGGCCCATAGGAGTACTCACTTCTGTGGAAATTGGAATGGGGCATTTGGTAGGGAAAGGTACAGGGCTCACTGTAGAAGTTCTCCGTGATGAGATGCTCAGACATGAAAGGAAGGAACGACAAATCCTCACAGCACGTGACCTGGTTTGGTGTTTCTGGGTGCACGTGGAATGTGACCAGTGGGTCGGCACAGAAAGGCCGGGCCAGTTGTATGCGCTGGGTCTCAGTACAGATGAGGTTACAGTAGCTTTTGCCATCCATCAGGTTCTGCATTTAACCTGTAAACACACAGTTACATAACAGTTTAAACAACTCTTACTGAACAGTAATAAAAACACCTCATGCAGACCTACCAACACTCGGCCTCACTGGCATTTTCCAGAAGAGATTTTGAATGCATTTGTGACATTTCAGAAAGGTGTTAGAAGATCATTAGATAGAACAAACAACTTGCCATTTGAAAAAACAGGAAGTGTAAGTCAACAACACTGATTAAAATAATTCACAACAGGAAAGAGCAAGCAGTCTCCTTTCACCTCAGATTTAGAAATTAAGAGAATCTATCTACGTACTCCACATCAGTCTAGCTTGCTCCAAATCCACCAAAACTTACATGTCTGTAGACAATAAACAAAGCAGGCCAACATCTGAGACATTCTCTCCACCCCCTTCTCCTCCTGAAAAAAATTATATCTACAATTGCAGTAAAAGACTCCCTATTCATACCAAAAAGCCTTCAAAGACTTTTTTCCCTCTGTTCATTTGATGTCTCATTCACCATACTATCTTAAATAGATGGAAAGCTTGTGCTATCTCAATCTTA
The DNA here is from genome assembly GCF_003945725.1 of Corapipo altera. NCBI lineage: Eukaryota > Metazoa > Chordata > Aves > Passeriformes > Pipridae > Corapipo > Corapipo altera. The sequence goes on along the minus strand of NW_020884904.1, from coordinate 3,451,821 downwards.
GTTTCATGTCTGTCAGGTATTACATCCACTCAACATAAAAAGGTTTAAAAGAAGTTTAGAGAATTTAGAAAGAAGAGAGAATGTCTGCTAAGCCTAACATCTCCTTGGGTCCTCATGCTCCTCCTGCACTCACCTGCAGATTAAACTTAGATATGAAATACTAAATACAGTCCTATTGATAGAGGACTATAATAAATACAAATAATCAATATTAAAGGAAAAAATATATGTCCTAGTAATACTAAGAAAGGACGGCACACAGTTGTTGGGGCACTGCTCTGACTCAGAGTGGCCTACTAAAACCCCATATCCTCTCTTCAGAGCAGCATTATAGCAGATGTAACTACTTAAATCACCCTTACAGATTTATCACAAAGATAATCTTGCAATGGTTTATAGGAAGCTACATTGTAGTGTCTTCTCAATATCATTATTCAAACAGCTAAATATCAGCATAGGTGCTGATAATGTAATGACTGTCACCTAATAGCTACTTAAAATACACTTGAAATTACTAGTTAATTTTTAAAGAATTCCTGTGAGCCATCCTTACAGCTTGAAGGCAATACTTGCCTACACAGAATTTATCCAAAAATGTTCTTACTCACCATCCACTTGCACATCTGTACATTGCTGTCTAAAGCACTTAAGTTATATTACATCCTCTAAAATGGAAACCACAAATGAACATTCAGCTAGGTTACCAGACACATCTAGATTCCATACTCACAAAAACCTTGCAAAGCTTCAAATGCTCCAATCACAGCTCCATAACATAAATGGGATCCCCTAAATCCTTCACAAGGATATGGGGATACTGTAATGTTTTCTAACGACTTCATACCTGCCATGTTTATACAGAGAGAATTTTTTACTCAGTGTGGGCCTGTCCTCTCAACATATTCTATGAAAATGCCTCTGAACTCAGTGTTGTCTCTTTTTCTAGTGCACATAGATTTCACGACAGAAATCCTATGAATTAAGAATTCATTTATAGTGTGCTGTTAGACATGAGTGAAAGTCACATGCACCTTAAACAGGTACTTCTGTAGGTAGGCTGAAAGCATGAACACACATCCATTTCACATTAGTATGCATGCAAAGAAATCAGAGGTGAATGTACACTCATTGTAAAATCAAAACAGTAGCCAGTCATCTTTCCTTCTTCTACTTAGGTTATTGTCTAAAAACTTTCTACTGCTAACAACTTAAAAATAGTCTGAGGAAAAAGTCTGCTACATAGCAAAACAAAAAACTTACAGCAAAACTTCATTACAGAGCAAGAAATCAAAACCGACACAACTCCTCAAGAAGAGATACTTGCAGTATTTGTTGCTTAGTACTGACACTTCTGCTGGACAACAGCATTACATAAAACAGTTACCTGCTGCCTTACTACCAGTACAAAGTGCAAAATTCAAGTGTTAGGAACATTTTCCTCTTAGACCACAGACTCACCAATCTTCAGATGGAAGTAAAATCCAAGGAAACAAGACGTGCTATTTTAAGAGTGATGAACACCTGAAAATATCTGAATGATATTTAAAAAAAAAGAAATTAATGTTCCATTTTTCTTACACCTTATTAAATAAGAGATCATATTAAACAAGATTCATTAAAGAGCTATGGAAGCATTGTTAGTGAATGGCTGGTAGAAGTGATTTACAAAAACATTGATATTCAGTGAAGATCTTGGCTAGATACAGCAACATGCAAGTCTCTTACCTGAATTGTGTCGCTTGTTCCGCTGAGTCAATGACTGCTGCAATTTATAGTCAACTGACAACATGCAAAGTAGCTTACAGTTAGATCTGCTCATTTCTGGTTGGGCTCTTCCACCCACACCACAGCTATGATGGCAACAGAACTTGGCACCAAGGGCTAGAAATTTTGAAACTGTTATTGAATACATCCAGATTACCTGAAAAAGCATTAGGAACCTACTTTGTTTACTTCCTGTATATATTCTGTTACAGTTTACTAAAGCACTATTTTCATTTATTGCCATGTCATACTTTAATGTCTAAATATAACAATCATCTAGAATTTAGGTAAATATTCACCATCAAGGCATAAGCAAATTTTCAAAGCTCCCTTTTGAACACAGAAAACCAGTATTTATTAAGAGGAAACTTGTGATGGATTTGTCTCCATTAGAGGTGAGGACACATTAGGTAGCTTACTACCCTCAAATTTAATCTGCATTCTATTGTAATTTTGGGAAAGTCCCTTATTGTTAGGAAGTATAACACCATATAAAAGGTGAATATATGTAAGAAGAGGTAAGATTTGAATACAGACAGCAATCAGTAGCAAGACAAACATTTTGAAGTTTTGCTTAAATTTAGAAACATAGTATGGAGCAATCAGCCTGTACAATCCCATGTATACAGGTATACAGATGCTACTTGTATCAGTGTATAGCTGTCCAATTGTACAAGTGAAAAGAAATAGGACACCCATTCTCTAAATTCCCACATTTTACAGGATTACCTCAATACTTTAGATTATCCCACTATTTGGCCCTTTTATCAGTATAACCACACAAAAAAAATCCCAAACCAAAACCAGTTTACCTTAAAAATTTCAGAAGACACCATAAGATTAAGAAGCACTTGATCTACTACCAAGAGAGCTACATACACTCAGTCTTGCCTTCTTGAGCCTGCCAGCCATCAAGGAAACATTCTGCTCCTGCTGCTGCCCTTGTGTGAAGCCACAATGCTGTATTTGGCATCCTCCATCCCACACCAGCTTCAGGCCTTGTCAAAAAGGCAGCCAAGAGGTAGAACATCTGCCAGGACTGGTAGAGAGGCACGTGCTCAACAAATTGCACTGCTTTTCCTTAGGGGACCCTAAGTACATGACTGTCATAACAATATCCTCTGATCCACATTCCGTTCATCAGGGTAGGATGGTGACCACAGTATCTCAAACCCAAGCTTGTTTTTACATTTTTTGTCCTGTCAGTCTTTGTAGGGTTGGTTTGTTTGTTTTTAAATTTAAAGGAAGAGTCCTGTGCATCCACCAATTAGCCATCTGCAATAAATCCTTCCAGATGAACCCAGTTTTGGAAGATTACAGGACTGACATGAGAATGAAGCTCTGTATCTGCAAAGGAGCTCAGTCAACACAGATGTTATGGGACAACAGTGTCTCCACCTCTGATGTGGCAGAGGTGTACAGGTATAGTCTGTCCCCCAGGCTGTGAACTAAGCAAGCCAAAACTGCACCCAGAAACATATTGTACTCTTCCACATAGCACTTCCTTCCACACTGGAATTGAAAACAGTAGCAGACAATAATGTACCTACATATGCACAGCTACATTTGAGTCAGGGATTAAAATTTTTTTTTAGATTAACAATTCGATGAGCCTTTCTTTACCTAACAACTCAATAAGTGCATATTTCTACTCTGAAGCATTTTTAGAGGAGTACTTTTATAGTTGGGATTTGCATGCAGCATAAAGAGGGAGAAAAATGATGACAAACTGATAATGCAGATCCATTTTTCAAAAATCAGTTTTATCTTTAATTGTTACATTCCAAAGGGGATATATGAAAGTTAGTCATCTAGCAACTGTATACCTCTTAAGAGAGATGAGTACAGAGTCACAGATAAAAAAATACACCTAACTCCCAAGATGACAGGTGCTAGAGAAAGTATGTGCCTTACACCATCAATCCAGACAAATGCAGGAAGATTTTTATAATAAATATTTCATCATATACTAACTCCTGAGACTTTACCCATGAAAAGAAAGGGAAAGATTTTTTTTAAGAGCTATCATACACCTACAATATATTACGCTATTAAAGCAAAATAGAACAAAATAACACTGCCTTGATGTGCACTGCATTTGAATTTATCTACATCACAGTACTTGAAATATGCAGTTCAAAGAGTCAGTGTCCATTATGTTTTACCTTAAATCTGCAGACATCACTTGCCATACAAGCATCTTGAAGGTATGAGTGCAAGAAACCAAATGATGAATAGAGCCAACCAGGATTTCATTCTCTGATACGAAAACTACACTGCAAGACTTCGATTTCCAGTACCTAGCATTAATCAGCAGAAAATCCAAGTATATTTACAAAAGGTCTTTACATAAAGTGATTAGTGAGTTTTAAGTAATTACTGTGTTCCCAGGTACTTTTTAACCACATAAATGGTAGAGAGAAATATATAGTTAAAAACCACCATAAAGTCACAACTGTAAATAATGTACCACAGTGGCAACCCAAGGTATCTTAGGGCTTTGTTTTCTTTTCAGTTTTGTTAGTAAAAGCCATTTGAAAATGTAAAGATTTTAGCTTTTGGTTAACTAATCTTTTAAAACTGCTCCCACTCCAGCACATTCCATCGAAGTTCAAACACTTTTTCTCTTTATTTCTTTTAAATCAATAACAAATCACTCAAGAAAACTCTTCTGAATTGGCAGGATCAGGAAGACATATGTCAGCTCTTTCCATTAGTCCACTTTACTTCCCTGGAGTTGTTTTACTGAGACACAATTAACTCAGCACAACGTGATGGTCGAAGACAGATTTGCGCTGCTCCTGGACCTGCAGCTTCCAGCGCTGCTGGGCGTACTCCACTTTGTTCAGCACGTTGGCGCGGCTCCGAGAACGAGCCAGCACATCGTGTGCGTTTGCAAAAGGCTGGTGATCCTGGAACGGCAAAAGTCAATAGTTAGACCCCAACAATTCCACATTAGTCTTTTGTGTCCTTACATTCCAGCATTCCAAAGGTTTGTTTGGGTGTTTGGGTCTTTTTTTTTTTTTTTTTCTCCAGACAAACAAGCTGTTTCAACAAGCAGGTCAGTAATAATGACTAAGCAAGGTTTTGAATAGTTACTTCAATTTCTCATTCACAGTAACTTCCACAGGTTTCCCAAACAGAACACACTTCATTGTACTGTCAATCAATCATCTGCTGCCCAGAGACGCCAGGGTGAGCTGCAGGTATAGAACCACAGTCCTGCATCCATTAGGAGCTGGAGGGACAGACCCAGGCACTGGGAGCCTCCCAGTCATGAATGCACTTCACTTTAAAAATGAATCTCCGAGTCAGTTCTCTGCCAGCTCTTGGGCATTTACTGCCAGGCAGTTCAGGATGTTCACACACAGTTTCTATATAAAACCAACACACTCTGATGTTTACCAAACTAAGCCTATTGTACTGAGCTGTCTAAAAGCACAGTGTCAATACAGCTGTTTAAGTGACAGAACTCAACAAAAACCCAGTGCTTGTTTTATATCTACTCTGTCTGTTTTCTAGCAGTACCTGCAAAGCTTTATTTTCCTTCTAGGAAATATAACAAAGTTATAAATAGTAAATGTTGGAACTGAACTTTGATAGAACTTCTTCAGTTCTACCAAACTGTTTTGGACAAAGTCATGCTGCTAAGGCTATGTCAGAAAGCATCATATATACAATGCATAATGAAAAATAATGTAATTATGTCCTGTATTAAATAACTGTCTTTTTGAATGCCTACATTTCACAGTCCTTTTTTTTTCCAGAACACTTTTGAAGACATTCATATTAATGGCTACTTTATTTGTGATATGACTGTGTAGAGCAGCCCAGTGCTAGTTCTTAGTTGTACAGAGATTATCATCAACAATACCTATTGAAGTGATTGCTACAAGTCCCAAAGCCACACATGAGCCTCAAATAAATATGCTCAGAGAACAAGAGACAATCCATGACCAGAAGAGCTGTAATCTCACCACAAAAAGTTGTAGAGTTGGATATACCTAGAACAGGCATTTAACAGGTGACAGATCCCTTCGTTCACAGGGAAACAAAATCACAATAACACCACATTTCTGCCACAGAACAGGTGGTGGGACAATGCAGGACAGGCTGGATGGCACTGGCCTTTCTGATAAACAAGAATCTCAGCTCAAAGGCTAGCTACTCTCAATTTCCATGTAGACAACAAAGGGAAAAAAGAATTTAATAAGAAAGAGGACTAAGGAAGTGGCTTACATTCATCAGTTACCACTGTTATCAATAGGCAACAAGAAAGAGCAAACATACTGGCTTGAAATTCAGCCACAAAAATCAATGTGCATGGTATTTCCAAAGTGTGACAAGAATACTCAAGAACTTGCAAGAGGGAAGGCAAAGATGAGGATGAGTGACCTTAAATTATGTTACATTCACTGTAACAGGTGGAGGATTAACAGGAAAGGAGCAACTTGAAGTAAGCAAGGACATGAGGTGTCATTTGTTCCATGCATCACTGCAGATAAAAGCACCAGTGACTCCACAGGCACGGGTCAGAGAACAGCTCAGGCCAACACAGGATTGGTTAAGACAGACCCAGATTTTAAGGTAAATTCATTCTGCAGTTAACGTGAACTGTGCCACAGGACTTATTTCACTTCATCCACCTACAGCCAAAAGATTTTAACCCAGATTTGGAGGTATTAATATAATTCATTTAAGCTGCAAATTTGTCTGAGTCATAGCATACAGCACAAGTAAAAAAAAAATAAAAAAAAAAAACCTCAACCCAAAATTCCCCTAGAAGTAACAACATAGGGAAAATCCTATGGTGTCAATACAAAGATAGTTGCAACATATCTATATGTAATCCACAAGGAATTTCAGAAACAGTGGGACATAATCATAAGTCATCTTCACTTTAAAAGGTGTTGCTGTTTGGCAAGAGGGTTATTAAGTATTCAAAATTAAGCATTTTCCTCGATAATAGTTTTTATCAGCTGTATTTTATGTGCCTTGATTTCACAACAAAAATACACGATTATTACCCAGTGCTGGAGATTAGAAAGGCCAGAAATGACAGGAACTGCATCACTAATGGACTACTCTCCTTTTCCTCCCAGAAAAGGTTGTTCTGGAATATACTGTCACATTTTGATTTCTAGCTGTAATACTAAGAAATTATTTCTGCATCAATCACTGTTTTACTTCATTATAGCAATTTCTTCTTGAATTTTTAGCATCAACAAATTCAAACTGGAGCAAAAGAAGATGCAACCACTCCTTTTTGCACAGAGCAATCTGAGCAGTAAGCAATTTGAGTAAATGGGATCACCAGCAAGACTCTGGATCACTAACACTTAAGTTGTACTCCTATATATATGCTTACCTCCATTCCTACTGTTTCTTCTTTCTGAAAATAATCTGTGCCTAGAGCTGGGATAACTGAAGCACTTCCCCCCTTACTACTTTCTAGCCCAGTGAAAAGTGAAAGAATGGCTTCACAGAAGTCACTACGCAGCTTTTTTTATGCTCTCCCTTCAGGGAAAGCATTTACACTGCCTGGCAAAAAAAGCTGCTCATCCCAAATAATTTTCTGTCAACTAATCATCCCAATTTTTATGCTCACCAAGTACACGAACACGCTGGTGAACTCACCCCAATGTCTTCATCACTTTGTATGAGCTGTGAATGTCCAAGGAGACGTCTCTTCAGTATAGGCTCCACCAGGGTAAGGTACACCATGTACAGAAGAAGTAGGCCCAAAATAGACAGGTATATGATGATTGTTACCTAAATAATGCAAGCACAGTTTACCAGGATTGTGATGTTCTTCCCACAATCTCACAACAAGGACCAAAAGAAGAGTACATCCAATGTCTAATCTCTGGTAGTGTCACCAGATGACTTAAAACCCATGAAGAGAGGAAAAGCAACAAACTACAACCTGGTATTCATAGGGTTTGGGGCAGATGTATATTAGCTTGAAACAGTTCCTCTTAGTGAGAGCTTGCTAAAAATCTTATGTGATCCCTCTTAAAACAATTCAGTGTTATAAATCTCACCTCAACCAAGACAACTGTTCAGTCTGACCATTAAAGTGGGCTTACTAATTTGGGGCAACACCCAATGATGTCTATTCTCTAGGACAGATCTGCATTCAAACAGTCACCATGCAAAATGGGAAGGCAAAACAAAATACCAAACTTCTAAAATAGCAAAAAAAGTGGTTTGTGTTATCAAAGAGCATAAGATACACTGCTCGATCTATTCACCCAGTCCAGGGCTCAGTGGCTCCCACAGGATAAGAATGTAAAGAACACAGAAAACACCTGTTAGAACAAACATGGACAATCTTGCTCTTTTTATCTTGCCAATGTATAAAGGAAATTTATAGCAAGCAAGTAAGGCAGACGAGTAATGAGGGGCCCCCTAAAATAATCAGAAAAACAAAGCCCAAAGCTTAACACTCAGAATTTTAGCCAGGTGTAAAGCCTAATCTCAAATTTAGTGGTGTAAAGCCTTATCTCAAATGATCTTCAATAAAGGGTCTCAAGTTCGCTTCTTCAGCTATAGTTTGATACTATTGTTACCACTCAAGATAAACTGTGAGCAACTATTGTGAAAAAAAGCTCAATCTTAGGCTGCTTTAGAAAAGTTTTCCCCTTAAAAAGAATATTTCTCTAAAAGACAACGGATATATTTACTAAACAGTTGAAGTATTTCATATATGCCAACAAAATCACATTTACCTTAATTGTGACAGAGCTCCTCTCCTCATACTTGCACTCACAACGTAAGCAGTAGGCTTCTACATCAGGCCCAGGGACAGGCATAGGCTCCACCACGTGAAGACAATCACTGAAGAAAAGACAGAAACTGCCCAGTCAGTTTTGAGCTGGTTTTAGCTTGGCTGTTCCACTATGCTGCAGGAGCTGAGAAGCCACCTTTGCTTAAGTTCAGTTGTTGTAAACTGGAGGTGTAACTAAATCCCTACTCCACAATTATTCCACTTAGACAAGATATTCAGCTATTGACAAGCTGCTAAACAAGTTTTAAGAGCTTTCTGTCTCAATACAGTGTTTTCATTTTTCAGTGAAAGTATTAAAGCTGTTAGCAGAACAAGTCCAAGGATATAAATCCAGCACAAATGCATTATTTGACACTGACATGATGGATAGAAGTAAATTTCAGCTATTCATTCCACTTCTTTCTTCATCATACTCAAAAGAGCCTTATTCTATCCTTCCACTCTCTGAAGGGAGATTAACCTCTCTGTGACATTCATGAACTGAAGTTCTTTTTTCTTGCCATCACAAGGTACAGGAGTTGAAAAAAAAAAAGAAAGAAAAAAAAAGGGAGATCAGATGGGTTGTTTCTCAGGATAGTGAATAAAGAGCATTCAGCTTTCAGCAAAAGCACAATCTGACCTAAAAGATTACAAAATGTATGCCAATCTCATGTCAATAAGTGTGGCTGGCAATACTATGGGTGCTCTATACCACAGCACTAAAATCCAGCTGCCATGAGACAAATGCTTCCAACAACAACTTAGGTAATTTTGGTCTTTCTGCTGACTTAGGCTGGTTATTCAGAGTTCAGACCCCAGGGTCTCTCCAGACCACTGGTAAAACCAAAATCCTGTTTTGCCTTTATCCTGGTTACCTCAATGTCAGCACAGTCAGAAACAAGTAATGCAACAAAATGCCTGAAGCGACAGCAGCACCCTAGAACTCCACACCGCTGGGCTAAATTACAATGCTGCAAACACACAGCCAGGCACTGTTTTCTTTGCATTTCTTCTTCATAACTACAACTACTGAGTGCCAAGTCACAGCCTCTGGAGGGGAGTGGAAGGTTTATCTTTCTTATTTGTATGAAAGCTGAATTACATTCTCCTCTGTGGAAGAGTGCAGCATTCAAGCTGCAAAATCAAAAATACATGCAGATTATAATCAGTGCAATTGGTGTTCCTATGACTGGAAGCTTGCATCAATATGCTGCACAAGTTCTGTAGAAATCTTGCACATAGCTTAAGTACAGTAGTTACTGAGAATATAAAAATACTAATGTCAACAGGTTTTTTTCTCCAGTTTAGTGTTTCAAGTTGCTAGGAAGTGTAAAATCTATCAGAACCTTAGAATTGAGATTATGTGTTTTCTTGGACAGTGATTCCAGGGCAAGTTCAGAGGAAAATACAGAAAAGGCTGACACTTTTCTAAAAGATTTTCCCGCCCACCTGCCTCTACATTACCACCCTCTCCCTTGCACACACAGTAACAGCACCAAGAAAGCAGTTTTTCCAAGGCAAGCTGCTCTTGTCACAAGGGCAGCTCCTGCACAGGCAGGTTTCCAGCTCACTCAGCTCATGGACAGGGCGTCTTCCTTCCCCCCACATCCATGACACCACTGCAGGCCTCCACACCAGTGCCTGCAGAGGGTGGGTGTTTGTACTTTGAGCTCTGGAAGTGGGTTATTTAACCCTGTAAACACTTGGGCACTACTCTGCTTCCCCAGCAGAGGATGGGACTGCCTGGAACAGTTCCAAGCCTGGCTCCAGGAGAGTCAGTGCTTTCAGTGGTGTCAGAGCACCCCAGCCCACACTGATGTTCACATAACGTGCTGTTTGCCAGCCTGAAGCCAAGGGACAGACCATTCCAAGAGAGAGAACTGAAGCATCCAAATAAGAGTATCATGAGGCACATAACAGGCTCAACATTAAAAATTAAATTTTCATTTTATGTCTGGACAAGCCAGCAGTAAGTAGTCATTATACTGTACATAATTCATAAAGACACTAAAAACTGATCTGGCTTGTCTCATGACTAACTGATCAAATACCTAAAGAATGGTGCACACCAGCCAGTTCTACCCCATAACTAATCTTGCACTGATGCAGATTACCTCATGCAGATTACTTTACTGATGCAGAAGCCAAAGTACAGCACTGAATTTGTTGATTTTGTTGCACATAAACTAGCAATCAAGTCTTTTACAAGTGGCAAGAAGATATCTCAAACAGAAGATCAAAGACATAAAGCATTCCCACATGCCCATTAAGAAATAATCTCAACAAAACAAGATTTAAGGTGATAAAATAGATTTTTGAGATCCTGTATGCAACAGTGCCTGTCATCATAAAATTAGTCAAGTCTTCAAAGGTAATTTTTACTTCAGTGAGTATTAATATTGATTTAATGGGAAACAGGGTCTTTTCTGCTAGTAAGGCCCACACTAAGCAGTACCCACTGAAAAAAAAATCCACTTTCATTTGTAGAGTGGGAATTAACAATAAAACCAGTATCAGTGCTACTCTGAAATGCCTGCTGCAGCTGGAATTCTATCAACATGTTTCATTGCTGCAACTTAATTTGTCATAGTAGGAGTAATGATGTTAAGTAAATAATGTGGGACAAAAATAATAATTTTGATTGGACAGTGTGTTTTATGTTTATTAGTTCAGAATAAAATATACAGCCTTGTTTCTCACACTTCTTCTGGAAGTAATTTAATAAGTCAAGGCATAGCTCTAAATATGTCTGTAGATATCATATGTATCAAATCATATCTCTGATTTTATTTCTATAATTATTTTTGTGGGCCTACTTAGGGGCATGAATTTTGCATAACCAAGATGCCAACCTGCTGCTACTCATCAGACTGAAAAGTCTTCTATCAATTCTTAATGTAACTGAAGAAGAGTCAATACATCAGGAAGTATGTCACGCCTTAATAGGCTGACCTAAGAATCTCTGAGCACTTCCAGGAACAACACAACTCTAAAACATGGTGTTTTAATTGATGATTCACACAGGCAATGACACTCCAGGTGAAATTACACACAGGAGCTGGGCCAGTGTAACAAACCACTGTCAGCTCCCTTTCTCCCCCACCTCTCATCCAAGGCCAGGCACATCAGTCCTCAGCTTGGAGAAGGGCCTGACGTGCCACAGCTGCCTAAATGATATAACAGAGCACCTTGCTGAGGCATAGAGATGCAAGACCTTTCTCTCTCTCTCAAAAAAAGTGTTGTCAGATGGCTCAGGCCACGTCACGTCACTGCACTGTCTGGCTGCAATTCGGAGCAACACAGATCTTCAGAAATAACAGAGTCTAAATGACTGGATGGATTTCAAGAGTGGAGCAAGCAGAGACAACTCTCCTGAGTCCCAGTTCCAGGTCTGTGCTTCCCTGCCTTCACACCATTCCAAATCATTGGGTTCAAAATACACCACCTTCTTTCCTTCTACTAATTCCAAGTCTAAATACACAACTAAACATGCAAGCAAGCAAACCAAAACAAAATACAGGGCAAAACCCATGGATTTCAAGCCTTATCCCTTGCTAGAGCTGAATTCTGGAGTACTTGTGAAAGAAAAGTTCCAATAAGTTATGCAACAGATGTAATTTCTCCTGGCACCACCACAGGAGAGTCACATATAATCACCACAGAACAAGTATTTAACCAGCAAGGTTTATTATAATTTTATATGGTGCACACACTCACCAGTCTTTCTGTGAGACATTTTTGTTGTAAATATGGCCTGAATGGTCCTTGTAAGGAGGGCAGATGCATTTACACCGGACATCTTCGGAATTCTGTGAAGTAAACAACATGCTTAGAACAAATTATCATCAGTAACCAAGGATACAGAACACACTCTTCACATAATACATGAAATATTTAACAAAAGCTACTTGCAAGTATCTTTGTGTAGTCTTAATCAGGATTTCCTACAAGTTTAAGAACAACCCCTCAAAATTACTAATCAAGCAGAGCAATTTGTCAAATAACACTATTATTTGAGATAGAGATGCGTTCTTCTAGAGAAAAATCCGGAATTTAAGCTCATTCTTCTTTATAAGAAAAAATACACATGCAGAAGTTGCTCAACCATTCAGCTTATGAGGGCAGCTGCATAACAGATACAGTGATGAGCTCAAAATGAACGAAAGGATACTAAACCCAAATGGAAGTGGCAAAGAAACCTCTGTGGATAAATCTGTCCTTCCTGCCCACAAGAGAAACAACTCTCTAAGGAAAACTACTGGAGTGAATAGTGCAAGCTGTGATCCTATTGTCTTAAACTGCTGCAGGTTATTGTGTGGTAGAGAAAAAGTACAAACCAGGAATTTTAAATGAAGGCATGTTAAAGGTGAAAAACTGTGAAGACCTGTCAAAGCCAGTTTTAGAGAAACAAATTAACATTTATATAAACAATAATAGGCACTGCACAAAGAAGTGAAGAGAATTAACTGTTACGGACTAGAAAAAAGAAGCAGCACCCAAAACATTTAGATCACTACTGAGGAAAATGGAATTTCAAAAAAAAGACCACTTTGTCTAGTGTATTAAAACAAGATAATTCATTCCTTTCCCAAATTGTACATGAACAGAAAACCCCAGGGAGAGAACACAGATGGTCAGACAGGAGTTACAGATGAAAGCATTCTCAAACCCAAATTAGAGTAACTTCTTTGAGGAAATAATAAGAGACAAGGGAACATGGCTTATCTAAAGTTCAAGGCAACTTCTTGTGGCATTACAAAAGAAAGTGTGAACAAGTATATGTAATGAACTTCTACACTGAACAACAAAGTCAGAGTAACACTAAGTGGGCAGAGGTCAGCTGGAAAACCTTGACTGCACTATCACAGAATCATAAAATGGCTTGAGTTGCAAAGGACTTTAAAAATCATCTAATTCCAACTCTACTGCATTCACAGGCAGCAACAACTTTCACTAGACCAGGTTGCTCAAAGCCCCATCCAACCTGGCCTTGAACACTGCCAGGGACGGGGCACCCACAACTTCTCTGAGCAACCTGTGCCAGTGTTTCACCACCCTCACAGTTAAGATTTTTTTTCTAATATTTAATCTAAACCTACTCTCTTTCAGTTTAAAACCACTCCCCCTTATCCTGCCACTACAGCCCCTTGTAAACAGTTCTTCTTCACCTTTCCTGTAAGCTCCCTTCAGGTACTGGAAGGCCACAATCAGGTCACCCAGGAACCTCCTCTTCTGCAGGCTGCACAAGCCCATTTCTCTCAGCCTTTCCTCAAAGGGGAAGTGCTCCAGCCCTGTGACTGCTTTTATGGCCTCCTCTGGATTTGCTCCAACAGGTCAGTGTCCTTCCTGTGCCGGGGCCTCCAGAGCTGGACACAGCCCTCCAGGCGGGGCCCACGAGAGCAGAATATACACCACACACCGAGTCACTTCTGATCTCGCCATAGAGAAGCTGATTATCATTAAAAAGGAGAAAACTCAGACACGCAGGTAATCTGACAATAGGAAGCACTCTTACTATTAGGAGACACGATGTTCTGTGACAGAAGAGGTAACAGTTCCAAACACGAACCCAGCAGGACCAACAGCAGAGGCAGCCGGAGCCGGGCGAGGCCGGGCCGGGCAGGGAGAGCCGAGCCCGCGGTACCGCGGGGCACCGCGATGGAGCCCGGCCCAGCCCCGGCACCCTCGGGAACGGAAGCCCGTCTCCAGCTGCAGCTCTGAGTGACGGCGGCCCCGGGCACGGCGTCAAAGCGACATCAATCGGCCTCAAGCTCGAGGCCGGCGACGAACGCGGGGCTGGCGAGAGGCCGGGCCGCCCGGCACCGCTCCCCCGGCCGCCCGAAAACACCGGCCCCGGCCTCCCCCGGGGCGGCGGCGGGGACGGGAGGAAGAGAGGGAGGGCCCGGTACCGGGAGCACCGCCGCGAGCCGACCCCCACGCCCCGCTCACCTTGGCCTCGGCGCCCAGCCCTGCCAGTGTGGCCAGCGCCAGCAGCGAGCAGAGGCGCGCCCCGCGGACCGCCATGTCGGGCCCCGCCGCTTTATCGCCGCTCTATCGCCGCTCTATCGCCGCCGGGACCCCGCCGCCTGCCGCCATCACTTCCGCCTGCCGCCGCCCTCACGTGAGCTGCCGTCCGTCGCGCTGGCGGCCCCGCGGGAACGGCGGCGCCGCAGGATGGTTCCGGGGCGCGGGGCAGCCGGCACTAAACTGTTGGTAGAATCGTGGAATCGTCCACGTTGGAAGAGACATTTAAGATCATCCAGCCCAACCGCCAACCCAGCACTGCCACTGTAACCCTTGACCACTGTAATCACTAAACTACATCATCCAGCGCCAGATCCAGATGCCCCTTACACACCTCCAGGGATGGTGACTCCACCACCTCTCTGAGCAACCTGTTCCAATGCCTGACCACAATAACACTGAAATTTTTTTCTAATACCTAATCTGAATCTCTCCTGTCAGCTTAAGGCCATTTCCTCTGGTCCTCTCACCGCAGGCACTGCAGAAGAGATTAGCCCCCGCCTCACTACAACCTCCCTTCAGGCAGTTGTGGAGAGTGACAAGATTCCCTCTGAGCCTCCTCTCCTGGAGGCTAAACAACCCCATCTGCCTCAGCCGTTCATCACAAGACATATTTTCTAGACCTTCCACAAGCCTTGTTGGCCTTTGTTGGACATGCTCCAGTATCTCTACGTCCTTTTAAAAGTGAAGGGCCCAGAATTGGACACAGGTCTTGAGGTGTGGCCTCATCAGTGCTGAGTACATGAGGTTGATCACTTCCCTAGTTCTACTGGACACACTATTCTTGATACAGACCAGGATGTCATTGGCCTTCCTGGCCACCTGGGCACACTGCTGGCTCTTACTGGGCTGGCTGTCGACCACCACCCCCAAGTCCCTTTCTGCAGAACTCAAGCCACTCATCCCCCAGCCTGTGGCACTGTGTGGAGTTGTTGTGACCCAAGTGCAGGACCTGGCACTTCGCCGTGTGGAACCTCAGCCCACTGATCAAGTCTGTCCAGGTCTCTCTGCAGAGCCTTCTTACTCTCAACCAGCTCAATACTCCCACCCAGCTTGGTGTCACCTGGAAATTTACAGAGGGTGCTCTCAATCCCCCCATCCAGATCATCAATAAAGATGTTAAACAGGACTGGCCCCCAAACTGAGCCCTAGGGAACACCACTGGTGACCAGCCACCAACTGGGCTGAACTCCATTCACCACAACTCTCTGGACCTGGCCATTCCGCCAGTTTTTTACCCATCAAAGAGTCCACAAGCAGGCAATTTTTTCTAGGAGGATACTGTGGTACAATGTTGAACACTTTACTGAAGTCTAGATAGGCACATCCACAGCCCTTCTCTCATCTGCTAAGCGGGTCACTTTGTCATAGAAGAAGAGCAGGTTGGTCAAGCAGGACCTGTGTTTCATAATTCCATGCTGACTGGGCTTGATCCCCTGGTTTTCCTGCACTCAGGATGATCTCTTCCATAACCTTGCCTGGAACCAAGGTTAGGCTCACAGACCTGTAGTTCCCTGTATCCTTGGCCTGTTGAAATGGGTTAGAAGTGATGATTAGTAGGACTCTAAATGAGGTGTGCGAGTGGCACATAATCCAGTTTTTCCACGTTTGAGTATACAGTTATATAAATTGTATAAATCTTCATGCATTTTATAGACAGATGTTTCCCTGAGAAGATATCCCTAAAATTCAGCAATGTTCCCCATTCATTGTGTGATTGTTAGTTATTTCTGCCCAAGAGGGCTATGTTCACCTTCTTGCAGAGAGCAGCCAGCCTTTGTGAGTAGCAGTGTTTCCAGCCCTAAGACCTGGCAGATCAAGCAGTCTACAAGTCTTCCCTACTTGTGTAGGAACCCCAAATCCACCCGATGCTGCCAGAGCTGGATCCAGCCTCTCTCCCTGGCATGGCAGCTGCTGTCAAGCGAGGGCTTGAGCCCAGCTTGGGAAACTGTGTGGCCTCATCTCAGCTCCTCTGACACACTTCACAGAGGAACAGCATCCTGTGTGACTCAACCCATTTATTCCCTTTCCTCCTTTTCATACCTTGTGTCTTTCTTATAGCCAGTCCAGTACCTGAAGGGAGCCTACAAGAAAAATGGAGAGAGACTGTTTACAAGAGCAAGTACTGAGAGGGCAAGGAGGAACGGCTTCAAACTGGTAGAGGGTAGGTTTAGATTAGATATTAGGAAGAAATTATTGTGAGGATGGTGAGGCACTGGCACATGTTGCCCAGAGAAGTTGTGGATGACCCATTCCTGACAGTGTTCAAGGCCAGGTTGCATGGGGCTCTGAGCAACCTGGTATGGTGGAAGACGTCACTAACCCTGGCAGGGGTATTGGAACCAGGCTGATCTTTAAGGTCTCTTTCAACCAAAACCATTCTATGATTCTATGATTTTCTGTCTAAACTGCTAAGTAGCAGTACTGTACATTACCAAGAGCTACCCTGTTTCCCCTCCTTCCCCAGCCCCCAGTTATTGGCTGTAATTTTGTAATCCTTTAGATACAGTATACTTTTCAATGTGCTGTTCACTTCATTCTGTTACAATGAGTTGTGTAATACCAACAGCACATCGGGCATCTCAGTAAAGGAGCTTGAGTTACTATGGAAACACAAAACACCTTTATTTAAAATTCAGGGAAAATTGCCAGCAGACTATAATGAGCATACATCAGGTTTCAGCCTTAGCCAAACAATTTGTCTATTTAATGACTGTATCTGCAATGAAAGTGTTTTGAAGCGTGAAGGTGGCTCTGTGTCTTCCCCACCACCCACAGTCACAGTCTACGACAGGCGGATTGACTGCTGAGTTGAAAAACATACTGATTCTTTAGAAGAACACGGATCACATTTTGAGCTGAAATAAATAATAAGCAGTTTCAGAGGCATCACTGCATTTGGAAGAGTTCAATGTAGGAAAAGACAGCCTGATAAACTAATTTTTTAGCATATTCAGAGAGTTCTGATACGCAGGTAATAAATGCACTTTTATTTAGATGGCTGGAACAGCCTTTGGGACCTTCAAGCCCAGTCTGGGAGCTTTCTCAAACCCAGGGACACCAAGAAAATAAACAGGAACTTATGAGCCACAGGCTCCTGGTGCTGCAGGAGATTACTTCTAGAAGACGAGTCCATTCTTCCTCCAGAAAACAATAAGTAGTGATTTAGTAAGCTAAACTGCTGGATGAATTATTAAGAAAAGAGTACTGGAAGTTCGTATCTTAACATTTAGATTTTTTTTCAGGTTTTCTTTAAAATTGATTTGTCAGCTCACCAGTATCAGAAGCAATATTATTAAAGTACAGTTAAAAAAAAAACAAAAAAAAAGGAAAAGACAGCTGAAAAATGTAAATGAAAGTTGATTTTAAGAAAAGTATTAAATTATTGCCCTGACTACAACTGCTTTTCAGCTAGCTAGTCTCCCAGAAGGGGAGCTTTATATTTCCAGGCATTCAGAGTGGGCTTCTACATTTCCTTTTCTGTTGCAGGAGCCTTCCCAAAGTCATATTGTCTCTGTAGCCAGCAGTGCACTAAACTGTGTCTCTGCTTCTGCTTACTGTGCTGCACTGACTCACATGTGAATATGGGTATTTTAAAACCTTTTCCCTGAAAAGTACCTTTATGCACTAAGTGGTAATTACATTGGACTCTACTGTGCTGTTTCAAACAATTAGTAGGGTTGCTTCACACACTGCAGCTGAACAGGCCTTCACTGTCACGAGGTGGATGTTCCTCAGGGCAGGTAGGGATAGACAGTATTTTCCATAATTTAAATCATCTGCATTATGATTATTTTTTACTAATGCAAATTACCATCTTTTTATGTCAGTTCAGCCTATTCACATTCAGAACTTGCCTGCTTCTCTTCTTTTTCCCAGCTGAGAAAATCTGTTAATTATCAACAGTAATATAAAAGAAAAATCTGAGGGGATTATGTAAATAAATGATTGAATCAGCACTTCTGCAGTCATTGCCAACATGAAAGCCATGTGATATTTGCACAGAAAAAAACCCAAAGTAAATGCAGATTCTTTTTTGTCTATTCTCTATGTTCAGTTTAAAAGTTAAAATGATGGCAACCCATACTTAGCAAAGAAACATTGGAATCAATTAATTACAAAGTCAGTTACTCTAAGCTAATGAGAAATTCACCTTTCAGCACATGGATCACCAGCATCTGTTTGAATATGTTCTGTTACTGGTACTGCATCCCTTAAAATAAACAGCAGGGTTTTATTTGATTAGTTTCTGTTTTGGGACAAAACCCCACTGGGTCAGTTCAGGTCTATCTGGTATTCTGGCCTTGTGGTCTTTGGTCTCTGGAGATCACAAAGAGAAATCGATGCCAGTGGGGTGGATGGGGTACAAGATTTACCATAAAAGCAAGCTCTCCTAATATAGTTCATCTCAGAGACCCATTACATTACAGTAATGCAATGTAATGGCTCGTGGCTTCCTTCCACAACGGAGGCATTATTTTGCAATCTGCTGTTGGGAGTTACGTAAAGCCTTTCACAGCAGAAATGCATGCATATGGAAAGGACAAGCTAGGCAAACTGTTCACCTCTGTATTTCTATATTCGTATTGATATTTATGATAGGAAGCAAATGGAGCGAAGTGCTGAAAGAGCTCTGCATTTATTTTATCTTTCTGTCTCAGTGAATCCACTCTTGACTTTTCTGCAGGCTGTAAGAGTTCAAGGTCCCTCCCTGCTAATGCAAGGTCAGTTGGTACTCTGGCACTGGAGCAGCTGACTCCCCATATTGCATACATCAGGAGCTTGCCGTGTTTTGCTTATGGTTTGAATTAGTGACATATGTCATGCTCTTATCAATGCAATTCCTGGTGCACGTCCGTTCCTTCAGTGAAGGAGACACACTGCAAATACAAGGAACAGCAGCTTATAGGTGAGAATGGGGCTTCAGCTCTTTAACCATGGTCTGAAATCCACAACTCTGGCTTCATCCCTTGCGGCATCAAGAACAGCTTCTGCATTTGTTTGTTTAATCCAAAATGTATTAATAGCCTCCACCAGCCCTGACCCAGCAGGACCTCAGACACCCTGCATGCATTGCCCTTGGGAGAGACAAGGTCAGTGCTGCTCCAAACACTTGTCTTGTACTCCCTGTTCTTCTTCCTCAGAGAACTTTTGCCAATGGTGCAGAGGCAACCATGCCCAAAAAGGAACCACAGTTTCCTTCCCATACTGTAATAAATCTGTGCTGCCTGGTTTGTATTCAAAGGGATCAGCACTAAAAGTGAAGTCTCTATGAATCCAGAACGCGCTTTACCCAGCGCCAGCCATTTCATTCCAATCTTTACTGCAGCCTGCATGTAAATACCATAGGCAGTGACAAATATGTTAAAGGCAAGGTAAGATTATGTTTATGATACAACACCAGGCCTTTTTGTTGTAAACTTTATCATTACTTTTCTCAAACTTGTTGCTATAGGTTAGCAGAGGGGCTAAAGCAGAGGGGCTTTAATCAACAATCTCAACAAGAAAACTGGGAAGCCCTCCATGCATTGGCTCCATTTTCTTCCTTTGCCTGCTATTTTGTTCACTTTTCCAAAGCACACATCAAGCAAGCCCTGGCTGGATGTGGGCCCCTCATTCACACTTCGGTGTCAATAGGAAATGAGGAGTGTACACTCAGCATCTTGCTGGCCTGGGCAGCAATGCAGTTACACTGCAGATGCCTGCTTTAATTAGGAGATCTTTACTTTGCCAGCAGACCTGGGCAAGACAAAATGAAAGCTTGGAGTCAATGAATTACATTTTGCTCTTTTAACCTTTCTTCAGTTGGCATTTTCAACTTTTCTTAGATCTTGGCTTACCTATTGCATTTGATTCTACTTCCACTGGTCTCTGTAACATTAGCAATATTCTTTTTCTTTTAGATACTTCATCCCTTATAATTGCAAGAGCAGGAATTTCTGTATTCTTATTTAGCCAGGAAACCATTCATAACCATTGCTTATCCCTAGCAACCACAGTATCACACAAGGTATTTCTTACAAAGAAATTCCAATAATTCCGTATATGTAGACCTGCACAGAGAAGGTAAGTTGCATTCAAAGGTAGCATTGTGCAAAGTGAGTCAGATACTTCAGGTGACCACAAATATTGACACAATGGCAGTATTTTGTATTCTGAGCTTGTACACCATGGTGATGTACACGCTGACCAGGATTAACCCTTTGTCTGCTGCCCTTAACCATTACAGTTGTCAAATTCATAGGCAACTAAAATGTGCACAAAAACTTAAAATCAAGTGAAGTCATCTAAGTAAACATGATCCTGAGTAACTGCTTTCTAAGGCGAACTCATTTTGGAGGGATCTTAGCCAAAATTGTGGTACCACGAGGTATTTTTAATGTCAGTCCTTCCACACTGGTGTCTGTGCCTTGGTGCTCACTCGGGCGGCGAAAAGTCTTCTTCATTCAGATCAGAGGGAGTGACATCACTTTTACATAAAGGGAGATTCTGGCCTTTGTGCTTCATTCAGATTAAATCTCTACAGAGACAACCTAAGAGCTGGCTCTCCTAGTGCTGCTAACAGAATCGATTTTATGCCACCGCATCGACAGAGTTTGTGCGGAGGATACGGGAGCGGCGAATGCCCTACTTGCTCTGTTCCCATGACAACACCCTGCAAAGCAGCTCCCTGCGAGCTTCCCTCTGACTGCCTCATCGCATCTGACAGCGTGCCCAGGCTCTGACTTTCAACCCAGACAACGCCTCTTCCTTCAATTAATGAAGAGCATTTTACAAAGAAAAAAGGTCTATTTGAAATAGTGATGTTTTGATCGTCAGAGCAAAGGCATTAAGCTCTTCATCACCCAAACACAGGGAGAATGGCTGAGTTTGATTTGCCATTTACACTGCACACTGCTGCTTGGTAATTTAGTCGGGAATGACTTTTGGTTTTGCTGCAGAGACTATATATTTTTTTCATTGGTGCTGTTTCTCCATGTATGCTGAAGTGAATTAATATTTAACAGCGCTTCACGTAACTCCTGATTTCATGTAGTAGATGGCAAGGAGTTGCTCTGACTAATATTCTGAAGAGAACGATCTGCTTTTGTTGTGGGGAACCTTGTCCTGCCAGTCTTCCAAAAGTTGTCTGCCTCCTGGCACTGCAATAATGAAGCCTTGGGCCAAATACAGATCAGTCAAGGCAGCAGCTGTCCAGGTAGAAGTCTTTGGAGCTGATGGTTTTGGCTGTATAGCTGAAAAATGTGTAGCATAAAGATGAGTTCAGGGCATCCTAGAACAGCAAGTGCCTGTAAGAGGGGCACCGTGACTGTGTTGGTGAGACAGACCCTGTGTGCCCCTCCTTTGACTGCAGTGCTCTGAGCACCCCTTGCCTCATGCCTCTGTCTGTGACTTGAAAGGCTTGCATGACCCAACTCTGGAGCTGGCTTCACCTTCACAGGGCTCAGCATGAGGTGCTCCCTGCACTGCACTGGAGGATGCTGACAGGCCCACAGGTGATGGCAGATAACCCTTCTGGGCTTCTGCCTCACCAGCAGCAACTGAACTCAGTGTGCCCTGACTGCTGAGATTTTTTAGAACTGCAAAGACTTGGTATAAAATCCACTGCAAAAGCTCACTGCCTCCATAGATGGAAAGCATTCTGTAGGTTGTGAGCTCAGGGTATCTACCAGAAGGCTGTTTGTCCTGCTTCTTGGTGACCACAATGTGTGTATTTCAATTCAGTCCACTATTCAGTGTTATCTAGCCCAAGCATTTCTGTGACCCCAGTGTCAGCCTACACAGTACCTCAATTACTGGCTAATCTGCTGTTCCATTTTATTTGATCTGAGCCTTAAAGACCAAATCACGTGTACTGCAAATTACTCGATGCCCATCCTTAACTTGGATGGCTTCAAGCAGGTGCTGAGGAACAATTAGATCACTGTCTGTAGAAGCTGCTATTTAACTGAGAAAGAAAAGACAACTCTAAATAAGACAGATGCAGAGAGAGCTCAAAGCTTGCTCATACTGATAATGAAAATTAATCAAACATCATTAGCAGTCTCCAGAGAGTTCAGTACATCATGTGCTTCTGGTTGTTCTCCGCCTGATGAGAGCACCCACTTCTTTCAGCTCAAGGGCAGAAAGGAGATTTACTGCATCAACTAAGAGATCAAAATTTGGAGCCTTTTTGAAAGAGAGTGGGGTGGCTTTCTTTGAAAGCAGTTTGGGCCAACCTGCAGTTTAGTGGTGGTGAGCAGCCATGATCTCTAGAGAGGTCAATAAATACATGCAAGTGACTGTACTAAATACATAACCTTGATTTTCTTCCCATAGAGTGATACTTACCTGGAGACAGTCCATTCTGAGTGGTGCTTCCCGGGAGACTACTTCTACACCACTTAAATGCAACTGTGATGGGCTCTCGGGTAAGCAGCATATTCCACGCAGGAGAGCTGTGGGGACAGTAGGTAATTAACACCAATCTCCTATGGATTATCTTAGCACATAGTTAATTCTACTAAAACCTCATGTCCTTCCTTTTGCCATATTGCCTGTCTTCTTCACTTGCCAGGTTGCCCTAACTTTCACTCACCAGCCTCAAGACCTGGACACTGAGTCCATTTTGTTTGTATCATGTTTAACATATTGGACTCCTTATTAGAGCTTCTGGGCTTTACAAGTGGGTGTTTTGTTTGAATTTTGTGTTTGTGTCTTTTGGGTCTCTTTGTTTACCCACCACCACGGCTTATGTTTATAGTTTGGTATTGTGGGTATGGTGGGGAAAGTGAATAACTGACCTTGCTTGTCCAAGATGCATCAATTCAGGCTTAAAAATCAAGAGAATAAAATCTAAAAGAGTAAAGGAGATTCGAGGTTTCTATTTGCACATGAGCACATAGTTGTACAGACCTGCAGCACTCCCACAAACTAGTCTTACAGCTGGTGCACATTAACCCTTCATCCTGTCATGCACAGTCATGAGACCTTCCCTCCTGAAGGTGGGTTCTGGGATACCCCACTGACCTCACTGCGATCACAGTGCCAAGGTTGGGGCTTTGCCTTTGCTGTGCCTGGCCTCTATTGCATTAGTTACCTGTGATCCTCAGGAAAAAACAAGCCATATTTTCCCCCTAAAGCAATAAGAGGTGCATCTGTATCACCCTAACTTGATTTGCGATGGCGGAGAGCGGAAGTGCGGGCAGAGCAACTGATGTGGGCTCGTTGTCATCAGTGTCTTCTAATACAATTTTTGAATGAGAGTATCCTATTAACTTCCTTTGTACAGACTACAGTGATTCATTACATTACAGCTTTCTCCAAGTAGGTTTTTTTCAGCTGACACTGTGCTCAGATGGTCTCTGGATAGGTACAGGTGAACCCCTTTTCCCTTCTTTACAATAACTACTTAGACAGTGTGTGAATTCCCAGTAGAGCACTGTCGAATGTTCTCCTGAGGGCAGAAAATTCTCCCTGGGGTGGAAAATGATCTTTGCAGGAGAGGGAGGAGTTTGCTGAGAGTTAAATAACACCCAAATATTATCAGCATAAACTCAGCACCCCTTGTTGAAACAAGGTTACGTGTTCTCTCTTCAGCTGCACCTCCCACCAGGTGGAGCGAGCGCTGCCCCGTTGTGCCACACAGCCCTGAAGCACATGCACAGCACAAGCAAACAGGATTTTGGAGATTCTGTGGTGGGACAGGTTGCTGATGAATATGCCCTGCACACCTGCAGCAGCAAGGACAAGAGCTTTTTGCCTGCCTTATCCTGCCCATGTGTCTGGGCTGTCCATCCCCCCAGCCTGCAAACTATAACCACTGCATGCTCAGAGAGCAAATTATTTGGAAAGGCCTTAGAACCAGAGGAAGAGATAAATTCCTCACCTACATACTCTCCTTCTCCTCATTAGAATAACCTTTTCAGAGCTCCTTTCTATGAGAATCAGAAACAGCAGCAGCTCTGCTGTTAAATTGTTGCTCTGTAGCAAGCCCCTCTAGGAGCCTGTCCCACTTGACACTTTATAGCTGTTAAAACATTGACCAGGACCATAAGAGAGATGTCCCCACTGAGACATTGCTCAGTCCTTGCAGCTAAACCACACCTGAGGTCCTCACTTTATTCGTTAGTTAATTGGAAGTCACTGAGCAGGACACTGGAAGATGGCTCATGACCTTAATATCACAGCATACAAAGCAGCAGGAGGAAAGAGATGGTTCACAGAAGTTTTCTTGCAACAAAACATGGTCTCGGTTGGAGAAAATTTACACAGGAGAATGCTAAGCTGTAAATGCCAAGTTAATTAGTCCTCATGCATAATCTGTTCTTAAAAATACACTATCTTCTCCTTCTAGAGGAACTAGAGCCCATTTCCCCTTCTGTTAGCCTTAAAAGTAAATCTGAAAATGTCATTGAAGCTTAAACCAAGAAACATGATGATGCTTTCAGTAGAGAAGCTTTCTGTGAGTAGGAGTCAAAAATCCTCAGATTTCCTCTCTAAACCTGCCAAACAGAAGGCCAAACAGCCTTCCCGGGGCACCACTCACAGGAGACCCATTTCACCGGATTCTCAGATGACTGCATTGTTGAGGCCCAGTTTCCCTGTTACACCAACTCCAAGACACATTTTGCCCAATTATGGGGTTTCTCCTTCTCTGCCAGCACCCAAAAAGGCTAGTGGCAAAATCCTAATCATTTTTCATATGTCCTGGTCTCCACTGACCTGGATAAAACCAGGTCATTGGGCTGCAATGCACTCGTGCTGGGCTCTATCTTCTGCCCAGGGATTTTGAAGTGATTTTTTGATTTGTGATCCAGGAAAGACCAATGATCAACTCCCAGTTACATTTCTATTTTCAAATTAAGAGTTAGTTCTCTCTGGTGTTGCACAATTTCTCCTTGCCGTTGTTTTCCATGACTCAGTATGTTTTGCATTTGTCAAGAGCCTGGTCACTCACCTTGCTCCATCTGATCTGTCTGTGGAGGAACAGAGTACTGGGGTTTATAGCAACACTTTAAAATATATTGGTTTCTCATTGGGTTCACAGGTCTCAGTATTACTCCTTTCCTTAAGCAGTATTTTTCAACACTGCCTTTGCCAGCATTGCCATTGAGATGCTTCCCAGCTGGCAACACCTGGAAAATGAGGTGTCCAGCTGTACACCCCTGGTTTGCAGTGGTAGTTGGCCTTGCCTGCCGTTTCCTTCCAGCAGTGAGAGTTTTTGGGTGGCTGGATTCAGGTCTTCCACCCCAATCTTCCTGGCAGCCCTCTCTTAGTGCTTAATCCCTTGGTAGGAGCAATTGCTGCCTTTCTTCTGCCACTAAGCTGGGGCACCAGCTTTCTGCAGCCCCCATGTCACCCGTGGGGCTGCTGCCTGGCAAGAGCACAGGGACACTGTAGCCTGCTGTGCCCCAGCATGGTCCCTGCAGCTTCAGCCCGGGCCAGCCCAGCCAAGCCAAGCACAAACAGCAGCGAGGCACTGCCAGGTACCACAGCACAGGGCACGGAGCCTGTGCAGGCTGTGCCAGCCCCACAGGCAGTGCACCCCCTGGAGGCACCCTGAAGAGTTAGGTGGTGGTTTTCTCACCTACAGCAGCGGTGTCTGCATTCCATTGCAGGGAGGAGGCTGTTTCTCCTGGTCTTTGAGAAAGAGAGGTGGGAGGCAGTGAGCAGAAAATCAGTGCTGGCCCTGCCACTGTCCAGGGGGGAGAGGTGGACAGCAGAGATGAGACACATAGGGCTGAAAAGGCACTAAGGGCTCCCCATCTTCTGCAGATACCCCACCTGGGTATCTGCACCACCTGGTATGTTTAGTGAGCACATAGCTTTGCACCACTTCCCCTTGTGTGAGTCAGAAGCTTTTCTGGAGAGTCCAACTGTGTTTCACAGTGGGGGCAGCCACAAGCCCCAGGCATCAATCCCACTGCACTCAAAAAAAGAAAGGGAGAAAGTCCCTGCAGCACCATCCCTCCAGCTAGTTCTCCTGCTGCTGTGGTTTCCTGTCGTTCCTAAACTCTTGATATTTTTAGGTTGTTGACTGTCTTCACACCCACTTTGAGAGTGATGAAATCTCATCCTAGGGAAGTGGTGGCAGCACCACTCTAGTAACAAAATCATTAAATCAATTGCCTTTTCAGCAATGCCACCTCTGGTGAAATGTCACTGACACCTACAGTGTCATCTCCAGAGACTGTAGCCTTTCGTCAGCCATGTGGTTATTAACAGAGGAAGAAAAGGAGGAGACCAGCACATGGCTGAGCTACCCCAGCAGTGCACAGCCCTTGAAAAAGGGAGAAAAGAGAAAACTCACCTTAGGAAAAGGAGCAGACTTTCAATTGATAGAAACCTGATACCTCACCTCCATTTATTAAGTGAGCAGGTGATAAAGCAATACAGATCTCAACCAATATTTGCCCCATAAAATAAACGCAGCAATACACAGCCCTAAAGCGTATGTTTATATCAAAATAAGTCATCTATCTGAGACATACAAATCAGATTTGTTTTCACAACATGGTGAGCATCACGTTATCATCAGTAATAGAAAAGGCCATAAAAAGGACCTCCCCAGAGAACTATTAGATAACAGATTACCCTGGAGATAACTGTGAAGAGATGACCCAGCAGGTCTCATCTAATCAGCTGCTCCACTGGCAGAGGTGATGAAAAAATGTTGATGGACCTCATCAGGACACAAAATGCATGCAAATAATTGCTGCTGGGCTACTCCTGGCAATGGCCTCTGGCTTTCCACTTGGATCAGCAGCAGCTGCTGCTGCAGAGTGGCCAACCCAGAAGGAGTTACAGTGGCTGGTCAGCTTTATAGCTGTTTGGACCAATGTGGTGGGAGGTGGTAGTGTCACGGGGAGAGCCCCAGGGTGCTCCTGCTCTGCTACTGCCTGCCCACGTGCCCTTGGGTGCATCACTTGCAATGAAACACAGACACAAACTGGGAGCCTGACAGCCACTCTCCACCAGATCTCCAGGACTCTAAAATTTTCAGCGAGGGTCGATGTCTTACTCACATGGGCCATCTTAATTGCAAGAGCCCCACCATCAAGATCTTGCATGTTCCACCAGCTTTGGAAGCTCTGGTGGACCTACCAAGGCTTCTGTTTAATGTCTTCTTCTTTGCAGGCTTTGTCTCTGCTTTACACATGACCAAAATGAAGACAAGACATTGGAGGGGGCAAAGGTGTTTTGTCCCACCACGCTTTGCTGACCACATGAGCACAAGGACAGTCCTGGGGAGCCCTTTGGCCCAGGAGCAGCTGGCTCATTTTTCCTGAGGCTCCTTGGGAAGGGGGGTTGTGCTTGCCTTCACCTGTGAGAAGTTTTTGTGCAGCATGACAGTGTTAATCAGCTGGGGCATAAATCATTCAACAAAACCCACTGCCACCCCAGGGGCTTCTCGTAACATCCTCTCAAAGCTATCTTTTTGTCTCCCAAGTCCTTCCTATCCCAGATAGTTTCAAGCATTGCTCTCTTCTCTGCCCCCAGGCCACCTGCCAAGAGGCAGCAGGTCCCTCAGTTACAAGGCCATGCCTGGACTTCCTGCAAACCCATGTCATGGAGAGGTTGCCAAAGGTGCATAGACACACGCCTGTGCTGCAGATAAGCAGGATCAAGCACTGAGGGCTTGCTGAACTGGTCCATAGCATTCAGCTGCTTTGCCATTTACCTCTGTGGCCATGCAAGTTCTTCTGTAGATACAGAGATCTGATGTTACTTCCCGTAGTCTATAATCCCTATGGACTGAGGTGAGCACCTGTCTCCTGTAGCAGCTGACCTGTCTTACAGAGCATTCTGTTCACAGGAGTCACCTCTGAAAGGCTTCCAGCACCAGAGCAAGTCCTGCTCTGCACAGAATGAATGGAATTTTGCCCATTGATTCTTCATTTGCATGTGCTAGGACTCTGCTCTCTAGCATCAGGAATAGTCTGAGTAAGTCTAGAAACCTGTAGCAGCTCCAGGAAGCACAAGACATTATTTTTGCCTGTACATTTATCCTCTTCATTTTTTCTCCACTTTATTGCTGGAGCCTGGTTTCTTTCCACGCTCAGAGAAAGGCAGCCCAGCGCCAAGGAGAGCCAGTTCTACTGGGCTTGGAGTGCTCCTGCTCCACCAAAGGTTTTTACTGTGGGACTTTGAGTGGGTAAAAGGATAATTTCTAATTGGTAATACAGAGCTCAACTACTGCTCCAGCAGCCTAAAGCCCATCTGGGCAGAGACAGCAAGTCCCTAAATTCACATTCAAACTTTTGGGGAAGACCCTCATCTCAGGCTTTTGCACTTATGTCTGTGTTCACATGGCTATTGCACACATGCCTCACTTCATCAAGTCTTTTGTTCTGGCCACTTTCTTTTCCTAGTTTTCCAGAGTTTACAAAGGGCCTTCCTATTTGCCTGCACTGGCTGGCATTGCCTCAGCAAGCTGCAGCCAAACACAGCATAAACACTCAGCTGTCTGACGCCTTCTCTGGGAGGGAGACACATGGCAACAAAAGGCTGAGATTTCAAGTGCTCACATTTAACCCAAATGCCTTGTGCCGTTTATCCTGCCTCATTAGTGCATCTCCACTGCTTCTCTTCTTTGGTCTGATGGAAATTCCCAACAGTATTTCCAAAAACAGTTCAGAGCCCCATCAGACTAAAGAGTGAAATTAACTCCTGTCTTCAACAGAGAATTGCACTGAAAACAAAAAAACCCCAGCATATCCAGGGAACAAGCAAATAAATTGTAATATCAGTGTAACTTTATTTAGATTTAATTTGACATTTAGCACAGTAATAAGCACAGAAAGAAAAAAGTACCAAAATACCAAACTCATAGCATATAAAATAATCAAATATATTTCATATTTAGTGAAATATTTCTACAACACATCAGTGGGACTGACCTGGACAGCCCAACCCTGTAAATACATACATATATATATAGCTGTGTTTTATAAAATATTGTATGTAGAGAAAGCACTGAAACTTATCACCAAAATAGAAAATAGCTCAAAATACAGATAGTTCAGATTTGCTAGACATACCCAATATCGAAAAGAGGTTCAAACCCACTGCAGGAGATAAAGCTCCAACTCAGATGTCCTGGCAGGTGAGTGGGCACAGACTGGCTAAAGATGGCAGGAGCCTGGCTGGTGGGATGGGCTCCAGATCTGAGCCAATGGCCATGAGGTGACAAGAGTTCCTGGTCCTCACCCAGGACCATCAAGACACTTCCTAAGTGGGAATGTCAGCGACGCTGTCAGTACTTGCGGCTGATGCTCCGCTCGGTGGGATCCATGGGCACAAGGTGCAGGGAGGATTAGGGGCAGGAGCAGCTTGGATCCTGCAGGAGCCCCCCAGCCTAGCCAAGCCACCCTGCAGCCTGTGCCCACCAGGGCCAAAGGGCTTTTGCTAAAGGAAGAGCTGCCGGACCAGCGCTCTCGCTCCTGTGGCACAGAGGGACCGGCTGACAGCGGATGCACAACATCACAGAGATATTTTTCTGATTTTTAAAGGTACCTCTTCAGCAGATGAGAAAGATTAATTATGAGCTTTTAAAAATCTAGAAAGCTGCTTTTGTGCGAGGCCAGGGCCCCCCCAGGCAATGCCATAGGTTTGTTTGTTCTGGTCCACAAGCGAGTGACACGAGAAGTAGCAACCCTGATGCTACAAGACAGTAACACCAAATGAAACGCTTGTCTTGGCAAAGACTCCCTCCTCACCCTGAGGGTAATCCAGGTTAGTGTCATACCTAAAATCCCAGGCAATTTGTAGATAGATATAAAAAATATGGCATTTCTGGCAGCAGCACTAAAGTACAACAGGAGATGATAACCCACAGTAGCACACAACCTGGCTGCTGTGGGTGCTTCAGGCTGGGTGCTGGGAAGGCAGAGGCACCAGTCCTGGTGGCAGGGGAGAACCAAGGGCACGTTGGGGCCATCTGGGTCCTGATGTACCATTGAGGCTCTGTATCTGATGCTTTCCAGACAACGTATTTTTGTGCTTGTTTGGTGCTTTTTCGCTCAATACAATGATTAATTTTTTTGACTACCCCCACAGGAAGACAGCCAAGGCTTCCCTGGAGGATCCCTCCTCAGTGGGTTTTGAGCCCTGTGCCAACCCCACAGTGAGCTGGGGGCTGTGGAAGATCACCCTGGGAGCCCTCCCAAACCCTGTTTCTGTGCTTCTGCCACACCACTGCGGAGAACTCTCTAACCCATTAATAATTCTGCAATTGCTCTTTCTCATCAAGCCAGCAGTTGCATCCTTAATTACATGGCAACAATACTATGCTAACAGGATGAGCTATAATTCCTAGGTGGTATTAACATTGTTATTTTGCTCTGAGTAACTTCCTGGTAATGGCCATTTGAATGTGGCAATATCAATTAAGTAAATATAAATGCTTAGTTCCTGGAAAAATCATTAATAAAAATCTCATTTTGATAGCCTCTAATGACAGCTAAATATAATTACTCATATGAGGCCACTATAAAAAGTATTTTTCTCATCAGAAGAAATTCATAAGGTTTTCCCAACTGTTTGTAATAAAGAGGACAGGTTATAGAAAAGTCCAGAAAATAAGCACACATTTGTTTCTCAAAAAACATAGATAAACATGACAATATCTCTAAATTACTGGCTACAAACAGGATTTCATTTAGCTCTACTCAAGCTGTAGCCTAGTATAAATGTTTTCAAAGCAGCGCGCTGCTGTTTCATCCGGAACAGCTGCACAGGATTTCTTTGATGTCAAGCTCTTGTGTGTGGATGGTGTTTCAATTTCTCTTTACGCCTCCAAACTGCTGGAACAGGAGGGAGAAGACACTCAGTAAAATAGGCATTTTTCATAAAAAAAAAAAAAAGGCAGCATAATTTGCCCTTGAATGCAGTACTAAGAAATAATTTATCACTGCAGTGGCAACAGAACTCGACTGCGTCTCTCGCATCCCTGTTTCAAAGGAGACAGGGAAAATACCCAGTGGTTTTGCATGGTTCCCTCACAGTGCTGTACCTGGCATTCCCTGGGATCACACACTGCCAGCTCTCCTGGCCATTGGCTGTCCTGGGCACACAGCAGGTGCACATGTGCTCTCTTCCTGACTCCCTGCACTAGTCCGTACATCCCTCAGGCACTCCCCGAGGACCATAAATACAATTAGCTGAAGAAGCTGTGCTCCTTCCCCACTCCTACCCAGGCTCCTTGAGCTCAGTGGTGTCCAGCACAGCAGGCTGGAGCTGCACAAGGGCTGCAGGACATCCAAAATTACTGTGGCTGGTCGTGACAGGCAGCTAAAGAAGATGCTGACCTGCATCACCTGCCAAAGATGCTTTCTTAAGCTGTGAGGAAACGTTTCTTAGGTTGCTCATCACTCAGCAACCACAAGTGCTACCTGCAAAGGCACATTAAGTGCAAATCCCCCTCTCAGACACTCGATGCCTGCCAGTTTCTTAAGTCAGAGGCAGGAACCAGTGATACATCTCTTATTCACAGTGCTCAGAGAGAAGGAGCCTCATGCTGCGCCTGGAAGGACAGGGTTTTGCCCTGCCTGCTGCCTGCTTGCCTGCAGATCCAGGCACCAC
This sequence comes from Corapipo altera, assembly GCF_003945725.1. Classification (NCBI taxonomy): domain Eukaryota; kingdom Metazoa; phylum Chordata; class Aves; order Passeriformes; family Pipridae; genus Corapipo; species Corapipo altera. The sequence continues at coordinate 3,419,699 of NW_020884904.1, read as the reverse complement.
AACTACACACATTTAGGAGGTATAGCATATATTTATCTTTCTCTGGGGAGATAAGGCTGAAAAAGTCCAGGACACTGGGAACAGCTGGCAGGAAGGCAGCTGGGGCAATGCGGGGAGAAGTGGCAACACCATTATCTCCAGGCAGGATCTCTCTCTCAAATATTGATGTGGGTTTACCAGCCTTGCTCTATAAATATTTTCCAGAAAAAGGTTTGTTTGGGAACAATGTCAAAGTAGAACTCAAGGAGTCTTCCAAGTGACCTCCAAAAAATACGCTTCCTAAGGCATTTCACTCTGTGTGTCTTTTCAGACACTCACTTTGATGTGCAATGTTTACCAGAAAAAAAGCAGCAAAAGCTGACAAAGGCTGCTGAAAAAGCCAGGGACTCCATTTCAAAACTAATGAGTTGATGAAACAATTTCTACCAGGGTCGGTGAGCTCTCTGTCTCCTGCAGCAATGATCTGGGGGCTTCTGCATGCCCCTACTGGGGGGCACTGAGCCATCAGGCTCAGGGATCCACAGGCAGCTCACCTCCTCAGTCAACTTACTGCTCTCCTGCCGCAGCGCTGTCACTGCCCACAAACGGGATTTCTTCCCTGTCCGTCTTCCCCAGAACAAGGTGGTGCTTCTCCATGTTTATGACACACTGTAGAGAATAAATGCCTTTAGGTAAGAGGGAAAACCACAATTCATAGTGGCCCCAACTCCCCCAACAGCATGGGTAAGCACCCCGCTGGAAAACCCCTACCTTCAGAGACTTCAGCGTCTGCAGCCCAAAGGAGAAGGGTTTCTCATTGTCTTCTGAAAAAACATGACTATTCAGATTTATACACTCAAAATGCCCTCCTACGCTTTTTGTCAGTGACTCCATCCTTCCTTCATGGCTGCTCTGCTAAATAAAACCCTGTTTGTAAAGATACTGAGTGACTCCAGAGGAGAAGATGATCAGAGAAGGGCAGGCAGATGCACCTACAGGGAGATGCAGTGGTTGCTCCACTGGCGTGGCAGAGCAGAAGCCAAGCCTGGTGCCTCCAGCACAGCCCTGCTGGACACATCCTCCCTCCCTCCCGCTGAAGGGCCAAGCAGGGACTTTCTTTATTTTAGTTTTAACATCTTTCTAAAGCTTCATTTTTGCTGCTGGGGTAAGAGGGAGTAGAACCCCATCCCATACCCAGAGGAACACACACACACACACACACACACACACACACACACACACACACACA
>NW_020884904.1:3276732-3418461 GCF_003945725.1 Corapipo altera | reverse complement strand
CACACACACACACACACACACACACACACACACACACACACACACACTCACCCACGACGAGGGCAGTGCACTCCACGGGAACCGCTCCCACCGTGAGGGTGAGACACTCGACCTGGCCGATGGCTTTCACTGTGTTCGGCAACGAAACCGTCTCGTCTTCGACAGGGAGTGCTTTGAGATGCTCCTTTAACCTGTGCATTGAAAACACTTCTAACATCAAACAGCCATGGTTTGGTTGCTCCAGCTGGGAGCAAACATTGTTTGGAGGGTACTTACGGTGAAGTGCTCTTAGCTCGCTCGTGTTACCAAGCTGTTATTGGAAAGCTGCTTCCCTGGCAGGTCGTCTGTGGATCCCTGCAGGCAGCCAGCAGCCCACACTCGTGTCAGACCATAGCACAACCCACAACACTGCTCTGGGGCTGCCCCAAGCATGGCTCTGTACTGGATTTTGGGTTTTACCTGAGGAATCTTTTCCCTACATTTCCTTAAGACTTTGGGAAGCTGTTGACATAAAATTGCTCCTAACGCAGTGTGGATATAAGGAAGGGATAGTTCACTGTAGTTTCCACCAGTGGAGCTGACGACACCAACACTGTGTCCCCATGGAATCATAGAAACGTTAACGTTGAAACAGACCTCTAAGGTCATCAAGTCCAGCTGTCTACCCAGCACTGCCAGGCTCACCACTACACCATGTCCCCAAGTGCCACATCCACACACTTTTTGAACACTTCTGTGGATGGGGATCACACCACTTCCTTGAGCAGTTTGTTCCAAGGCCTGACCATCCTTTCAGTGAAGAAATTTTTCCTAATATCCAAGCTAAATCTCCCATGGCACAACTTGAGGCCATTTCCTCTGGTCCTGTCACTTGTTAGCAGTGAGAAGAAACCGACTCCCACCTCACTAAAGCCTCCTTTCAGGTAGTTGTAGAGAGTGATAAGGTGCCCCCTGAGCCTCCTTTGCTCCAGGTTAAACAACATGGCTTACAGCTGGGGCAACACCCAATACACTTTAGTTAGTTTGTTAGGTGCTGCTGCTGGCTTTGTTCAGAGGAAATGGGGATAGATCAATCACATTCAGCCCAAGGAAAGGAAAAATGGATGTCTGAAATACCTCAGGTACAGTTGTCTCTTCTATATACACCCTGTGAACCAGTCTGACAATACTGATTAATTATTTAGCTTCAGTTTCTCTTTTAAACTGAACAAGAATCTGATGGAAAGGCAGTTTGAGGCGCTGATGTCTCTCTCAGATAAAAGCCATATCACTTTTCAGCTATTTGAGGTGCCTTTCTGCTGAGCCGCATTGCAGCAGTGAGAGTGTGTGTGTCTGTCTGTCTGTCTGTCCCGGGGGAACCAGCCCCCTCAGAGGCAGAAGCCCCAGGACAGAGGTGGGCATTGCCCACACCATTTGGCACAGGGTACAGGGACTGGGAGAGGTAGCAGGGAGAAGGAGCTGAATCCTCTCTGGCTTTTAAAATCAGTGGGAAAATATCAATGAGAAGTTTATGAGTTCCTTGGCCTCCTCCTGTACCTACAGGGGATTTCTCACACTGTGGCAACCCGTGCGCTTATTCCACTCTCTCCCAAGGGAGAGAGCTTGAGTGGCACCATGACAAGATGCGAAAAGGTTTTTTTGAAAGAGAAAGGAGGAATTGAGCCTGATCCTCAGACACCTACACACTGCATTGAGGTGCTGAGTCCCCAGAGACCTGGGCAGCTGAGCCCATCCCCAGAGCTGCAGAGCCCCAGCTGCAGGCAGCAGCACACAGCAAAGCACACAGCGGGGCCTCTTCCTTCCCCTAAATGCAAAATCACCCAGCATGCCTCTTTCCTGCTGCTTTCCAGGGCTGGATTTAAACAAAACTCATGTTTTATCCTTGCCACTGGACTGCTTTGAAGTAGAATGTGCTGGAGCAGTGCCTGTTGTCGCACAGAACCTACCACAGTGACGGCAGAGCAAGTCAGGCATCAAAGCCCTGGTTTTAACCCACTTTGCTAATCTGGCTTTAGCTTCTGTCCCCAAAACCACAGACAGCAAAAGATCTGAAGGCAGCTGCCTGTGAGGTAGCCCTGTCTGCTGTGTGCCCTGGCTGGCAGCCCATTTGGGATGGGTGTCCCTCTGCCTGCACACGCAGTGGGTCTCCGGCACACGCCGGTGTCCCTGGGGTCCCAGCCTGCAGGAACCACAGCTTGCTCATCACTGAGGAGTAACACCAGGGAGAGACATGGGCCTTGTAACTGCAGCTGCCTGGCTGATTGCTACAAGAGTGATCTCACTCAGATCAGGAGGGAATCCCCAAAACCTGAGAGCAGAAAGCAGGGTATAACCTGTTTCTTCAGCAGTCTTTGAAGGGCAGCTCTGCTGCAGCAGACCAGTGCTGCAACAACTACACTGGCCACACATAAGAAAAACAGGGAGCAGATGAACTGTCACAGAGCATCACTGTGAGACTTAGAGGAGTAGAGCAGCCAGTACAGCATCTTGTGAGATGAGAACCCCTCCAAATGCACTGTGACCATCCCTAAGCTTGGCTGAGCTGCTCCACAGATTGTGACAAGGTTGTAGGAAGTACAGCCACTTTCTAGCCACTAAACACTGCTGTGCAAATAAATAATTAATGTTGGCACCACTCATTCAGGGCCACACAGTAGTGCTCAGGGAGCAGGTACAATTGTTTTTTGCATAATCACTGCAAGTTAGCTACAAAAAGCAATGACTCCATGGCAATAAAGTGCCAAAATCAGCTCGATACCCTGTGAGCTGATGCCTGATCCTGCTCCTCAGAGATCAAAGAGAGTTTTGCTGCAAATGGTTGGCAGTCACCTCCCTAACACTCCATAAATATATTTCTTTTGCTTTTAACCGCGAGAAATTTCTTGTTGGGATCAGCATCAGACACCAAATTCCGAACACGTGCATCCACACAGCTCCTTTACACCGGGTGCTGGGGCCAGCAGTGCTGCAGCCACCAGTGGGAGCATGGGCAGCAGCCAGGTCCCTGCCTTGGCACAGGGACCTGCGAAGCTGCAGCCCCACACCTGCCCCAGGGACTCAGAATGCTGAGGGAGGTTCAGCTATTTCGTGAGGCACTGAATGACAAACAGGCTGAAAGAAACAAACTGAAAAAACACAAATGCATCCAACCCTCTGAAGGGATTCCCTCCCTGCCATTTAAGACTGGGCTATAATTTGGTTGTAAAAGGAGGCTCAGGGGCTTGCCCAGGCATAGCCCAAAGCACTCTCTTCCAGAACAGTCATCACTGGGGTGAGCAAAGCCTCAGCCCCAGGAGCATTCCCTGTGCTGCCAGGTGCCATGTTCCTGCAACACAGAAATCCAGCTGGATACTTACCCTAGCCTGTCCAGGCAGGCAGACGACATGAGGTTGTGTTGTGAGCCAGTGTCCACCACAGCCTTCAGCTCCTGCCCTGCACACTGCAATAGCAAGAAGAGATGGGAGATGATGTGTGGAGTGCAGGATGAGTACAGGGTGTCCAGGGTCTCTGCACACACCAGTCCCCATCAAATCTCCTCATGCCAGCCCATCCCTGCTGCACCGCACACTTAGATGTGTGCTGGGTCCTGAGCTCTCTCTGGCCCTTTTACGCCTGCAGAGAGCAGAAAGAGCAGCCCTAGGTAGGGGGAGATATTGCAGAGAGTGGGAAATACAAAAAAGCATGGGGATAAGAAGGAGAAATGTGAAATTACCCTTGGGAAAGAAAAAAGGGATGGCACTTGAGGAAAACAAATAGGCTAAGAACACAGGGATTTGCCATGGATAATTACACCTCAGTATTTCAGCATGCTGCCTCATTCTAGCTACCCTCTCCACCCTGATGTGTGAGGGAAGACATCCATCAGACCAGTTTGCTCTGTGATATCAGGTGGCTGTCTCTGCCACAGCAGCCCAGAGCTGCAGAGATAATGCATCCCCACAGCTGTGACAGTCCCAAGGGAGCACAACCTTAACCAGGAAACATGGAGAACAAGAGCACAGCTTGAGGGTGTCAGAAATAAAAGTTGTGGGAAAAACCCCCAAAAGACTGGGGAGGGACTATTACCTGGCAGCTCACTACTATGAGCTCTTCATCCTCCATTTTTTCTGAGTTTCCCAGGTTGGTTTGATTCAGCTTGTTGGTCTGCGGTGGGATATCACCCTTCGGAGACCAGCAGCCTCGGCTGCTTCGTAACTTTGATAAATTTGTCTCCATCAGGCGTTTCTGCAGGATATTATGTGGTTGCTTTAAGAGAGAACACACACAGAAGAGCAGGGTGAAGTCAGAGGAAAGCCACAGTGACCTGCGTCACCAGCCTGCCTGTGGTGCCCACGGGCCAGCACTGCTCTCGCAGGAGGGATGCCCTGAAGTGTCACTCTCCCTGATCCCTAGACTACAAGTACTCTTCCTAGACAGCTCTAGCTTACCTCGCTTGGACTAAAGAGAACTGCTTTGTATAGTACAGGGAATAATACTTTCAAAATATTAACCAGAATTTGGAGGCATGCCTTTTTTTTCCAAACTCAAGTTCAAGATTTGATTGTATATAGGAATCAAAACAAGTCCAGCTTTTTCAAGTTAGTGTTTCAGCCATAATTGCCTCCATCTGTTGATAAGGATGTTGAGAGTTCTGTAGTGATGTGAAAAATTAAGATGTAACAAATTACCTTTCCAATTAAATTCATCAGCTAATTATGAAGAAGGTCTATGACCTGGTCTAAAATTGCCCTATGTGTTTCTTTGCTACGTTTTAGCTGCTAAAGCTAAGTGGGACCAAGCCTGAGGGGCATGCCACCAGAGAAAAATGAGAGGAAGAGAAGGGGTAAGCTAGTCTGAGGTAGGTAGCTAGGTAGGTATTCTCCCAGGAATCCCCAACTTCATGCAGCAGCTTCTTGCTTTCTCTGTCATTTCCATTTGCTCTGCGAGAAGCATGTTGCCTCTCAAAATCTCCTCCAACCGCTTTCCCAAAAGCCTTTTTATGTTTAATGTTTGCCACAGATGGATGCACATACTCTGCTGGAGGTGAAATTACTCTGCTTGATTATCTGCTCATTTCTCTGCCTAGCTAATCTGCCCTCCCCATTACTCCTTTCCTTTGGATTTTAATTTGTCCACAGTGAGACATTCTTAATGGCTTATTCCTGAATTTTTGCATTCAAATTAAATATGCCTGTGTGTCTGCAGAGACATCTGAACAAGCAAACCTCCTCATCCCAGGAGAATTTCAGATTCAGGATAACTTTGAAAACCTGGGGCCATGGCTCCCTTAGCTGGCCAGCGCACACCCTTGTGCGCAGCATCTTGTCTGTGCAGCATGTTAAATAACAGCACTTACAGAAGTCTAATGCAACCTGGCATCATCCTAAAATAACTGCAGCCATGTTAGCGCTTCAGATCCTGCTCTAGGCACAACATGGGCGGTTACACTGGACCTGACTGATGAGGTTGGGCAGATACATCCAGCACCAGTGGTCACCGGGACGTGTCATCTCCTTTTGTCCCCACTTTTTGCTGTCCTTATTTCTGCGTGCAACCTGTGACTTGAAGTTAAATTCCATGACCATTTTGGGCTGCAGGTGCTGTGTCTGACCACCACAACAGAGAGTGTGTCCTGTGTGCAGGCAATACCACAGCCGCTGTCATGGTGGGGAGGAATCAGACCTGACACTGTGCTGCCTCCTTCATGCTCTGCTCCGGTGACCACCAGCCTTCCCAGTGAGACCGAACACCAGGAACCAGTGATGCTTTACTAGATTAAAGGCAGGCAGACAGGCTGGACTATCCCTGTGTGCAGGGTCAAGCAAATCAGTTTGGAAGTGAGGACTCCCTTACATGAGGCAGAAGTTGAGATGCACAGTCAGCACTGTGATCACCTCCAATGCTCCGCATCCGAGCGAAAATGCAAGCCAGGGTTTGCTGACAGTGGATGGAATGTCCTTCTTACCCTTTGTGTATGCCTGCAGCTCAGGAACACATCTGGAGGATTAATTCTTCACATCATTAAAAAAAAAAAGAAAGTGAAAATAGAGGGGATATTGGACTGTAAAAGTAGATGAGTAAAGTTCACCCAGCTTTGACCCAGCTGGCCAAAAGACAGCTTGTCATACAGTGGCCAATTCCTCATGCTAAGCCCCATTCATCCAGGACCAAGAGAAATTTCTGAATGGCATCATCCAGGACAGTCAGGGTACTCTTCTGATCTGTCTGACCTCAATCACCAGCACACTCCTCATTGCTCCCTTAACTGTCATCTACCCTTGAACTAAACCTAAATTTTTTTAACTACAAGTTCTCCTATGGATTGTTAACTAGTAACAAACATGGGTTTTCTGAGACCCTGGTTTTATGAATCCTATGTGGGATCCATCACTAAAGGGAAACAGTTCATTACTCGGTGAAGATGAGTTACCATCACAAACAGGATTGTCTTTTGCTGACACTTGCTCTTCTGAAAATCACAGCAAATTCTGCCTGTGGGGGGACAAGTGCTCCTTACATTGTGCTCTAATACAGAAATAATCTAGCAAGAGGGGGCTGAAAACGTTCCCTACAGCACCATCCTGTCTCAGGCTATTAATTAGTTTGCTTTAACTTGTGTTTCCCTTGACTCTTGTGCAACAGAGTGAGGGATGTTAGTCATAGAAATGACTCAAGTGATGGACACGTACTTGGTAAACAGATAATGTATCAGGGAACATTTGCAAATGCACATTTTGCTGGCAAACTGCAAGTGGACCATGTCTGGGAGGGAGGAAGAGGAGAAAAACCTCCCTGTGACAGCAGCAGAGAAGGCACCTGTGTTCTCCCTCCAGTGAGGGCCGGCCACAGAGCCAGGAATGGTATTTAAAATAACTCAGACTATCTGGTGCTGTATTCGTTTGCTTTGCACAAACCTGGTGAATGTTTTATAAAATATAAAATGTTACATTTCATTGTATCAGTGCAAAAATATTTCCTAGTATCATTCAGCACTACATAAGTACAAACCAGGATTTTTTTTCATATCTCCCTTTCCAACTCAGACTTTGCAAAAACCTGTAATCCCCTAAAAATGTCAAAGTAGAAACCCAAAGAAGCAAGTGGAGACACAGCTTTTACTTAACCTATTTACTGCTGTCTGTCAAAAATACAAATAATTCTGCCCAGTTTTGTTCCTCTCTGATGTATAAGCAAGTGTATTGCTGCAGCTTGCAGTCTCTCTCTCTCTCTCTGGCAGTTTTCCCACTATTTTGGCTTCTAGATCTGGGGATAACAAGACCCATCAACAACAGTTTCACTAGGTGAAGATGAAAGTCAGGAAAGATACTGGCTCTTCCCCTCCCCAAACCCATTTCAAGGGGTTTGTCTTCTCTTCTGTACCTAAACAGTAAGGGAAAAAAAAAGGGGGGTTAATGCACCAATGGAGCTAAACCCAAGAAATAACCAATTTCTCTCTCTTCTTCCCATCCTTCATCTGAACACATCTTCTACCAGCATCCTGTGCTCGTGTGCTGTCAGTCCCACTCACAGGGGGATGAGATGGGATAAGAGCTGCCCCCTGCACCCCTGGGTGCCCAGGCAGCAGTCAGGTCTCTGAGCAAGACAGTGTATGTGTCATCAAAGATTTTTGCATTTCAGCCAAGACACAGCAAATCCAGGGGTGTGGGGAAAGTGGGGACAAACTGAATGCACAGCAATTAACAGCAGTGTTGCAACCAGCTACAGGGGCCAGCGCCATGGGGACACCTAGAGTTGTCCTGATGGTGCCCAGGGGAGGCTCTGAGGGCATGCTAGAAGGGGGAAATGCTTTTTGTTGTTGTCATTGCTATTTATAACTTTGTTTCCCAGCTTGTGATGAGATACGGGACTATTTCAACTAATGCCCCTTCAAACTGGTTCGGCAGCTCTCGGGGTGAGGGAGAAGTGTCAGAGCACCAGGAGGAGCTGCCAACAGCCAGCACACCCTGTCCAAGTTGGGAAGGGGGTCACAGTTACCATGTCAGGAAGCCCACATCCCAGCTAAGGACCATATCGTGCCAGTTTTCTGGGCTTCAGGGAAGAGGCTAATAGGCACCAAAACAAAGCCATTTCTACTCTGTATATCCAGCCCTACATTTGCCAAATTCAATGTAGGCTATGCTATGCTGTAGTTCGGTCTTACACTAGGCAGAGTGGAGTATGTAAAGGGAGGAAGGAGCTAGAATTCAATCTGAGCCAGAGTAATACACTGGCAATTATTATAAGCTTAACACAGATCATTACAAGTATTTATCAAACCTGCCTGTACATGGTATCACCAGGAGAGATGCTTCAGGAGCTGAGTAAAACTGAGAGATGCCAGTGCACCCACCCTGGTGACCTGCTGCTCCTTCACTGTGCACAGCACCCCCTGCTCTGTGGCCAAAAGGAAGGGGATTTCTCCCCAAAATCAGAGTGTTTGCTGCCAGCTCCCACCCTGACAGACAGGATCTGTTCTCACCACCTGTCCCCGTCTCTGGGGAGCTGTTACCTCCTCTCTTCTCCTGCCAGGGTTGCTGGAAAATCCCATGGGAAACCCTGCATTAATAACACCAGTCACGTCAGAAGCCACTCTGCCCACGTCACCACAGTTGTCACACAGCCTTAGGCATGAGAACATGCTGCTTTGTGAGGAGGTGTGCAGTTATTCACAAGAAAGGCGTGCAAGTGCCTTGGGCAAAGACCTCTGATGCCCTGAGCATCCTGAGCCCCTCTGGACATGGACCTCTCAATTTGGGGCCATGTCAAGGTGGGGTCCCAATTTTAGAGGTGCTTCTCCAGTCTCAGAGATGAACAATTTCCTGTTCCTCCCAGGGACAACTCTTGTGACATCCAGACAGCCGTGGCAGCCAGAGACACACGGTGGGTCCACCCCAGATGTGTGTGGTGTGAGCGTGGCAGTGCCCACAGCGTCACCACCGTGAGACAACCTGCTGCAACATCCCTGAAATTCATGGTGTCTTCTCCGGTGCTGTGGGAAGGCGCTTGAGCATGTGCCAGTGCTGTGACACTGGGGACTCCCCACATGGCCCATGGGGGTCCCTGTGGCCAAGGGAGCCCTGGCCACATGTGCACACTGTCCCATTAGCCCCTGCTGTGGCCTGGGGACAAGGGGGTTTTTGCGGTGGGGTGGCCCATACCAGCTCAGTTCCCACCCCATCCCGAGCCAGAGACCCACCACAGCCAAGGTAGCCAGGATGGGCAGTGCCATGCCGCACCTTCTTTTTTCCTTGGAGGGGATCAGGAGCTGTGGACCTCCCCAAGGCTTTGCAATATCCCTGGAGAGAGCCCCCCACATGGACCCTTCTTGCAGGAGCTGTGGGTGCAGCAGGGGTGATGCTGCAGCCATGGCTCAGCCAGTGTGGGCACAGGAGCAGGGAGCAAACCTCGGGTGACATTTCTGTAACCAAGGTGATGGTAAAGAGCCCCATGCTCTGCCCCTGGTGCTGGGACAAAACCTGGTCCTGGCTGCTCTGGGGCCAAGGACTTCAGTGCTCAGTGCCCCTGGCTCCTGTTACCTGTTGCTTCTTTTCTGGGTAGAGTAGAAAACCTGTCACCAGGCACTCAGCTTGGCACACTGGGGGTCACTGAGCCACCACATGTTATTTAGACTTTGAAGGTAATCATAATAACAACACCATCAAGCTCTGAAAGGCGCTTTGTAGCTCCCCGTGGGAGAGCTGCAATTCAGTGGTGACCAGGAAAGCTCCTTCTGAACCTTTCTCTGGGCAGGAGCTTCACTTCCTGCAACTGTAAAACACTGGGGTTGTCAAAAAAATCACCTCCATGCGCACTGCAGAGAACAGCCAACTCATTCCACTTGTCTCAGGTAGGTAGAGCCAAGAGTAACCCAGCTGAGCAGGAAGGCTGTGACAGAACAAAATTATGCCACTAAAAATAAAAATATTTACTTTTTTCCCCCATAAAACCCATATCAAGCACTGAAAAAAAGGAAAAAATATTGTTTTACAGGGTGCAAGAATTTTGCAACCACTGACCAAAAAAAAAGTAAAGGAGCTTTAGGATATATTTTCTAGATTTTGTTCCTTATGTTAGAACTTTTGATGTTACATTTAAGTATCCTTCCCATTAGAGAAAGCTCAAACATTTGCATACGTAAGTATTTAGAAACACTCTCCAGCCCCTGTACATGATGAATAATATCATATGTCAAGTACACGATCACATGGATCATTGTAGATGTAAATATTTTAAACCTAAAATTATGTATCTTTATTTTATTAAAAAACCCATATATGCGTATCTTTATCAAAGCATGATCATGACGGTTTTATATTTTGAAATAATAGTGACTGCACTTCACTGAATGTTTATGATTACGTGTTGTGCCTACATACACATCACAGGCAAACACATGTGTTTGCATGTATGTAATTATATGAAGCCATTTTGGCTTACTCTGATTCAGAGAAGATTTTTGTACTGCAAATGGTATCACATTTTCCTGCCAAAGTGAAAAACAATTTAAAAGCTTTTAGATCTGAGTGCCAGGTGTCTGGAAGCACCTACTAGAAGAAGGCAACTCTGGTTATAGCTAGCATCATATTTGTACTCCCTTCCTTTCACATATTTTTTAAAATGAGCTTCCACAAGCAACCAACTTCTCCTCTCAACAGAAAAATGGCACGAAGACAAAGTATAGACACTGCCCTACCAGCTTCTTAAGTCTCCTTCCAGTAAACACAACAAAGCCTTACAGTATCTTTCGAAGTCCCCAGCTTCTTCAGCCCATCCAGAGGGAGGAGATCTGCAGAATCCTTGTGAATAAACTGAACCGCCTGCTTCATCCTCCTCTGCTGCCGGAGAGACGCCGCTTCCCTTATCTCCACTTCTTTTCTACTCGGCTCTGTCAGGATACCCGAATAAAACATCTTTGAGCCCGCGTATGGCTCGCTCCCTGAAGATGCGCCGCTCGCAGAGATGGAGCCGGGGAGATGCTTTATCGGCCGCTCTTTATATCCGGAGCCTGGTGACGTTTGGAGACCGGCAGGTGCTCGGGCCGGCGCCGAGGGAAGGAGGGGTTGGGCACATCGCAATACGCTGCACAAACAACGCCGGGTGAGATCAGGCTCGGTCTAAGGGAATAAATCGGCGCCGTTCCTCCCCGCTGCCTCTCCGGAAAGCAAGATGAGCCACAGGCATTCGACGGCTCTCAAAGTCCTCCAGCAGCCTCCCGGACAGAAAGGAGCACCGGAGCACCGGCATAGGGCTTTGAGAGCTGCAAACAGCGCCAGGAGCCAGCACACCTCCCAGACAGCCCCTGCAGGCGCGGCTGCTGTGGCCGCGTTAGGGAGTCTGCAGTGTCAGACAGGTGACGGCTGCCCAGCACCCATGTGGTCCTGGGTGCCGCTGCCCCCCAGGGCTTGGGGTGATGCAGCCCCACAGAGACTGTGCAACTGGCCAGGCTGAGCTTTGCTACCTTACCCCTGGGGCTGGAAGGGTCAGGGCAGGCTCTGGATGCCCCTGGCCCCACCAAAGCGTTGCTGGCACTGATCTGCATCATCACTGTCTACTCAAGTCCCCAGGCAGACTGTCACAAAAATTGTCCCAACCAAATTGGAGAGCCTTAAATGTGTTTTTTCACAGGATTTCTACACCCGTCAAATGTTCAGGTACAGCATAATTTGACTAATCATTAGCATTCACACTACTGATCATGAATCAGCTTTGCAAAGCAGCTTACTGCTTATCTAATGATCCAGATGTTGCTGGAGTCAGTCTTGCTCTAGTTACTTATCTCTGAAACACTCCCAACACTTTCTTGGATCAAAGCCACAGCTGTCCAGGGATATCATTATCCTTCATGGGCAACTCTAGGCCTCCAAGAAGCAAAGTCCTCATTTCTAGGACCAGAGGTTCCCTTGAAAGCAGCCAGGGAAAGACATTCCCTTTGCAGCAACTGAGATATGTGGAAAACTAAATGAATGAAAGCAATGAGACCAGCAAGAAGGCAGAGTTGCTTTAAACCGCAGCACCAGTTTCTCCGTCCTCCCTCCCCTGTGAGCTGCTGCCAAGCCTTGAGCAGGGAGGGGGCCAGACAGGATTCAGCCCCAGCAGCCAGGACCTGCAGCCAGCCCTGCTCACCTTCACCCAGCCCCAACAGCACAGACCAACCACCTATTGCTTTAGCTTGGCACATTTCAAGTGTAAATCTTATGAGACATGAACACACATGAACACAGTGGTCCCTTTGCAGGGGGATCTCTGACAGCAGTGCCCACACCACTGGCACCCCAAAGTTCCCACTCCTGGCCTGGGGAGCGGGGCTGTCACCAAACAGGGCTGATGCCAGCTGCTGCAGCGATGCCAAAACAGCAACACTCTGTGGGTAAACTTATACATCTGAGCTCTGCAGCCATGGACAGGCTGTGTATGTTTAGCCCTTCCTCACGTGACCTGGAAGAGAGGGGGAAAAAATCAGATGAGGATGCAGAATGCCATAAAACCTGAGCCTTTTAGTTCACAGCCTCACATAAAGACCATGACAAATGAGCCAGGCCAAGCTCAGTGAAGATGTCAGCATGCAGGAGGATAACAGGGCTGACATCTGGAGAGATAATTTTTTATTCCCCATGCTGACTCAGCCTCATTACCTGACAGGACCATTGTTCCGCTATGGGCACACATAGCCAGGAGGATAAAAGCACCTTATTTTTCACCTTGGGAGCTATCTGGCACTCTTCCAGCTGATTAAATAAAGATATATGACTACATCCACATTCTTCTGAAGGCAAGGAGGCACAGAAGGAAGCAGAAGGGCTGCTACTGAAACCAGGAGGTAATTTTTAATATAAAAGCTCCATGGAATAGCAGCATTCTACCTGAGGTACTAGCAAATGCCCAGTCAGCTCTGGTTTATGGCAAAAAGAGTAAAGCTTCAAGCACAAGTAGAGCATGAAAAGCCCCCTCACACAGCAGCTCCAAGGCTGCAGCCTGCATTTCCATTCAGCACACAAGCATTTTGTCTGAGCTCTGCAATTTCACTTCTGCTCTATGGGATAAATGCACCCTGTAACAACAGATCAGAAGACAATCTGCTCAGTGCTCAAGAGTGACAAATGAGATAAAGGCCTAATTCCCTTCTTGATTTTTAATCCTGTGCAAGAGGAAAGTAGAAGAAGCAGTAAGTTGTCTGCCCAAATTATGTAGTATCCACACTGAAATAGGGGTTCAGTTTAGAGAGCTCAAACCCAGTGGTTTACTTCCAAATTGGTCATTTGTTTGCAACAGATTAGCCAGTACCATATCTCTTCCTCCCCATATGATGTGTCTAAATAGGACCACATTTCAGAAAAATTCCCATCCACTCACTGGAAACAGACCTGTGCATGATGACTGTCCCTCACTGAAGAAAAGCTTCAAGGAACAAAACCACTTTTCTTGCTCCTTCCTGCCTTCAGAGCAGCATGGAGCATCCCTCTGCAACTCCAATCAAGGTCAGCACCGAAAGAAGCTTCACAGGGATGCGATGGAGTCTGGGATTTGGCCCTGCCCTCCAGGACAGGCTGGCTCTGCTGGAAAGCTGAGATGCTGGTTGCTGCCAGCACGGATGGGTGGCACACGTTGCTGGAGACTGGAGGCAGGTGGCCCTGCAGGTACCAGCAGAGCTGCAGGTTTGAAGTGAACTCTGTCCTGTGCCCAGGGCATCTGTCGGCCCAGGGAAGCCGAGGACAGAGGTGCTTTTGTCCTCAGTTTTGAAACCCACTGCAAAGAGCAAACAGGGGGAAATGGTGCTTTCCCCAGACTTTCCGACACATCCTTTGCCGTCACAGCTGAGGACAGGGAAGGCAACACCAAAGGGCAGCACAAGCGCCCTTGGAGGGAGTGGAGAGGTGGCGCAACTTTGATGAGCTTTTCGGCCACCCTATCTGGCAGACACAGTGACACCGGTCCTGCCTGCAAACGCAACTTGCTTCACATGTGTTGGAGGTTGAGCTAAACCCCAGCAATGCTATACCCCCATTTACAGCCTGTTTATGCTGGCTCAGAACCCAGTCATGCTTGCAGCTTAATCAGCACAAGGAAAGAAGAGCTGTGGAGTTTTGTTCACACTCCCATTTCGTCTCTCCTCTCGGTGAAGAGGAAAGCAGTGGCAGGCAACAGAGGAAGTGGGTCGGTCCCTTTTTTTTCCTTTTCCTTGATTTCTCATCTTTCCCTAAAAAGAAGTGATTTGTTAGTGGTTGCTATACCCTGAAGAAATGCAGAGATGCCCCAGAAAACTCAGAAGAAAGGACAGAGAGGTATAATTTAACAGAAACAGAAGCAGCAGCAGCAGGCAGTAGGTCCAAAAGGAATAATTTACCCCAGTAGAAAGAGAAAACTTTAGAGAAGCAGATTCCAGAGAAAAGACTGAAGAGCTCAAGAAAATGAGACCAAAATATTTGAGGTAGAAAAAGAAGTTATTCTGTCCATCAGTGAATCAGTAAGGGTCAGATCTAGTATATTCAGGCATATAACTGAAATAATTTGGAGACTACAAACCAGTCCTTTTCTAAAAAGGTTAGCTACAAAAAATCCAGAAGGATTTTTAATCATCATTTGTAGCAACACAAAGACTACAGATAGAGCTGGAGAAATCCTCTAACATACAAAGGTAGAATCAGTTTGAGATTCCTGAGAGATGTGGCCCATTTCATACAGTAACTACACGCTCACCTTCTGTATTTCCAGTGCTGACCAAGGGAAAGGATCTCCTGGGCTGGGATATGGGCTCCATCACAAGCATGAGCACCTCATGGACATGACTTTTCCCAGGGCAGCTCTCCCTACTTATCCTTGGTGCAGCTCCAACCTCCTTTCCCCTGTTTCCCATGTTCTGTGCTGTGCCTGAGCTGGTGGCAGCAAGCATAGAGCAGGGGCACAGATGACACTGCTTTCAGGAATCAGATACTGTACAGCTTCTCCCAGGAGAATGAACTGAATTTATCTGTCTAGTTCTCTTCATACACAGAAGCAGGAGCTGGATGATAGTTTCAGGAACACAAAAGCTGCACATGTCAAACCAGGAGATTAAAATAGCAAGCCTTGCAAGAGCTCCCTTACCTTTTTTTTTCCTGTTTTAAAGAGGCTGAAATGTGCTTCTAAAAAGCATTAAAATCATAGGAAGAGTTGGTTAGGAAAACAAATGGTACGTTTTCTAGTGTCTTCTACCATGTACCTCAGTGACAACTAGCTTCTGTCTAGGAGCTGTTTGTGCCAGATGGAGGTCCTGCCTCTGGAGTTTGCAATCAGCACACTGGTGACTGTGCTGCACTGGGAAAACTGGCTGAACCCCTTTCAGGACTCACGTGAGCCAGGGAAGAAGCTTTGGGTTCCATGTGCCAACAGAGAGGCAGATGAGGGAGTTGGGACAGAGTGCCAAGGGGAAAGGGAGAAGCTGGCAGGTGACTTGCCAAACACTGGGGAAGGGATAAGAGAACAATAGGCACAGGGGCTGGTATGGCAGACAGAAAGCCTGGCCCCCCAGCTTCCACATCTTAGACCGTCAGGAACAACCACAACCCTTAACGGAGGTGCCAGTGGCTGCTCTGCGTTGGACTGCACTGCTTCTGCTCAAGGGTGAAGGAAAAGAGTGATGTTTCCTCCGAGACAAGCACCAAACACAACTCAGAACATGGTGCTGCTCAGAAATCAGCTGCATGCACGAGCACAGAGATGGCCACAGAGTTTCCCATGGAGTTGAAGACACCAGGGAACTTTCTTCTCAAGCAAAAAGACAAATTCGTATCTGTCTCTGTCTCCGCAGATGTCCCGTGTATGGCTTTCTTCAGGAACTTCACCTGGGCAGGTGGGCAGGGAATGGTGTACATACAGGGCAGGTTATGTTTCTCCCTATATGTACCCACACCAACCTCTTTTTATTATGTGCGATGGTAAAATTATTTCAGTATAAAATATTCAAAATGATTAATTTTAAGAAACATTAATATATGCCTGTTCTCACCCTAACATATGTATGTTAGAGTTGAACTGCAAATATTTGTTTTGAAGTAATCTACACATATATTCAAAGTGCCAGCCAGAACTACGTCACTCAGACTTCCCAAACCTCAAGGGATTTCACTTCTGTCCTGCAGAAGGCAGCTTGTGTGCTGAAGGCTTCCTCTGCTGCTGGGCATTCCATGCCATAAATTTTACATTCATGTCATTAAAAATATAGGAGGGGTCTTGTTAAGGCTAAACCATCGCGAGTCATTTCACACTACACAAACACGGTTTCCTCGCTTCTTTCCAAATTTCCAGAAGCCTGACATCTGGAGACCAAGGAGCAGCTGGGCTGGACACGCAGAAGTGCTGCTGCTGCTCAGAATTTCTGAGCTCTGAAAAGCAGGAGGAAGAGGGCGCTGCTCTTCTTCCCATCAGGTTCTCTGTCAGTCCAGCAGGAACTGCCAAGAAATAACAGGGAGTCTGTTGCTCCCCGAAAGGCACGAGGCTGGTGGGATGAGGCGGGGCTGGCTCTGAGGGGTAGGAGAGGCCCGGGAGACCCAGGAGACAAAGGCTTATCGCTGGGTTCTGCAATGAAAAAGATCACATGTATGATCAAGCAACGTGGTTGGGATGCCCTGGCTCCTCCTAGAGCCTGTGAATGCTGTTGTGTGATAGCTGCACTCAGTGTCCCTCCCCAGACCCAGCTCAGAGAGCCTGGACTAAGCAGAGCTTAACAACAAACTGTAAAACCAGAGATGGTACCCAAGGAGCCCGCTGGGGTGAACAGCAACCACCCCACAGGTGGAATTTTGCTGTTTGCCTCTTGAAACAGTTCACAGCAGTCCATAACCAAAGGATTATGAGCTCCCCACATCCAGGGAGCTGCGGGAGGCTGTCACCGTCATTAACCATGGGACTGATGACACCTAAAAAGCAGAGTATCCAAGACATCAATAAACAGCCATTGCAAGAGTAAGAAGAGCACCCACTTTTCTCCAACAGAGATGTGCCATTGTTTTCACCCATATATTCCTTGCCCCTTTAGCAATTTTCTCCCTTTCTTCAGGCCAAGGGACAAAGGCTCTGCACAGCACCCACTACAAAGCCCAGCCATGCTAGCAGCCAGCAACCTTTCAGTGATTTATGGACACAAAGGAATCTATTCTTGGTCTAAATACTCCAATACAACAATCCATTTCTATCCACCAACACATTTAAGTACTTGTTTAAATGCTTTGCTGAGTGGGAATTACATGCAGACAAAACATCTCCTTCCCAGCATGGTGAAAAGTCACTCCTTAGTACACAAAATATCAGTATGCACACAAAATCACATGTGATATTAGAGCAACAGCATGGAAGCAAAGACTTTTCAGTGCTTAAGGTATATGTTACCCTGGGATATTCGAGACATCTGTATTTGCCTTTAGATCTGTGTGGCTAATTAAACATAAGGCAGCTGGCCAAATTTTTCCTTGAGTCAACACCTTGAACATCAGTGGGGATACAGCAGGGATACATGATACCCAGGATGACATACCTGCCTAGATACAGTTATGGAAGTAATCTACTGACCCAATCCTAACTTGGCAGCAAGAAGTTTTAAATATTTACCCATCAGTTCACAGAATCATAGAATCAACCAGGTTGGAAAAGACCGAGATCATCAAGTCCAATCCTTGATCCAACACCACTGTGGTTACTAGACCATGGCACATACTAAGTGCCACATTCAGTCACATCTTAAAAACCTCCAGGGACTGAGAATCCACCACTTCCCTGGGCAGCCCATTCCAATGTCTGATTACTCTCTCTGAAAAAATTTTTTTCTTAATATCCAACCTAAACCTCCCCTAACAGAGCTTAAAACCATGCCCTCTTGTCTTACTACTGGTTGTCTGGGAGAAGAGACCAACTCCCACCTGGCTACATCCTCCTTTCAGGTAGTTGTAGAGAGTGATGAGGTCTCCCCTGAGCCTCCTCTTCTCCAGGCTGAACAGCCCCAGCTCCCTCAGCCTCTCCTCATAGGACTTGTGCTCCAGTCCCTTCACCAGCCTAGTTGCTCTTCTCTGGACCCGCTTCAGCACCTCCATGTCCTTCCTGAACTGAGGGGCCCAGAGCTGGACACAGTACTCGAGATGTGGCCTCACCAGCCCTGAGTACAGGGGAAGAATCACTTCCCTGGTCCTGCTGCCACACTGTTCCTGATCCAGGCCAGGATGCCATTGGCCTTCTTGGCCACCTGGGCACACTGCTGGTTCATGTTCAGCTTCCTGTCAATCCAAACTCCCAGGTCCCTTTTCTGCCTGGCTGCTCTCCAGCCACTCTGTGCCCAGCCTGTAGCGCTGCAGGGAGTTGTTGTGGCCAAAGTGCAAGACCCAGCACTCGGCCTTGTTGAACCTCATCCTGTTGGAATCAGACCATCTCTCCAGCTTGTCCAGGTCCCTCTGCAGAGCCCTCCTGCCTTCCAGCAGGTCGACACTCCCCCCCAACTTGGTGTCATCTGCAAATTTGCTAATGGTGGACTCAATCCCCTGATCTAAATCATCAATAAAGATATTAAACAGAACTGGGCCCAACACCGATCCCTGGGGGAAACCACCAGTGACTGACTGCCAACTGGATGCAGCACCGTTCACCAGCACTCTCTCGGCCCGGCCCTCCAGCCAGTTCCTAATCCAGCACAGAGTGCCCCTGTCCAAGCCGTGGGCTGCCAGCTTTAAATTGCCACACACATGGAACAATGAGTTGTCATTTTCCCCTTTTACTTTCAAACCACTAAATTATTCCCAGAAACAACTGGCACCCTGGGCAGGTGCCCACAATGGACCATGAGAAGACCACATCACATTCATTTCCCGCTGGGATGCTGATAGCCAAGGTGCTTATGTCCAGGGTTTTCCTCCCCATAACCCCATGTCTGCATTACTGTGCAATGCATGCTGGCTCCGGGATAAAAGATGGAAGCTATGGAAGCGTGTGAGGCCACAGATTCAGCACTCTGTCCTCACCGTTCAGTGATAGGACTGACGTAATCACTCAGACTTTAACTGGGGAGCAAACCAAGGCAGCCCAAGCAGGAGCACAATCAGAAAAGTGTGGCAGCTTATACAGCAGAAGGGGTCTTCTAAATCTCCTGTCTTTGGATGACAAGTTTAGAGCTGGCACAGGTATCTGAAAGCTCCCTGCCACAGGGGGGAACTCTCAGTCCTGAAAGGAGTTACGCAAACTTTTTAAAAGCTCACTGTTTTTATTGGCTTTCTAGCTAGAGAACTTCCCTCTGGCCAAGTACAAATCTGCTGCAAAGGCATTTCTCATTCCAGATGCTTTGGAGTGGTATGATTCCTAAATAGCAGTACTTGAGGAGAGGGAGGGGGAACTCCTCAGGCAAACTCTTGTGGAATTTACCTCAAGGAGAACACAAATCTCGGAACATAATTTAAAACCTTGCCCAAAAAAAAAAAAAAAAAAAAAAAAGATCACTCTCTCTCTGGAACAGGAGAAATACAGGTCAGCTCTAAAACAGTACTGCCTTGTGAAGGGTTCCTTGTATGGCTTGCCCAGTTTACCAGGTGATGGTGACAAAAATAACAAACTCCAGTGATGAAGTAAGCAAGTGAGGTTGAACAGAATTGGAATTTCCCAGCTCTTCTGCAAAAGCCCTGAGAACAGGTGCTTACTTCAACTTGTGCCAATGTGGGATTCACCAAGGAACAACATTCTTACTATGCTTTTTAAAAGACTGACTGTGAACCTCTTCTGCTGCTACCAGTTAAAGGCCTATTCATAGAGGGATTTCATTCGACAAATATTTCCACCTTCTTATGGAGCTCAGATCTAGGACACCTTTGCACTTCTGCTTCAGAAGAGAACAGAAGGGGGTGGCTTGTTTTGTACAGGCTCTTTATCAAGTCTGGATTCACTCTAGTTTTACAACAGACGAATAGTCAACTAACTCAGGATTTGAATGGTATAAGCTAAAAAAAAAGTATATAAATTTTGGAACTTAAAACATTCAAATCCTGAGTTCATCAAATGTATCAAAATATCTTTATTTTGGAACTTTAAGACAAATCAAAATCTGAGCCTAAGATATTTACAATATCCTTTTAAGATAAAAATGTGTTTTACATCAGCATTAGAGAGGAGGTCACCACAGTGTTAGTCAAACACAGGATCTCTCACCTCTGTGGAGCCCTTATGTTTATTTTATGAAGCCGAGACTCCAGCACTCTCAAGTGCTGGAATTATAAGTGAGCTACCATTATACCCTCCTCCCAGGGCAAATGCAGAACTGCAGCAACTCCTAACTGGTAAGAGTTAGTCAGACACGTTACTGGATACTCAGTGCTAATATTTGCGCACACACAGAACCATCAACAGTACTTCAATGTAGTTCTCCTAACACAGAGGTTGTGTTTGCCATGTTGTGATTTGGTTAAATATCTCCACCTTCAAGTCTAGTCAGCTGAAAGATACTTTAGCTCACACTATGCCCAAAAAGGAAGGCAGCTGCCCCAGGAGAGCAGGAGCAGGAGCACTGTGGGTATGAATGTTGAGACAGTGCTTTGAGGTGTTTCTGCCTTACCTTGGGTATAATTTACCACAAGATCATCTGTCCAACCACTGATATGAGTCAAGCTCCGATCAAGCTGAGCAACCAAATGACGAGGAAATCAGTAGCTGACTACACACACCATTTCATTTTCAAAGACAAATGTTCAAAGTTCATTATTGACATCTGTAAAAACTGAGTCAAGAGAGTGATGGGGTCAGGCAGAGTGCCAGAATCCCTCACTGTTCTCAGAAGTAAATAACAGTAACTGAAGTTACACATTCACAGCCCATTTCCTTCAGCTTCCTTTGAGGTTTATTCTGCCTGGAAATCAACAACTTTCAACCCGCACATTTCCTCACTTGTAATTTGGAAAAGAAGGGGGAATGGCCTTGATCAACAGCCAGAATTCAGTTCAGAAGAGGGTCTCATCCCACTGCAATCTGAGGAGGAAACCTAGCTCGGGAGCATGCATCTTTCTAGGTCCCATATTTGTATGTTGTAAAAATAGAAAACCTCAAAATACAAGGTTATTTACAAAGTCATACTCTGCTCTTCAAAAAGATTGATCAGAGGCAGTGGTTGGGAACAAGAGCTGTTGAGGTAACAAAGCCCCAGTTTCCACCCACTGTCTGTTTTAGGCCTCCTGCTGCAGAAAAACCATCCAAACCCAACCACTGTTTGTCAGCATAGACTGAAGCAGTTTTTATCTTTTTTCGAGCCACATGCTGCCCTCTCGTGGGAAGCCCTGCTGATGGTACCCTGCTGCCTGGGCACATTCCTGAGCCCTGGGGCAACACCACAGGGAGCTGTGTGTGCCAACAGCCCCAGGAACAGTAGCTTCAGGTAGGCCACCACAGCCTATGCCTCTTTATTACAGCTCCCCAAACCCTCTAACATCTCCTTATTTGAGCCCTTTCCCAATATTCCAGGCAAGAACAGACCCTGAGAGATGTCTTAGGGAGGGATGAGGCTCTAGTATCCCACATGAATGTGTGCCAGAGCATGTGTCCAGAACACCCCTAAGTCAGACCGTCATCTTCATCAGATTTTACTTCTCCATTCCTGCATATGGAAACGTATCTTGCTGGGATAGAGTGCTGAAGGCCTTTGTTATCCACTCCAAGAGCAAGTGGTCAAGTTGAACATGTGTCCTGCACAGACCTGAGACAGGTACGTGTGATGTGCTTATTTCACCACTGCTACATCCCTCTCACACCACAGGCACTGGCTGCAGGGCTTTCTGGACCAGCTGAGGAAGACAGCAATGCCTGCAGTGTTGAGCATTCAGTTCCTAGAGCTAAGCTTCCTTATCCCAGTGAATGCAGTTGCTGTTCTCAGCATGGATGAGCCTTTTCAGGGTTTTATTTTTGTAAGTTTGCTGAGAGAATTAGCACCTACAGGAGCTGGGGCACAATAGTTGTGCTATGTAAGCCAGACAGGCCCCCTGAGCACTTTTCTGTCAGTCCTGTTTTTAATAACTGGCACCTCTCAGCTTTTCCATGCAGCTCCTCACACTAGCAGTACATCAGTAACAGCAAATTGGGGGCCACCTGAAATTCATGAGCAGTGCCTGCTGGACACAGAGATGCTGAATTCACAGTTTTCTGAAACACTTTCTTAATTTCAACTTTAAACCTCACAAAAATCATGGTCCACTCTCTTACCCTAAGCTTCTTTCCACGGCTGGGTTTTACTCCAGGCAGCACCTCCAGAAACCAGGTGAGCTGGGATTTTGCAACAGGTCTTTCACCTGGTGACAGCTACAGAGCCTGGTGTACTTATTCTGTACACAGTGACAAGCAACCCCCAATCCCTGGCTCTACATACAGAGCAAACTGTGGCTCCCTGTGCACCACACTGACAGCAAACAGTGCATGACTAAAGGACTTCTGGTACTTCCAAAGGGAAATCCGAGGTGTGTTTGAAACCTCATTTGCTCTTCTACTTAAGCCCCACCAGGTATTCTCATGTAGAACGCACTACATCCACCCTACTTGGCATCCCACACCTCCTGAGTTCACATCTTGGGTCAGCTTGCTGCTTTTTTTTTAAACTTTCCCTCATATATTTCTGCTTCAGAACTGTATTCTTTTGATTCTCCTTTCATGAAAGCTGTTGCACACATGACTATCTTATTGTCAAATACATGTATAATATACCCACACAGGCACATAGATGTGTGTATTTAACATACCTCTACACTTTTCCATCTCCTGAACTTATTTCCAGATAAAGCTCCTTCATCCAACTCACATCAAGGCTCCTGCTCATGCTTAGTATTTTGTTCCATTTCTTCTAACACAGCAAGAGGGAAAGAATGCATGAAAACACTTTTAGGCTACCACTGCTATATTTGACTCAGGCACAGAAGACAAAGCTTGCTCTCTACACCTAGTCAGGCCAAAACTTGCCCTGAAAAACATAGGTGTTTCATGGATGTTTGTAGTGTTCTTGGCATAACATGCAACACTTGAACTAAGAACTACTAAACAACAAATTGCATCTGAAGTGACCACTTCAGAATATTACAGCTTCCAGTGCAACTTTCTTCTTAAAACTATGAACTCTTTATTTCCTGATCCCCAGAATCATCATAAATGAGAGATTTCATGGCATATGATCTGTAAGTATACGTTGCCTCTTAAATAAACTTGCTCATGAAAAAAAAGAAGGCTTCTGTTGCATCAGATCAAGCTTAGCAGCTAGCCAGAGTGAGGAAGTTTCCTTAATGAATTCTGTATTTATAGACATATTTAGTAAGGGAAAAGATTTCAAGGTTATCTTTCCTGACTTATTTTCTTTTCATTCTGTACTAAACAGGCTTTATTTCGTAGAATTCAAGAAACTATTATTCTTCAAAATGTGCTTAATCAGAGTAAAAAACTTCACTAACATACAAATTTTTAAACAGAGAAGGATTCTTTTTTTTTTTCCTTTTTAACGCTTTAAGCGATTTAATAAGGTTATTTAAAAGAGCAATGTGCAGAAAGTCATACATATTTTGCACTGACTTGGAGGAAAAACTAGACGAACTTACCGACTGAGCAGAATCCATCCCTTGAATTCTCTTGCTCCTCCTGTTTCCCCCACAGGTGTTAATATTTGTGTCACTGCTCATGGGCGTTCCACAGTGACAGCAGTATATATGTTGTGGAAAGCAGGGTTCCACAACAGACAGTGAAAATCTGCCTATGAGTAAAAGAGTTGTTCAAACTAAACGGGCAGTTGCAGGATGTGAGGTAGGACAGACTGGTTCCAGGGATCCCCAGAAACAAACCTACTTGTACCAGCCCTGAGTTTGGCTCAAGTTCTTTAAGTACTTGTCTCCTCCAGTGGGAGCCTTGCACAAGCACAGTTTGAATGGAGCAGCATTCAAAGGAAGAGTGAAAATATACATACAATTTAGTTGTGACAGGTTTTGCACTCCACATCTGCTGCGTTTACAGAATGTCATCTATATGCACGATAGAAAAAGCATTTGCATTTAAGCTTATTTAATTCAGAAATATTTGTGGACCACTATCCTTGCATTCTGTTACAAAGGATTATCATAATACCACTCCTTCCTGCTTACCCACAGCAGACCTCCTCTGATTCCTTGGATTTAAATAAGCTTCAAGTCTTGCTCTCTATATTTTGTTATTAATTATTTCTGTTATGTAAACACCCAAAGGTCCCAGTCAGAATTTCAGCTCCTACTGCTCTGGGAGTTCACAAGATAGTTCATTTTGACATTCCCTGTCCCAGAGGGTATCTGGGCAGTCATGTGTCCATCATTGCAATCCACCACTGGCAACATTCATAATATCGAGAAGAATATTTAAATAACAGTTTTCTGCTGTGATTAGCCTGCAGGCATCATACTTTTTCATGACCTCTGTATCCCTGTATATCATTTACTCTTCTGTCTTTGCCACATAAACCAATGCCACCTTTTTACAGCAAACAGCTGAATTACACAGTTGTGCCTTCCAAAACCACACCAAACAAGCCCAGGTGGCTACATTCAGTAGAATACAGATCAGTTCTCATCACTGTGACCAAAAGAAGCAAAGAGTCAAATAAGGAACTGAATAAATTAAGGAGAAGGCATTTGGATTACTTTTATAAATCTGACAGACTGACTACAACTAGTAATCTCAACATATCAAAAAATCCCCAAACCCAGAAAAATAGTATTAAAAATTATTGTTATAGATTGACTCATTTACAATTTCATATGACGTAATTATACTTTTTAATTCTAAGCAACTAAGCCACTGAATTTAATGGAACTGTGTTGTAATCTTAAAAATATTCTGGGAATTTGTGTCTTAACACAGGTTTTCTCTTTGTTTTCTTTGGTTTGGGGGGTTAAGGTAGTTTGGTGGGGGTTTTTTGTGTGTTCAGTTTCGGCTTTTTAGGAAAAAAATCAAATGAATCTACGAAGTAATAAAATACTTTGGAGTTAATCTTAAGTTGTTTATCCTGTCCTCATGTAGCTTGTTACAAGAAACCAATTAACTCCAGGTCATCATATAGGAAACATTTTTAGAATAATTATTAGAATTAATACCGGGATAATTCTGGTATTATACTAGCTAGAATGATGTGCACCACTAAATGTGTGAAGAATTGTGTCTTTATGGGTATAGATGCAGGCTAGTATTATACTACATGAAACAGAATGCTATGGTAAGCAGATGTTCCCAGGACAAAATCTATCTGATGTGCAAAAACTTGCTACACATCCATTAATTTTGTCACAATACTATTGTTTAGCGCAGCAAAGATAACTAAAAATATTACCCAAGAACTTCATGCAACTAAAAGTTCACTGGTTTATTTCTCTTACCAAGAGTAACAGTGTGAAACATTTTACATTAATTTACAATCATGAAGAAGATCCTTATGCTTATCTCATGTAGGTGACATTAAGTCACCCAGTTAACGCTAATTATTATTTCAGAAATTAAATCTTGTTTTATAAGGTTAAACATTTTTTGAATCATTTGTTGCCAAAACACAATAGTCTACAACCACACAGAAAGTAGAAATTAAAATTTCTACAGAGCCACTACCATCACTATGAAGATACAATGCCAAGTGTTTACAACATTCTGCAAGTTATCACTTCTCCCAGCATTTAAGAGAGCAAAAAATCCCTCTTCACTTTTTACTGTACACACAGGAACTACAGTAAAAGGGGAAATCTTGATTCACAATGTTAGATCAAGGGTAACAGAAGTGCTTCTGAGTCATTTACTTTTAACGTAGAAAATGAACAGGGTTGTGGAAAAATAAGGACTCTCCTCCAAAAAAGGGTAGGTTTTCCCCTTGGCCTCGGACCGTACACCAGACACATACACTCCTCTCCTTCCACAGACAGCAGCAAAAAGGGCCTGTGCTCATGGGGCAACAGAGAAGCAAAGCTGAGATCCACTGTACAGACCTGAGGTGAGATGTGGATCCCAGGCAACCATGCAGAGCTGGAACTGTGGGATTGCAAGAGGAGGTGGAGTGTGATGAACCCAGAGCTCGAGTCAATAACTCATGCACAGAGCAAGAAAGCCCTATTTCACCAATTAGAAACTTTTGAAGGTCTCACAACTTTGGTTATTCTCGAACCCTTGTTGAAACCAATCACTGATTCGTGTGTCACTCAGCAACACGCAACAGAACCATTCAGATCTGTAGCCTTCCTGGGAGGGAACACAGCAAGAACTGTGCTGCTTCTTTTGGCAGCAAGCACAAAGACAATACAGCAAAGCCACTCTGCTTGGCTTGGCTCAAAGTTGGCGCACCATGGTCACTCCCAGTGCCCCACTACCAGAGCAGAACTGCAGCATCTCAGAGTGCTCCACTGCCACACAGAGATGGTTGGTGGGTCACTGGGACTCACTGACACACTGCATCTGGCATGGGAAGCCGCCAACAGCAGTGGGGTAAGGGCTGTACAGCCAGAGGGAAACTCTTGAACTACTTTCCTGGGATCCCCCCATGACAGTACACTTCCTCACAGATGCAGCAAAGTCTTCTCACCACCCTTCTTCCTGTTTTGGCATTCCTCAGCCACTCCTCTCACCAATCACACTGCCTCATACCTTCTTCCAGAAAACCCCTGTCCTCCCCTCCCCCCAGAGGCAGCAGGACACTGTTCAGGACTGATTCTTCCCCTGCCCAAGCCTGGCAGCCCTGTTTCTGGAATGGACGTCCACCACTCTGCCAAGGCATCCACCAGCAGCAGCTGCAGCCAGTTAGGACACAGCTCTCCCTCTCTTGGCAGCAGGACAAATCATTTTCCTCCTCTGCCCAGACCACGGCAATTCCTCCACAGCAGCAGCAAGAGGAAAACAGTGTGCCATCCTGAGAGACTCTGCTCCCCAGCTGTGGCCAAAGCCATGGCCCCTTCTCATCACACCATGGCCAAGACATGTCCTTCACACACGGGGCTGCATTGCCTCACGCCACAGAGCAGGGCTGCCATGGCACAGCAGCTCAGCCAGGCTGCATTTGGGAATACCCATTTGCTCCCAGCAGTGCAGGGAAGAGATTCAGACTCCGGCTCTTGATGAGGGTTTCCTCTGTCACACTGTGGACGTGGTATTATTCACATACAACAGTTAAATACCACATACCAATGCAACGAAACCCAGGAGATGTGACTCCACACCCTAGGAAAGGGAGCATTTGTCCTGGCTACACTGTGAAGGGTCAGTACCTTTCCTAAGGTGGCTCAGAGAGGGAGTTTGGTGTCCACTGCACCCTTTGGCAAGGCCAGTGACCAAAAGACAGAAGTCATAAGTCCATTTGCAAATGTGTGGGACTGCAGCCAGCTTCCTTCAAAGCAGAAAGCCCCCAAGGTACATTATTCTGAGGGAATGGATTGCACAGCCAGGGGACATGTAAGTGTGGACAGAAAAGCACTGAGACAACATTTTGATCAACACAGTCCTCCTTACAGGCCCTCTCAGAATAGCCTTCTCTCACACAGGAAACAGAACCTGAGGAAAAGGACACAGAGCTTGGGAATCTTGAAGAGCATTTTGCCATAGATGACTCCTGCGGCCACAGTCTGGCTGAGTCATTGTATCTCTCCTTCTCTCTAGCCAGACAGGGAAAGCAGCCCTTCTCTGCTCAACAAGGTCATTGCAAGGTGCTCAGACAAGATGAGGAATATAAGGATTGAGGCTCATACCTTATCCAGGTTTAAACAGTGATGTACAAAAGTACAATGTAAAGCTTGCATTTAAAATGAGGTTTCTGTGTTCAACTGCAGATGCTCAGAGAACAGAGGTTTGCACTGCTTAGAAGATGCCTTGTGCTGTCCCAGACCTACGCACAGGGACAGCACTGGGATTTAGCAAAGAATCTGATCTGGTTTAACAGTTGCAGACAGTCCAAAATGGAAGTGTTCAGTGGGTCAGGGCCTGTTTTCCGATGCTGTGGTGCCCTTGGTTTATTCTGGTATCACTCCATTTAAACAAACAGGTCATTAGCATGGACACAGTGTAAGCCACATCCCGAACATTCAAGCTAATATTCAACCCTTTGCTTATTCCTCCATATGCTTCATACAACACATAGTTCAAAGAAAAATTACACCTTGTGCAATTCTTGGACTCACTGGTTGGCTCTGAATTTCCTGCATAGCAAAAGTTAAGAGAGACATCAATCCTGTTCTCACTTTCGGCGAGACCAAACATGAACCCAGCTTTGTTGAGGTAACATGCATTAATGGCAGCCCAGGGTTCATCCCAAACCACACTACTTAGCTTGTCTGTCCTCATTAGCTTTTAGAGTCACTGATGAAGCAACAGGGCAGAGCTCTACAAACTTCTGCTTGGTGCCATTCAGTTACAGAAATTATGGGCAGTCTGTAATTCAGAGGCCCGTGAAGTATCCTTGGTACCCAATGGGTATTAGCTGGAAAGGAATCAAAATTTTGTTCACCAAAATATTTATATTAGCTGAGAAAGCCAAACTCTGCCAAGAACGGAGCTGGCAAGCTTCCTTGGAGTGTCTCTGCCAGTGTGTAAAACACAGAAAGCACCCCCACCTACCACAGCCCCTCTGTGCATGCCCAGGGCTGGTTTAGCTTTTAAGTACAGTGCCAACTATTTGTAAGGCCTCAAAAATCTGGAAACTTTTGAGCGCAGCAGCCGAATGAAGGATCTTGGGAACATCTCTCTTGACTCTTGGGCTGTGTACTTGAAGTAGTTCTGTGGATGTGCCAACACGTCAAACAACGCTTTTATCAGCTTCTTGTCCTAGAGAAAGGAAAGCAGTATTACAGTAATTCCAGAGAGGAATTAAGGTCAGTATTACCAAAGTTTAATGACTGTTTAACTCATAAAAGATTACGGGCATTTTACTTTTCAAGTACTAAGGCTTGGAAACTAGTGGAGCAAGGCTGACGTTCAGGCCCCAGGGACATCAATGGAGTTTCACATTAGTAGTACCAGGATTTCTTCCCTCCTCATACTTCCAAGAACAGCAAACAAACAAACAAACCACAGAAGAAACACACACTTGATCTGATATCCAGCAAAATAAAGGTTTGCTTGGGATGACATGCATTCAACTTGTCTATGCAAGTCCCCTAACTAAGGTCAGAGAAATCCACAGAGATATTTTTTGCACAGGAAGGAAAAACCTTTGCTAATCTACAGGGTACAAGTAGCAGCACCAAGTGCTTCCCCAAGAAATTAAATGCCAGTCTGCTCCACCACTTCCTTCCAGCACAGTCTACTGAAAGGGCTATCATTACCACAGATTTCCCTAGTAGGTCTGATCCACCTTTAATCCCCCTGGGCAAAGGGTCTCATATCCATTGTTCTGCACAATCAGGATCTGCTGACTGACCCCATTTCCCTGGAGCATACACATCTAATGCACCAAGGAACAGACCTGATGCAGAGCAGGAAGCAAACTCATTCGCACCAAACGTCATTTTCAATCAAAACCCATATGCTTAGTGGAAGGAATGTACCTTAAGTATTTCTTGATGATTTTCAGATGCATAAAGTCTTCCATCCCGAACAATGTCTTCTATTAGTTCTTGGTAATCCTCTATGGGGAATGCACAAGAGAGTAATTTGCAGGTTCACTTCACTTACATACTCAATACTTCCCTTGGTTCTTCTGCCCCAAGAAGAACCAATAGTACTTGGCCCTCAAATTAGCAGTCAGAAAATATTCCAAATGCTTTTCTGTAAAGAAACTACAAATACTGTTTACAATGAGAACAGTGTACCGTGCTGAGCTGCCCAGCATCAATCTGTCATAAGCAAAAGAAATCATAAAGCACTTAAGAATGTAGTGCACACTGTAACCACCAACTGCACTGCAGGAACCCATCTGTAAACAACTACAACCTGCTATTGACTTTTTTCCACAGGAAAAGGGATAAAAAAAAAAAAGGAGGTAGGGGGAAGCTTTCCCCTGGAAAATTAAGTATCCACTGTTGATGAAACTCTGCAGACTGCAGCAAAGATGACTCCTCCATCATTAATCCAGTGTAAACAGAACACACAATATCACTTCACTTATGCTGAAGTGCAAAGCCTCAGCTCCAGTTTCACTTCTGATGATTCTGGCAAGGACAAGGTGAAAACCTTTCCCCTCAAGTTTCTTTTCAATATAGGTATTTTGCTATCTGATCACAAATGGTAGCAGCAACATGATAAATCAGAGGCACTTGGGCTCTGCCTACTTCCTAACTGGGGGCACTATCGCCACCTGAAGCAACCTAGAACTGGGAAGGCACAAATGTGCATAAAACTTAGATTCTAGTTCTGAGCTCTGCAGTTTGCAGGCAGAGCCCAGAACCCCAGATCTTTCTTTAGGTCTGTGGAAGACTGGAAATACGGTGGCACTTAAGACTACAGTGCAATGCAGAACTTCTTTAATTAGCTTTAAATGAAAACAGCTACTGGGAGCAACTCACAGCGACACTGCTGAGAGTACTGGGTTACCCTGCTGCTTGGGGAGTGGAGTTCTGCACTGCTGCAGCTGCACTGGTCCACATAGGCTCAGCTGCTCACACCCACTCACCATCATACGTTACATAAGGAACTTGGAATCCTTTGGCACTGTTCCCTTCATTCGACTTGAACTGGATCCACAATTTCTTAGACCTAGAAGTGAAAGCTATAGGGCGTTCGTAGGTTTGACAGGTCTCATACGTGGTCACTGAGTTGGAAGAAGCTTTCAAAGGAAACACACAATAGGCAGTTATCTGATGGTGCTTCACACTAGCAAACAATTAGAAAATAGGTTACACTACCATGACAAAAATGCTTGCTGGTGTTAAGAAAAGTCCTCAAAATGTGGCAGGCCATCAGTGGATGGCAGGCCATTAATAAGTGACTTCTTGGTCAAGGAATATTTTCCCCTTTCCTGAAAGAAACAGCCTACTGTTTGAAGGACATGACTATACTGGAAACTGAAGCTGGTATTCACACATAGGCACCTTCAGGGGATTAGCAAGCATCTCCTCTTTACTAATCTAGTCTAGAACTAGGCTCAGCATAGTACATGGTTAGCTAGCTTGAACCATCTACCCGTTCTTAACAACTTCTCAGAGTTCACTGACACATCATAGCCTTGCACCCTTGTTTCACCCAAACCTATGGAGCAGCATTACCAAACAGGACTTCTCAATTTGCCATTTAAAGAAATTTCAACCCTTAAAAAGAGGCCAGCCAGGCTACATTTAGTTTATGTAAACAGAAATGCATGTGAGAAAACTGTGTTGCCTGTGTTGTAGATATTTCAGACTTACAACTCTTTCTCATCACCAGGTAATCTCCACACTCATCTTCTATTGGTAGGAATATTTCTGGAACCACAATCAGAATACGGCGCTTTGGCGGTGGGTTAATGTTCCAAGTGCACTCGGTGTTTGCAGGATAGTCCCCGGGATAGTTTGGTGATTCAATATATCCAGTGTAATCTCCCAGCTCACCTCCACACTGCCTGTCTGAAAAAGCAACATGGTATGCAAGACAAGGAAAAGTGAGGGCATCCCACAGCTCCTCTGCAGTCACTGTCAAGAACAGTACACGGGTGACAGACGGGCACACTTTTCTGTTTGCAGTTGGAGCAGGTACAGTTCTCTTTGCCAGCTTCTCTTCACACTGCTGCCTGCTTCTGCCTGACTGTTTCAATCAATGTTGAGACATAAAAACACAGATTAGTCCCTGTTAATACAGCAGGTGCTATGGACGAAGCCATAGCCAAGCAGCAAGGCAAGGCAGTTGTAAGAGGTCACAGCTGTGGTAAAGCAAGGATGCTCCACTTGCTTGTACCAGGCAGAACTTTTATACAAGTACCAGCTGAGGTCAAACTGAAGCCTGAGGTCACCATATCTGCAGCAGCACAGAACAGGGAGTACAGCAAGCCCTTTTCTCTGCACAGATCAGCATTGCTGGCAGTAACAGAGGGTAAACCCCACTGCAGATTGCTTTGCCAGTTCTCCCCAACTCTGTGCAGCCACAAGGGTTTGGCCACTACAGCCTTGTAAGAGTGATGTGTGGCTGTGACATGCCCAGGGATCAGATTCTGTAAGTGGGAGACATGCAGTCTCCAGAAAAACATTTCTGAGTAGGTATGTGTGCATATGTCTGTGTGTATATAAGTGTCTCCAGAGGTGGTTCTGAGCAGTCACCTCTCTGCCCTCTATTTTCCCTCTTTAATTTACCATCAGCTTCCCACACTACAGCTACCATAAATCTAGAACAGTGGTTCTATTTGTAGTTGCCTTTTTCAAAGGCTGTTATTAAGAAGAAATGGTTACTAGAGCTGTTAAGTTTTGTGAGCCCTCTCCTTATTCCTTTTAATAGGAGGGGAAAAAAAATCAGGGTACCAAGAACACAAACTCTGTTATATGAGGGGAGAAAAGATTTAATAGTGAGATCCTAAGCAATCCAGCACCAACAGGCAAGACACAAACATCACTTACCATACAAGAATGATGGAATCAGTCTGCAGAAATGGTCTCTCATAGACCTCAGTAAGTCATGTGGGGTGAAATGCAGGCAGGCAGCAAAAGAGGAGCAACACCTCTGCCTTCTCTCCAAGCTCTCTGGAGTAAAGCTAAATTCTGCCCTTAGGGCCACTCTGAACATTAATGGTAAGAGATAATCAAAACCATCTTCCTGTACTTACTTTTGCACTGTGTTATATTTGTTGACCCATCAAAGTCAGTAGTGGTGTTTCCAGGGCATGCAATGCAGTAATTTTGTCCAAACTCAGGCTGGTATGTCCCAACTGCACAGCGAATACACCGATGAGTTGTGGTGTTATAAAAATGGCCAGGTGAACACTGAACTGGACAGTAATTAAATATGCATCATGGTTAAAAGAGTGGCAGTAGCATAAAATATGACTTTATAGATTTGTATATGACATAGTACAATTTCAGCAACTGAAATACCATATTCATAAACAATGAGGGTAACAAAGCAGAGGTAATTGAACAAATTTCAGTTTATCAGCTCATTTTATGCAAGTTCAGAATTCCCAAATGCAACACAATAGAGCAGTTCTGCGTGAAAACAGCAATAAAAGACATGGGGGAGTGAGTATAACCACTATGATTTTGTAACAAGGACGCCAAGTAGAACAGTGTGTTACCAAATGGTTTAGCGACAGGCATTCGACTTGGAAGATGGACTTGGAAGATGGAAGTGGAAAATACTAATTAAACCTTTCTTCCCTGCCTGCTCATGCCAGCCAGCATGGGCACTGCTGCTGCATTTTGGATAGCCCTGAAAGCAGCTCAGGCCAAGCAGAGGTGAGAGATGCTGGTCCTCTACAAGGGGCACGTTGTATCAATATTAGTGACTAAACTGGTATACTGCCACCTTCTCTTACGATCACACCTTGTCCTTCAGCAACAGACCATGACTCAGGGTACAGTCACCTCCACCAGCTCTGCTGCTACTTCATTTCATCACATCACAAAGTCATCACGTTAGCAAGACACATGAGCTCTACCCCTCACAGGGCTTGCTGAGAGCACCGCCTGCATCACCAAAGTGAGGTTCCATTCCAACACACCAGCTCTTCCATAAACACAACAGATTTTATGGAAGTTTTAGACAAGAGACAGACAAATGTAGGGGGAAAATACTTTCTGGCAGACTTGTAAATTTTATCCTAGTTCCCTGCATGCAGACAGGAAGATTTCCCTCTCTTACTAAAATTTGAGAATACAGGACTCTAAACACCTCTGTTTACGTCTCTAATTTGCAGATTTTCATTTGATTTTGCCTAGCTATTCTGCACCTATGCCCATCATCAACTGTGTTGAAACTTAAAGCAGTCAGGAGCATCAGCCATATGTTATCTTTGCTCTTAATTCCATCACTACCTTGCTTCTTTTTTCTTGTGGGATTCAAAAAAAAAATTTCCCTATTCCTTTTACCTCATTTGGCAGGTTTATCTCTCTAGCTCAACATCAAAATAATTTACTATCTACTATCAAATGTAGTTTTCTGTGCTGCACAGTCCCTTTTTTCTGCTCTTTTTAAGCTCTGCTTACTCCTAAATAATTCTAGTCTTGTTGAGCTTTGCAAGCTAGCTCAGCCTGGAATCCTTCCCTACGTGCTGCCCCAATCCAAATGCTTCAGATACAAGTTCCAAATAGTTCTTGCATCTGCGATTCTATGTCTCATGTGGCCTCTTCCACATGCAAATCCCTGAGCTCTTCATTCCAGTTAATAGAAAAAATTCCTTTAATCTCCACTCCAATTTGAAAACTGAACCTCATTTATAGACTTGATTTTGTTTATGTTAAAATAAAACTGAAATCACTTCCTCTTATCTTGATCCAAAGTTTTTAATGTGTTCTTTTAGTACTTCAGTTTTTCAAAATTAAGTATGAAACAACTCCATTAGTGGATTTAGTGATTCTTCTGAAGAAATCTTAGATATCACAGTATTACCAGTAACATTAATTCTTTAACAATACTGCAAAATTCTTATAAAATGTTGCAATTCTCAATAGTAAACATATCTTAACTGACACTAGACAGATCTCTTAATGCAAAACACTACCAAATGTTTGCATCAGGACCTTATTTCCATACCTTATTTTCACTCTGCAGCAGTAGATTTTCTATTAAGACTTTTTTCTCAGGTGATTTTTATAAGCAATTTTCTTTTACCCATTCTTTAGGACATTGAGCAAACCGTTATACTGATTAACATTTCATCTCTCTCCACAGACACATACTTTTATCACCATTTTCAGAGACAATTTTATAGCTGCCTTTCAGCTTTTTAAATTTTAGATACCAAAGATGCTAACAAAATTCCATCATTTTTAGAGATATGATCCCCATTTGATTTTCAGTCCTGTGATAAAACCTTGGGAGCTGATCGCATGTCAGCTCTACTGTGATCAAATTTAGAGGGCTGTCTGAGGTGCCACAGGGTTAAGTTGAATGCTCACTTTTTAGGTTTAGCCCAAGGCACCCAAGCCAGTTTCCCATTATAAACACAAAGAAAATATTTTCTTACTTATCCACCACGACTGAAATCACCTCCTTTACATTTTCGTGTTGCTGCTGCACTTAAAACCCAAAAAGTCTTGAGACTTTTTCTTCCTTTTGTTCCTTTATATGACTCTTCACAGATTAACAGCTTTACTGATCAACTTAGGTAGATCTCCCAGCCCTTTCTAAGGTCTTGTGTAAAAATCAGTTATAGAAAGAATTCAGGCTTTACTGAGTTTCCTTGAAGCCAGGTCAGGCCAGCTAGCTCTGAGACTGATGGAAGGATTGATCCTTGAAAGGAGGAAGACTCTTCTCTTAATGCCCTGCTTGGAGCAGTGCCAGTTACTTTTGCCTCAGAGTAATAGAGTTCATCAAATAAATCTTGACCTTACCTTTGGCCTCACAGTCCTGAAACAAGGATGCACTGCTATGTCTTGTCGTCAGACCTCCTCCGCAGGGAAAGCAGGATACTCTCCCAGCTTCAGGCTGGTATGTCCCAAGGGGACACGGGAGACACGGTTTGAAGCCATCAGGAGAATGTTCACCCGGGGAGCACTGATCTGGAAGAGGAAGGACACACTTGCTTCAACCTGTACATTATAGATGAAGGCGTGTTACTGAGCCTGCACAGGACCTGAAACCTCATGGCGAAACTGCTCTCCTCCGTACTTGGGAAGTGGGAACCAGGGTTTCAGAACTGAACACAAGCAACAGCATTAACAGAGCTTAATACATCCAATGTACAGTGTCAGACAGAAACAGACACTGGTAACCTTTGGTGCTAGTGAGCTCTTCTGTGAGCTGGAATGGATTTCATGCTTTGTTGCAAGGCCACACTGGACACTCAGCCCATCCAGTGCTCTCTGCTCATCTGCACAGTGCAACTGCGTACTGACCATCTCCTCTTTCTAGCTCAAGAGCTCTTGGACTCCTCCCAAGTGAAATAATTTAGTACTGAACCTAAGAGGCCAAAAATGTACTTCCAGATCTCTATAAGTATTTTAATCTTAATGTTATTGAATATTCATACTTCATAACCATTAGCATTACCAGATTGTGTGTGAACCTCGAGCACCACAAGTAATGGGGTAAATTCATTAAACTAAACATTATGCATGCCTCAAAGACTTTTAAAGTAGAAATATTCTTGCCATTCCTCTGATACTGGATCTTAGATAATTATCTGTGCAGTGGATTGTTGTGTTCTGTGTAGTACATGGAGAGCACTAAATCTGACTGATTTTACTTAAAACATACACCTCAGTATTATCTAACAAGCCCAGTAATGTTTATAAGTATCTTTGAAAAGTCCTGTTTTTCAAACTTTTCACAAAAGAACTGGTCTTCAGTGCCAGTATTTAATAATTACCCTGCTCTGGAAAGGCACAAAACACTGTTGCAGTTGTTCAGCTATGCTGAAAAATTCTGTCCTTTTAAGACCTGTTACAATAATAAACTGTTAGTTTTAGTTTATAGCTCCAATAAATCACTCAGTGAATAGCTGTTTTGTTAGGAAGTTAAATTGGCCTTGGCTTCATTTCAGGATATATGACTAACAACAAGCAGGGCATTAACTACCGGTCATGATCAATGATGAAGAGTTTTGTTTATGGCTGATACACTGCGTGGAAGAGTGAGTGTTCCTCTTTAGCTTAAAAATAAAATACAGCAGGTTAAGCAATGCTCTGTAGCTTATCAATGAAAGCTTTTGAGGAAGTCTTAGCTCTTGGTTCTAACTATTTCCACCACACATCACTTCTGCCCTCATAAGGGCACACATTCATTTGCTCCCACACTTTTCAAGCCTTTCTCCATTTTATAAACATTCCTACAGAGCACTCATCTCTGTACACTTTGTGCACTTCAACAAACATGAATGAATTAAGGCTTTCATTGCAGCACTCCTAATAAGGTAAGGAAAGAGCACTATTTACAATTCCATGACAAGGAAAGACAATCAAGGTTAGTAAAGGTGATTTTGAGAAGTGGCTACTGACTTCAGAAAGCCTGGAGCAATGGAAAGACCAGTGCAAATCTGCTTCCCTCAAAAAACTCCACAGCTCTATGAGAAATCCATGCTCTGAATGGCCTCGCTAGAAACTATCTGCTCTCTGCTGTCTCCCCTTAGCCTGTCTTTTTCCATTCATTTTAATCACTTGTCAAGTTTGGAGTGGTTTGCGGTTTGTCTTTTACACTTGGGAGAGGGAGTAACAGAATGTTACTTTACATTGACCATACAAATTCAATATTAGAACTGTACTTCAGGTTTCCTGAACTTGTTCAAAGTCCAGCATAACAGTAGGAAAGCTATCAGAACTCAAAGAAAACTTGCCCCAGGCAGGAATCAAACCCACTACTTATGTGGAAATGTTACATTTGAGAACTTATCCCATCAGATCTCTCTTGACAACTTTATTATCTGCAGCTTACTTGCCTTGACACCACATGTTGTAAAATTGTAGAGTTCCCTGTGGAACAAAACTGAGTTAATCTAAATCTTCCAGGATTATTTAGCAAAGTGTCTAATTTCTGAAAATTTGCATTGAGGAAATAAACTTAAAAGACCTCCTCAGACACTACTAAGATCCTCCAGATGGGGCATCCTTAGATGCACTGCATGACTGAACTCTGAGAGGAAAAGAAAGATGGGACAGAAGTATCTGGTGGTCTGTTTCTGTGCCTTACCCTCCACATTGAGACACACTGTGAGCTCCAGCTAATTTTTGGGTTTCAGGATTCTGAGAACTGGGGCAAGAGTAACAAGTTATTTGTCCTTCCTCATCCTCGTTAACTTTTATGGGGGCATAAACCACACAACTTTCTCATTCCCCATCATAGTACGTTCAGATACATCAACTAACAGCAAGAAAGAAAATATCAGATCTAACATCTAACACTAACATTTTGTGTCTGTGGATTCAAACCCAAATTAGGTTGCCAGCTGCTGGATTGGTAGAGAAAGTGCAAGGTGATAGAAAGACTATAGCTACACAAGTATTAGATCTGGTCAACTGCAATGTAGCAGTTTCTGTGCACTGAGAGAAGGCTGATATTAATCTGAGATCAATTAAGCTGTTCTGGAGCTACACTCCAAGTGCTTCAGGCCCTATTTCCCACTTGCACTAACTGTTCCAGGGATGCACAGTGGCAGGTCAGCAGGATGGTGGGCTATGCCTGTGACAATCCCCACAGAAGAAACACAGGGCTGAGACAGTGAAACACGGGAACTGTATAAAATCAGTTTAGGCCAAACGGTATAAAATCAGTATGGGCCAAAACAAAACTCTTTAATTAGATCTGAACCAACCAAATCAAATATTTTCTTCTGATTTTCCTAAAAGGTGTCAACAACAGAAAGAAAACTGTGTTAAAAAAAAAAAAGACTAACTAGCCACCACCACCACTGTTACAGGGTGTTCAAAACCACCTAAAAATGCTGTGTACAGTGTGGTGGTTACAGCCATGCACTAGTTTGCAGAGAGAAAAGGATCAAGTAGGAGGACACAGGACAGGCTGCCCCAATGTTAAAGGCCATGTAA
This sequence comes from Corapipo altera, assembly GCF_003945725.1. Lineage (NCBI taxonomy): Eukaryota > Metazoa > Chordata > Aves > Passeriformes > Pipridae > Corapipo > Corapipo altera. The sequence goes on along the minus strand of NW_020884904.1, from coordinate 3,379,936 downwards.
CATCTCCTCAGCTCTTTCAGTACAAACTGCAGATTATGAAGAATATCTGCTTGGGCAACAGCATCCTGCTGGAGAAGAAACAGGCTGAAAGAGGAGTCCAGCTGGATGAGCAACAGGCTTGCTCTGTGTGCCCACATGGTTTGGGATCACAGGACACCACCACCCCAGCTGGCCACTCTCTGCCCCAAAATCACTGCTCATCATTATCAGAGCCCCAGCATGTGGAGGGGCCTTCCAAGACAGAGCAGGTGAGGGGAACACTAATTGCTTTTACAATAGGGGTGACTGGCTTATGAAGCAGCATATCTTTCTTCTGAGACACACCGAACACTTCAGGCTTTGATAGATCCTATGTGCATATGAGAAAAGAGGTTAATACACCCAGATACAGATTTAGCTATTTACAGTCTAACAGATATTCATTACTCAATGCAAATATTAGAGTTACTCCAAGTGATGTCCAAGTTTTAATGCCTCAGGCTCTCAGACATATCAGTTTCTTCACATGACCACATCAAGCCAAACTTTTCAGAGCGGTAAAAGTGTCCAGACAATTTGATCCACAAACACATTCCCTGTAAAATGCTCCAAGTTCTTCCTCATGTTTCACCTAGAAATGTTTCAAATAAAGGCCACTCATCTAGCAACAATGGAGTACAGAGCAGGGGTAATGTGGAAAGCCTGTTTAGAAGCCCACATCATTCACCAGGGCCCAATTTAGCATAACAAACAGACTTAGTGTTAGATTCAATTATAGTAACATTAATTATAGGGCCATTATTTCAACACAGAAATAATCTCCCAGAAATCCATAGGACTGTGCATAAAGCTAGGATGAACCTTCTCTTAGAAAAAAAAAAATACACAAGAAACACCTCTAAGAAGTTTGACCTTTGCTGACATCTGTTTAAATGAAACAAAAAAGAAGTTTATGAGCTTCATTTCACAAAACTGCACAGTCCCACCCGACACATGGGAAATACCCAGTCAAAACTAGATCTGAAGATTTGCAAATAATGACATTAAAACACAATTCCACTGGCTGGTTTTGCTCTTTTTTCAGAAACCCGATTGTTTTTCTCCAAATGAACAAAAGAACCAATTGCCTCTAGTAGACTTCATTTCTGCAGCCACTGTCTTTGTTTATCTTCAATACCCATTAAAAACCTGGTCTAGAGTCTCATGCAGCTGTTTTAAAGAAAAAAAAAAAGGCGAAAGGTTTTCTGATGCAAAAACAAGAAGAAAAGAAGGGGGGGAAGAGAGGGGCCCACGGGGAATCAGGATTAACAGTTACAAAGACATTTAAAGGCTCTTCCCCTCTTTTCAACACATTAGCCTTTGAGCATTTGCTCCTATAGACAAACGCTGTAGTATCTCAGGGGCTGAGAAGGTGAACCTCATAAAGGAGGTCATGATCCACCAATTCACCATTTTCTTAAGAATGATGCCTTGACTTTATAAGGAAAATCACCAAAAAGGGATGCAAATTGATTCTGAAGCGGCATCCTTTAAGTTATTGTGTTTTAGCAGTTCACACATTTAGGTCACATGAGAGGGTTATGCATTCTGAGGATTTATGCCTTAAATCTATAACTGTCAGAGCAGGCAGGTTAGCAGAAAAATAGCACCCTTTCTCCCTATTTGATAGTTCTTTTTTTCTTGTTGGATTTTCAAAAAATTCTAAAAAAAAAAAAAAAAGTAACACAGCCCTCTGCTGTGTAACATGACTATTAATTATAACAAGTGCAAAGGAAGGTAGCATTTTGCTTTTTTATTTAAATCTCCCTCTCATGCTTTTACAATGCCAGTACCATACCACATCTAAACTTTGAAATCTCACTTTGGCTGATAAGTTAATATTTTATTTGCAGGGGGCAAAATTGCTGAATGCTGAGCAAGGAAAAGCATTGACACCTCCCATGCAAGATGAAGCTGCTCATGGTTTACATCAGAGCAGTGCCTATGCCAGTGCTGCCCATGCTTGCTCTTCTCTGAAGTGACAGTTCTTTGGAAGAACCCACTTTGCAGCTACTGTGGAGCAAGGACACATTCACATGTCCTTTTACAGAGCATTTTCAGGAAATGGTAATTCTCATTGCCTCTTTCCATCTCTTAAAGCACTGGCGTGTCCAACACACAAAAAAAAGAAATCAAATGGAACAGGCAAGGTGTACTTTCAACTCCATAGGATCAGAGTTTTAAGCAACAGAAAAGCAGCTAAATTGCTTGTTGTTTCTTCCTCAGTGGAAAGTGCCTGAGGGCAAAAGGAGCCCAATAGATATGAACTTATTATCTTCCAATATAGAGGTTTTTGGTAAACCAGTTTCTGATAAAGAATTGTTAGTATTTAAACAGCTGGTCCTTCGGCTGTTAAATCTGTCTAAAGTCTAGCTCATACTGGAGAATGGATACTTGTAGCCAGGTTGGTGAGTGAAACTGCATTCTCCCCAAGACAAATCTCATCTCAAGGAAGCATGTAGCATTTCCAGCATCCTCAGATAGTTCACATGCAGTCTTGAAGCGCTGACATGCAAATATGCATTTCTTTATCTGAAAATTTACTTCAGTGTGGAAAGATTACACTTCTCCTATGAGAATCCAGTTCTCTGGGAAGGTTGATGAAGCATATTGCTATATGCTTTTCCTGTGATATCCATTATTAGAAACCTACCACTGGTTGCTCCTTGGAAGCCATTCACAGGACTTCATGGAATTAATCAATGTTAATTAATCAATGCTGAATACACTTACTTATTGACACAGAACTCGCACATAACAAGGCAGACAAATGCAACACTTGAACCTCTAAAGCACTAGGAAATCCCAAACAGAACCATACATTGAACAGCAAACTTGAAATAAAATACACTATGCCTGTAATCAGCAAATTCCCTTTTACTGTCAATAACTGTTTAAAGAACAGCAGACACACATGCACAACCCTCCAGCACATTAAGAATGATAAAATACTTTGGAAATCACATCTAATCTGCTCCTGGTGCATTTCTAAAGCTTTCCTTCTGTGCTGTGCCCCACTGCAGACAGCAGGAACTAAGACAGGAAAATCAGGAATAGCACTACCTCACCAGAAGCATGAAACCAAATGAAGTTTAGTTTGCTGCTGCAACTGCAGGCCAGTTATCCTACACAAAAGCTGCCAGAGCAGGTGCTGGAATTTCCCTCTTATGTTGCTCAAATATAAATAATTTTTCAGACAGTGCTGTGCCAGGATAAGTCTACCACAGGAAGAGCACCAGCACTAGACTGTCTGAATAAATAAATAAACCTTATCTAACCTAGCCATACTCACAAGTATTTGAAAACAATGAACTAAAACCCGCATTTTACTCATTAACTGTATCACAGAAGACTTGTAAGTCCCTGTGACTTACTTTGTTCCCTCACTGCTTCCTGCTCCTCCAGCCAGACTGAGCAAAATCTCTTTGCCAAAGTCCTCTATCTAGAGACTACATCCACCACCTGCACTGCATCCATCTGCTGACTTAGTATCTCTTGCTGTACAGTCCCTTTCTCCCCAGAACCATTAGCATATCTAGGTAAGCAGGGCCTCAATCCTGTCCAGAAGTTCTCAAGCAGCTCTGTAAAACAATCAGATCAAAATAAAAAACCCCACCCTGACTGTCCCACACACATCCCTGAGCAAGCTTCTTCCCCTTCTACACGCTGTTCCTACTCCATTCTCTTCTGCCCAGTCTATTTCTTAGCTCATTCTGACTGGCAGCCCAAGCAGCAGCACCAGCCCCCCAGTCCTGCCTTGACCATACAGCCTGGGACAATCAGCTTTTTCTAAGGAAATGAGGCGTACGTAACAATACGGCCTCTGTGGGGACTTTTGTGTCCTCTCATCAACCAGTGAACCGTCTGTCCAGCTCCCAGCAATCTGACAAGTGATGCAGAGCAGTTTCAAAGGCACTAATTTTCTGTACATTTAACATAAATAAGCAGGGAACATGCAAGTGGAAGGAGAGAAACCTTCTTAGCACCCCTGCAAGTGAAAGGCTGCAGTGCAAACTCCATCTCCTGTTTGATCACAGCAAATATACACAAGGATGTGGTCTGAATACTTCAGCAGAAGAAAGGAAGATGATTTAGTAATTGCACCTTGTTAGGCATGAACAAATCTAACCATAAAGTACGAGACTCACGGGAGATCTTACACTCGTTTCACTGCTCAGAGCAGCATCTCTTAAGACGTCCAGAGCAAACTGTGGCACCAATTCCGCGATAGAAGAGGCCCAACTTTTGCAAGTTGTTCTTTAAAACATTGGTCTTCATATGCTCAGTGACTCCTTTAACCATAATCAGGCTATTATGTTCACCACACCAGTTTTCCAGGCAGGCATTCCCCAAAAGCTTCCTCTCTCTAAAGGCACAGAAATGCCATGTGTGCTTCTCACTTGTACTGAGACATTAAACTGGTTCTGCAGCTGTCTAAAAAAAATTGTGTTTCTTTGGTGTTCAAATTTCTGACTGTAACTCACATTGCCTTCTCTACCTGCAGTATTTTTAGCTTACTCATTGCTGTTTTTTCTAGACGAAAACACAAACTTCTTCAGTCATACTGTGCTCTGTACAATGGACTGAGACAGATTTTTTCAAACTCTCCCTCCAGCATCCAACACAACAGCTTGAAAACACTCACATAAACTCATCTTGGTGAACTTTCCAAAGTTTTTCAGACTTATTGTAATGTTACAAAAAAAAAAAAAAGGAAAACTTACAGCTTTTTCCGACAGAATTCCTGAGTAATTCCCTGCTTGCTTGCACAGATGTTTTAAACAATTTTACTGTTCTACAAATCCAAGTTTTTCTAGAGTGAGCAAAACTGGATTGGAAAACCTATTCTTAGGCCAAATGTGTTGCTGCTGGAAGACGTACTAATTCAATCTGACAAGCATTTTAAAGGCTTGCTGATCCACAATCCACCTACATGCTGCCTACCCCATGCAGCCTGAATTAGCTGTCATGGTTGTTAGCCCCTGTTAAGACGTAACATCTGACCCCTCTCCTTAACTTTTGTGCTTTGGAAGCATTTATTTTGGACTGCATTATGGTGGTGCCCTCCAGTGCAATGATAATTAAGACTTTTCTCAGTACTGGCCTATAAAACCCCTATTCCCATGAATTTATAACTCAGCCATGAAGATTCTCTGGGACTCAGAGCTTAATGGGCAAAGCCAAGGGGACTGTATCAAATTCTGCACAGTCTTTTCTTTGGGACAAGGGAGAGATGAAACGTGCACAAGTTCAGAAACACAGTGTTACACTGAATATTAAATGCAGTATTAAAAATAACACTGGTGATCTCAAGGCCATTGGTGCCTGACTTTATTCCCATGATTTCTACCTTTGAGCTTATTGCAGGTGGTACATCAGCTATAACAAGGTGCAATGCACTCAACCCTTATTCTACTCTATAACACAGCAACTGCCAACAATAAATACATAGAGAGGCATCTTGGTAACACTAACAGTAACCCCCACTTCACACACAGCCCTCCTCTCTCCTGGATGAGTATCCCGTGATCCCTCCAAGCTCACCACACCTGAGCAAAACAGTAAAATGCACGTGGATGGTTTGTTCCTAATGCACACATAACTTACCACATCTGTTACCCAGATGCATCTGTCCTACACCACAGGACTGCTGTGGCTCTGAGGGCCTGAGAGACTTTCTGGCCACTTCGTGGTCCATGCCAGAGACGCGGATGCGGAACTGGTCCCTGCTGACTGTTTTCCGCAAGGTTCGGATGGTTTTACGGAACCTCTTTTCGGTCTTCTTCCGAGCACAGCGCACATCACATGTGTCTGAAAAGCATCAAGGGTGAAAGCTGCTATAAGTGACCGTGCACAAAAAAACCCACCCAATCCAAAACACCAACCAGTGCAAATCACTGAGAAATCACTTCTGTGCACAAGTCTGAAATCCTTAAGGACTACACCACGAGGCTGGAAGAAAATGAATCAGACTGCAAGACTTCAATCCATGGGCAGATCTTAAATCTTTGAAACTATCCCCATCCGTCACTTTTTCCGAACCATTAATTTTCAAAACAGGAGATACTTTTTGTTACCATTTTGCATACAGATAGAAGTGAAAAAATACGGAAATTAAGGAGCAAACGGCAAGAAGCTTCAAACCGCACCTTGGATTATTTTCCAACCAACCTGTCACCTCCTTCCGGCTTGTTTCAAGCTCAAAGTCCGCAGTGATAACAATTTCTCTAGTCGCTGTCAGTCTACTGAGGGCTCCATGACCTTTCTTGCCAGAGCTGCATGTTAGGTTTACATAGTGGAAGCTCTCCATTACTGAATTATGTCTCTCTGTATGAACAAAATTAAAGGATGCAGAAGCTTGGCCGGCTATGTTATTGAACATTCACCATTGCTCAGCAAATACGTCATCATGAAGAGTTAAAGAAGAGGAAACAAAGACCTCCACATGCCAGTAAACAAAGTTTGGCCAGTTTTTCTACTGGTACACCCTAACACAGAATTGTGACTCCTGTGCGCCTACAGATGTGCTGCCAGGCTGAGAGTGGGGCACTGCAGCCCATCTGAATCATCACTAGGATGGGAACTTGGCTGCAGTGCTCAAACCACATCCCCTGGGCTTTGCTACCAGGTTCTAAGGAATTGCCTTTGCACTACGCAAAGCATCTTAAAACCATGACACTGCCTACGTCAGGCAGGCTACTCAAGGGAAGAAATTTTGTACGCATATGAAGAATGTGAAAAACACATTAGCTTATAATGGTGTTTAAATTAAGTAGTGGTTGCATACGCAAAACATTTGGAGACCATTTTCATGGTTTCAGTGAGGAAATATTATTTAGTTAAAGAAAACACCCAGAATAAGCTTTGGTTCTGGAGTACATAACTCTTCACTGAGCATCCAGGGTAGTTTCTCACTGTTACTCTGCTACGGACAAACAATCAGACACACCGATTCATCATATTGTTTAATGACTCCTTTTCCCAGCTCCATTTATTTGATTTTATTTTTTTATATGTACTTCTCCTCATTCGCTGCTCACTTTGTAAATTCACAGACTGTACTTTCTGATTTGGAACAGATGGAAGAGCTGACCTCACTGTGTCCATCTGGGGCTGCTGAAGTATAAAAGGAAAACAAGGGGAAAGAAGAATAACCCTTTGACAATAGAGTCAGCATAAAAGGTCAGGAGATTCTTCAACGAGGCATCAGACAGTAAGAAGCAGGTGAGAAGAGACAGACAGAAAGATAAAAAGAAAAGGAAGAGAGCAAAAGAATGAAAAGAATAGTTGATTTTACTGAGAATTTATTACCAGCATTATAACAAAAAAAGGAGAAGGGCTTTCCTAGTAAGACTGCAGGGATGCCACAAGGAAGTCCTGTGATCTGAAATAACTACTGCAAGAATCATGGCTGGGAAGGAGTGTGATTCATGAGGTCAGTGAAGAGCAGAAGGCCTGTAGTCCTCTATGCCTTGCTTATGGTGTACTTCATACCTGGAAAGCATTGATAACCCCTGAGCTATAGCTCTAACCTGCTTACCTGCATTTTTATTTTCATACCTGGTATCATCTGTTCCAGACCTTCTTGAAACATCTCAGTCTTTTTCAAACTACATTTTCCTTCATTTAATTTAAAGGTTACGCTTATCTTGATGGCTGAAGCATCTTCAGGAAGAAACAATGACATGTTATTTTAAAAAAAGGAACAGAAAATTTAGATAACCCTAATGTCACATCATCGTAATGATGACATCAAAAAATATGCTGATATAAAGTGAAAAAGTAGTCGGCACAGAAAACCTAAAGAGATGCCATATCCCTGCTGCTGTGAAGCTGGTTCGTAACTTGCGTTGGAAGAAAATGTAGTGAATTTTATTTTAAAAAAGTAAAAAGAGAAGCAGAAGAAAAATGAGAACAAGTTCAGATCTGCTATTGGGTAAATCAAATAAGGGTTAGCTGCAATCAAAGGAGATACTCCAGACCAGTTCAGCAAATAGTTTATGTCAATATAAAATAGTACCTCTTATCTGTTTAGCTGTAAATGCTTTCTAAACTTTACCGTCCAACAGCTCATTCTAAACATATTGTATCTTACGAACACTGTCCAGTCTGGATGATTAAAAAGAAGCATGACACTCCTGGTCTGGCTGTTTATTTCACTACTGATCTTTTCCTCTTTCCTTATTTTTAAGTCTTAGTTTGAGTGATGCTGATTGAAGCAGCACAAGGGGAATTTTTCTGCTGCAATCATGAACAACAATCATGAGGATGAGGAAATAAAAACAGACGGAGCATAACAGAGAGTGAAAATAGGAAGTCAACAGAAACACCTTTATTTCACAGTTATCACCAAAAATAAATCAGTCAAACCATGCAACAGTAAATGTTGTGATTACCCAGCCAGCTGGAAGCATTTGTATTTTGCTGCTTTTTCTTAAGCTGAGATGACCTGCCACAGGTGAGGGTGTAGGCATCTTGTGTTCCTAACAGACAGACCAGAGAGACAGAGAGTAAAGGCATAGGCACAGTGCACAGACTGAAGACTCCTGTAGTATGAAAGATATATTTAATTTGTTGATCGGTATCATCATCCTCACCTTTTTTAACAATGTTGTTCATAAAATACTCTACATTAGAGCTTGTCTTTTTCTAAGCCATTTAAAAGGTTCAGGAAGAAAAACAGCATCTGTCCCACGAGCACCAGATGAGTCCCCATGCCATGTCCTATGGGATGAAGGGGCTGCACAGGCAAAATCCCAGACCCCACGCAGGGCTGGAATGCCTTCACCCCATTCAGCAGTGGCTCTCACAGCCAATTAAGGAATGGCCCAGGGAGCACAGAGAATTCTGCCCTGTCCTCCCCAGCTTCAAAAAGACAGTTGTCATGAGAAGGGAGTCTGAGGGTAGAGTGGTTATAAAAGACAAGGAAAGAGGGGCTTTCCTGGGACACTGTCAGGGATGTAGCCCTTTATTATCTGTAGTGAAAGAGGAAAGATCCCTGCTGATTGTCTCCTTCTTGGGGCTTCCATGACAGTTAGGATATTTGCCCCACTTTACACTCTCTGCAGAATCACATGCTTGTTTTTTGTTAGTTTTGACTTACCAGAAAACACCTGGATATCCGGAGAGCAGCTTAAAAAGCATCTATCACTCCCACCACTCTTAATGCAGTGCAGCAATACCTTGGGTGACATATTATCAGGCAAGGGACCTTTTGTCTCTAAATAAGATAAAACAAATACTCACAGAATTAAAACATCTACCTACACCCTACTAACAAATTGACAAGCAGCTGCTTTTGTAGCTGGTACCTGAGAGCACCCATGCAATTAATACGCTGCTTAGACAGAAAATCAAAGCGAAATAACATCACTGGCAGATGACATCACATAAGCAATTTCCTTTATCATGAGCAAACCTTCTCATGCAGAGAAACCAAAGGAAATAGAAGAATGAGCTAGACAAAAAGCACAGGAAAGAAAGCATCGAAATCCCTCAAAGTATCTCCTGTTTTTGGGGTTGGTTTTTCACTTGTTTTTATGAGTTTCAACATCATTACCATCATGCCTTGCTACAAAGCAAAGCGGAATACCGGGAACAATGACTCATACCACTTAACTGGACAGACCATCAGATTTGACTGTAACCATATGGCCATCACACACATCAGGAGTAGAAATGTATTCACTAGACACCTTACCAACACAATCCTTTTTGTTCCAGTGTAACTTGTAGTTAGAGTGACACAGGCATTCATAGTCTCCCTGCGTGTTCACACACAGCTGTTGGCAACCACCGTTGTTGATGCTACATTCATTAATATCTACGGAGGAAAGGTAAAAATAGTTACAAAAAGATACTCTTCCAAAAGTACTGTATTCTGACTCCGCTAGGTAAACATGTACACAAACACTGCTTAGTAGAGCTTGAAAAAGACTTTAGGAATGCTATCTGGACACCCACCTTGAACTAGTTTGCCTTCCTGGAAATCCTTTGATAAATTTCAAAACAGACCAAATGCTGGTGGAAGGGAAATGTTAATTGTGTCCTCAAACCTCATAATTAAACAATATCCAGCCTCAGCAATACAATAGCAAATTAACTCCAGGAAAAGGAGGTCAAATCAAGTATGAATTGTACCGTGTCTGCTTAATTATTATTTGTAATTTGTAATAAAGACAGACAACACAGACAAGATTCATACTCATTGATCCTCCAAAGTGCTCTGATAGATACAACTACTGTGGAACATGGTTTGACTCTGTGGGTAAACATTGTGTCACCATTGTCCCTTTTGGCCAATTATCCAATTTTAGGGCCTTGTCCTGCCCAATAAATGCCAGTAGGAGGAGAAACCACTGCAACACAACATACTGCCCTTGGTGCAAGCTTGCATGCTGATGCAGAATATACCATTGACTAGTGCTGTATCCCAGGGGTCAATACCAGGGCCAATACTATTTATCCTCTTGATTAAACCTGGATGATGGGACAAGAGTTCACCCTCAGTAAGTTCTCGGATGATACAAAACTAGGAGGAGTGGCTGATACACCAGATGGTTGTGCCACTATTCACAGGGACCTTGACTGGCTGGAAAATGGGTCAATAGGAATCTCATGAATTTCAACAATGGGAAATGCAAAGTTAGATGTCTTTGCTGCTCAGATCCACCCCAATGACTGCTTCACTTGTCTCCTGTAGCTCTATGGCAATTATACATAGACCTAGAAAGCTGTCATCAAGAAACCTGTCACAAGTCCCATAAAGTTTGTGCAACTGAGGGTACCTGCTTCTACATACAGTTTTCTCAGTGGTAATAACAATTTCTTGTCAATCCTCTCCCCAACCATTCATTCCCCCTTACAGATATCCTGTAAGTAGCAATTTATTAGAAAACATTGTGAAACACATTACAAAACTGATCTGAATTCGGGGAAAAATATCCTAATTAACAGAACTTAGACAGCAGGGGTAGGAATGGGCAGCAGAGGAATAATGCAGAAAGAAGGGAACACCTTAAACTAGTATTGCTGCCTGAGATACTACAAAATCAGCCCAAATCTTTGGTTTTCATGGACCTTTTGTCAGGATGCTGCATGCAATGGCAACCTGTTATCTCCAGTATTTATTGACTTCTTCCATGGAGGTCAAAAGGTGTATCCCTACCAGCTTTGACTGCCAGTCAATGAAGGACTTACTACAGCATGAGGATTAACATCTTCTCCCCAGGCCAATTAGCAGCCAACAGCAAAATTACAGTTCCTTTGCCTCACTGGTGGCCAAAAGAAATTGAATTAATGCAGAAGAATTAATGAGAACTGACTTCTTTTTGCAAGTAGAGCACATGAACAGTGTTATTCCTTATCCAGTCAAGTTCCCCTGTTCATCAGGATACAACACAGTGATGTTGTAGCCCTGTAATCTCCTTTGCAAGGAGGCAAAGGAGAGTAGAGGCAGAGGGTAGAACAGAACAATCATACAGAGATCTCTGAATTGTTCCAGTTGGTAAGGTCTTGTGGAGTCAGTAAAATCTTGCCAAGAGCTTATATAAACCAAATTTAATTCCATTTAGTGTCCCAGTTATTGTTAAGTAAAATCTGGAAATCTGTCACACAAATATTCACATTTGACATACGTCAAGGTTCTGTGAACATCTTTCTCTTTCCTTGGACTGTCTTTGTAGGAAAGACATAAAAGATTCAAGAGTATTAATCTTGGCCACTGTAAATCAGTGGCACTACATCAGCTAAATTCCAATCTACATCATGTGAGGATCTGACATATGCACAAAGGCAACTGCAGAACCATAATTTTGGAAGTCATTCAGACCTTCCTGCTCTTTAAGGCCTTTTCCACTGACTTTTCATTGAAGTCAATGACACTTCTGCATGTGAAAATTGTATCAAATTAGGGTTTTCATATCCAAATGCAAAACCTATCAGCTTGTCCTAATAATAACATGGTGTGAAGGTAAAATCATTTGAGCAAAGAAAGAAATAAGCAGGATTATTTTCTACTTTTGCTGTGTCTCATTATCCTAGCAGAGAGTAAAATTTACTCCACGGGCCTCCTGCATACACCTCAGCTTTCGCCTTGCACAGACAATAACTAGACCCGTGGCAACAGCCCTCTATCAGCAGTGGCCTGTGGTGCCTTTCCATAACTCACCTCCACAATGTGTGAAGCCATAGAGAGCATATCCTTTGTTGCAAGTGCACTCAAAGGTGCCTGGATGATTGATGCACGTGTGGTCGCACGTCCGCTCGAAGGAGCATTCATCAACGTCTGCAGGTTTTAAAGGGACGCATCAGTATCTTTCAGGCTGACAAGGCAGCCCTGATGAGCTAACGAAGTTGGACGCAGAGATGTGCAGATTTATGTAAACTAAGCAAATTCTTTGAAAGCAAATAATGTAACATAACGAAATGACAACTTCTAAAAGAGCACTTCAGCTTGCCAAACAAGCTTTTTCTTGGCAAACGCAGAAACTGCTGTTACATTTTTAAAATTATGTTTAAAACAAATTATTTCTCTTCTATGGGAGAAGAAAACTGCTGACAAAACTCTTATTTCATTTAGAAAAGTCTACACAGAAAAGAATTCTACAAAAGAAAGTATTGCCTTTTTTTTTTTCTCCCTAAATAAAAACGAAGGCCACAATTTTAACTCCATGTGAACATACAGTGTCTGATTTAAGCCTGCTGAAAATCACCATGTTCTCCAAGAATGAACATTTATTACACCATCAAAAGAACCTAAAATTTCTGTGCTGATACATTATGCATGTCACATGAAAATGCTGCAAGACACAAAAACTTTCACATCAACTTCACTGACACATTTCATCAATCTTGTTTCTTGAGCTTTGGCATGCTTCAAGGTATCACTTCTGAAACAGTCTAGGAAAAGTTAGAGAAGTGACAGGGACAAAAGGGAGATGTAAGTCTTTAAAATACCTTTATAAACAAATTACATCTGAAAAACCCCCACAAAACATCTTAAAAATCTGATATTTATATAGTAAGTTGGCTCCATATAAATAGCTGTCCTTCTTTGTCTGATTTATAAAGGATAAGAATACATCAAAAATGCAGGTGAAAAGTACCTTCTAATAATCAGTTCAGCTTTCTGAAATTAATCATTAATGTCAGATAGTTGCCTAGGAAATGGCATAATTCACCATTTGGCTGATTGACATTACATTGTTTCATACTGTAGCTTTTCCACAAAACCAGAGCACTTTGATATTTAAATTTTTATGCATTTAAGCAGCTTAAACAGGATTGCTAACTCTATATGTACAAACCATTATACAGCAAAGCAAACATGCTGTGCAAGTCTCACAGGAGAAATCCACGTTATCTTCAAAATCAAATGCTCTATGATGTTTTAGAGAACAGTGTTTCCAGTCTGTCTCCAGGTCTATAATTTCATAGATCATGTTATATCTTTTTCCTTTAATAATGAACTCATGGCAACAAAGTGTCCTATTAAGAAAAATTAATTTCACTGCAGTGGTGAATCAGTCAGTAAGATGGACAGGGAGATATTGTCTAATTTTCTCTATAAATTATTTTAAGATCATTAAGGCAGGGGGAAGTATTAACCTCACAAAAAGTTTTTTAATATGATGCTGTCTCTGTCACTTCCTGATAATAGCTCACTGTACCATTAAACATATCTCCTACAATAGTATCAAGCCAACTGTACTAACTCAACAGCTGTTTCAAAAGAAAAAATATCCAGCACTGAGGAATGGAAATTCTGGAGTCCATTATCACCTCATCATTGTAGTAGATGTCCAAGCCACACTGATTTGTCCTACTTTTGTTCTACTATTGTCTGTCCAGTGCACATACCTTGACAAGACTTCTCATCTGTTAATAATTTAAATCCTTTTCTGCAGCTGCAATCAAAACTGCCAACAGTGTTTTTACAGAAATGATCACAGCCTCCATTATTGGACTGGCATTCATCAATATCTGTAACAAAAAAAGCATTTCAACAAATAAACATAGAGCACTCAACATACTTCTACTGCCAGACCAAGAAAACAGTCTCATCCAGTTGGCTAGAGGAGCCCAGAAACAAAATCCAGTGAGAGTACCACAAAAGGAAGATCAGGTCCAACTCTTAAGAAGGATCTGGCCCCTTCAGTCCCAGGACAGTGTTATTTCTTCTCATTTAACATACTGCTGTCAGTTACATTTGGGTATATGTATTCATAAAAGACCATTTCCCTAAGTTCTGTTTGGAAGCACTTTGACTCCAACACTCTCTAAAAGGTTTTAGCATTTTAAACATTCTCTCCATTTCCTCTCTGTAAACCCAGCAGAAATCTCAGGCAGATTCCTGAGCTACCCCATCCTTTTCATGCCAATATTAGAATGAGGCCTTTATCTAATATTAATTGACTCAGGCTTGGGGATTTCATCATTTTTGCTTAGCAGAACAGTCTTAACATCTAATCACTAGAAAATGTATTCTAATATACTGTATATTCTAACGACTGTCCCTTTGCTCCTTGCCAGTACTCTCATTAGAGCCACATGGACCAGTATATATTTGTAAAACACATCCCTATTTGCACACTGATATTTACTTACAAACTGCTCTAATACCCATCTGACCGTGGGTAAAACATCAGACTATTGCACTGTACACCTGTAAGCACCTACATGCCTACTTCTCCCAGCACTGACCTCTACTTCACCACAGGCCTTTATTACCTCTACCAAACCTCACCTGTGAAAAATGAGGCCATCTCGGCACGAGAGGTGGAAGTGATGAGGGGGAGGGCAGAGCAGAAGAGATTCTCTGCACATGGTACACCTGATGCGATGGAAACCACACCTCCACCCCGGCTGCAGCCCTTTCTTTGGTCAGATTACACACACTGGTTTTCCTCTGCACCTTCATTTGGAGATAACCACCTTATAGCAAGGTGTTGGTAGGTACATGTCTACAGTCATAAAACTCACCCTTACATGTCTTGCCATCAAACTGGAGCGTGAATCCCACAGGACAGCTGCAGTGAACTCCGGTCGACGTGTCCTTACACGTGCGATCGCAGCCGCCGTTATTCACTGCACACGTTTCTGGCCAACAAGATAAAGCTGAAGTTTGCTCAGGGATGTTACAATGGTAACAGGAAACATCATGAGACACGAGGCACAGTTCCAAGCACACTGCTTTTCAAACAGATTTAGTCTAGCGTACACGAGCAGCTACTAAATACATGTGTTGGCAAAACCCCTGCCTCAGCTATTTCCAGGTTTTTTGTGGAGGCTCTACAACCTAAGATACTGTCCTCTGGTTGTCCTTGTCCTTAAACACAAAACCCTGCTCCTTGATGATGAATCTGTTACTGTCAGTCTGTGTCCTTATGCCCACACTCATTCCTGGCTGATCCTCTGACACTTTCCACCCACGCTCAGACAATTGGTTACACTTGGCACTAGTAAACCAATTTTCTTAAATCCCTCCCAACACACCTTCCCATCCTACCTGTGCCCCCAGTCATGCTGGATAACATCCACAATGGTAACCCATGTGCCTTTTTGCCATTTCAAACAAAGTTTGTTGGTCTAACTTGCCCCTATGCAAGCTATGTCTAAATCTAACCAAACCTTTCTAGTGAACACCCTCAAAACACGGTTCTTCACATCCAGCTAAGCAGAAATAATTCACTCTTTGGCATCCATCCTCTTTTAGTCAGTCTAACAGCTTATCACTGGCTGGACAAATGCAATTTTATATAGCACATAATGATTGAGAGAGCTGCAAAGAGCATTTTTTATGTCTGCCTTTTGAAATTCTCTCTTTCTAGCTCTGTATCCTATTTTTTTGCAGCATCAGGCATATGCCACTCATTCTCAAGTTTTGAGAACTTTACTGGTTAATTCCCTTGCAGTTTCTCATCTCACTTTCAGTATTGGGAGGCTGTGTCCAACCTCCAAGGGAATACAGAGTGCATCTTCTTTTTTCTTCTTTCCACAGAAATGTCTTTTTCTTTTTTCTTTTCTTTTTTTTTTTTTTTTGGAAAAAAAGGATATTTATTTAGGTGTCTAAACATGGACTCAGGAGCTCAGGGCTAGCCCTACACTTTTGGTAGCTTCTTTCTCAGCCTCTCAGCTGCAGTAAGTGCCAGTAAGCACAGCAAATCACCCTGACTGCATGAAGAAAGGGCTTTTGAGAGGTGGGCATCCACTGACCCAGCTGCCCTGAGACCACAGTGATTGTTTCTTATGCCAGTGCCTTTCCTGCAGTGACAGACTCCTAGAGACTAGCATTCTGGGTCAGATGGGAACACCTCTAGGAATAATAAGATGGCCTTGCACCCTGACATGTCCTTCTAAATGCAATCCACCACTGGGCCCAATTCTCTTCCACACAGAAGTATACTTTCAGTTGAAGAGAAGCAGGTAAAACACTGCTTCCTCCACAATCAAGGCTAAAAAAAGGGCTAAAACTGTAGCACAGAAGGGATTGTACTGCATTCCCATGGTGAATTAGAACCATGCAACTATACACTGCAGCACACAGACACAGCCCAAGGGCAAGTTCTTGATACTTCCCCACTGACCATCACAAACAATGTATGTAGTTTTTAACACATTATGGAATAATATTATTTCCTTAAGAGAGAGTGAAGCATCAAAGGCAGAAATCAGTCCAGAGCTGATGGTTACAGTAAAAAAAAAAAAAACAAAACCAAAAACAAACCCACACCAATTCTTTGATCCAAAAGGTTTCAACAAACAGCAGAATTATTTTGGATCTGCACTTTTACCCATAAGCAACCGTCGCTTCACCCTCTTGTCCACATCAGCTGCTGCTGTGGTGTTCCCCTCTGAAATTTCCACAGCAGCCTCTTCCCTCTCTGTAAGGAACACGAAAAAAGCCAGTGAGTAAAGGTACCCTGACCAGAAACCTCATCTGACTTTCAATATGTACACACATGCAAACTGCTACATCACACACTGAATCATCAGAGACAGAACTGACTAGGCAGAAACAAATTATTTTTATAAAGAAAGTAGCAATGAAAATCATGAAGACTCTTCAGTCAAAACCATAAGAATACTTTGCTTCTGTGGTTGCCTTACAAGTCATGTTTGCTTCAGTATTCTTAACAAAACAAAAGATGTGCCACAGATGTAGTAAACAGTAACAAGATGAAAGAACTAATTGAACTGTCATGAACTGTTCTCTTAAGAGCACACTGTCATCATCTATCATGAACAAATACAAGGACTAGCCAGTTATGTCTAAGCATTTGATTTCAATCAACAGACAACAAACTCTTCCAGAGACTGGAAGAGTTTATAAATCTTATATACTTTCTTTACTGGATAACTGTTTTGCAAAAACTGTACATTAATTGATTTCAGAGTTCCGGTTTTAACAGATGCACTCCTTGGTTACACTCTGGCTCATCCGATACGAGAAACTGAACCTAAAATACTCTAGAGGGAAGGAAGCCTTCTTTGGTTAGTGGCAGGCCTTGTACTTCAGAGGGACCAGTGATAATTGCAGGCTGCAATAGCATTAGGTAGTTACTTACATAGAGAAGAATAAGTTGCCTGGACCCAAAACTAGCAGGTTTCTTAATTTTGAATTCCTTGACATTTTCTAGCCATACTATTATGAGGAGCATTAATCACGAACACACAGCAACCCCACACCACCTTAGAGTTGCTCATCAACATCAAACTACTTCACTCCACCATATACTGACCCAGGCAGGTTTTCCCATCCACATGCATGATGTACTTGGGGTGACATCCACAAATAGGTCCATTATCAGCATCATCACACGTATGTTGACAGCCCCCATTTCCATGATTACATGTTACTAGGAAGAAAATATATTTCACATCTCACAAGTACTTCCAGCATCTTTGAAAGACAGTGTGAAATTCTGTCACCATCTGACCACCCACACCTTCCTAACATGCCCCTTTCCCGAGGAACTCTGCCACACTGAAGCACTCTCTCGTGGAGCTGAACTTCCTGTCATTATGAATGATAGCACAATTCCCAAACTACAGACACCATAACAATTAAGACTGGTGTGATAGTGTCCACAAAAGGCATTGATTCTATCTTAATTCAAATGCACACAACTTAGGTGTGTCATCCCACTTTAGCTATAACATACCAAATCCCACATCACTGCAAACAGAACACTATTTGTTCACTTTGGGAAACCACAAGCATATGCAGAATATTGCATACAAATGCAGCTCCTCTGATTCTTGGACAGTTCAAATCCTGGTCGGCATTCACAGGCAACTCCTCCTTTGGGCGTTTCTCTGCAGATGTGGGCACAGCCATGATCTTTGTTCATGCAGCTCATGCCTTCTGCAAAACAGGACAAGTGCAAGAGCATCAGCATCCTCAGCATCTCTGTGTGCAGGCAACAAAGTCAGTTCAACACACATACAGACTACAGCCTGCTACTTCTGGGAAGACTCTACGGTGTCAGGACAAGAAGTTTCAGTTTACAGACAGGAAAGGCAAGAAGTCATCCTGCAAAGTCAATGGCCTCAAGGTTTCTCCTTCTGTGATCTTTTCTGTGCCCATGTTTTCACTGCAAGGTCAAAAAGTGACATCCCTAGATTTGTGCAGCCCCTGTATTCTCATCCAGCGCTCTCACTTTAGACGGGTGTTCATAAAACCTCCTCATTTCTTTTATAAAAGTTGCAAGGTGGTCGATATCTGGCAAGATCCAAGTCTAAACTGAAGTTCTATTTTCTCTGCTTAAAAGAGCAGCCACCAGACAAAGGAATGTTTAGCCAACAGTAGCAAGAGTCATTCCAATTTCAATTACTGGCCTTCAAAGCAGATTCCCAAAGTCATAGCCTACCTCAGCAGTGACCAAGGAGTGACCAGGAAGACATGAAGATTGTACATGTGGTGTCAATTCTCTTTTTTGTTAACCATTTTGTTTCCTTTTTTTCTGATTTCAATAAATACCACTCAAAATAAGCTCACTGAGGATTGTCACAGTGTTCTGTATTTCTTCCCAACCTTCCCAACTAGACAGAATTTAGTGCCAGTGCCTGCTTTAACCAAATGAAAAAGCAGTGTGACACTAGTGACTGTATTCCTTTTGCTGCACTTCCTAAAAACATCCTGTCATTTTTATCTCTGACAGTTACAAGCTGTTCATGCACAGAATGACTGCCAGTGTTTTGTCTGGCCTTTGCAAAATGACACAGACAATTAAACAGGGAGAAATAGTTCCTAAAACTATTGTAAAAACTTCCTTCACCTTGCCACGTGGTTCAGTGAAATCAATGCCTTTACCACTGGCAAGATGGTCACACGATTTGTGCACACGGAACATAAAACCATAGAGCAGCTGGCTGAGTTATCAAATAGGATTATTAGACCAAATTCAATAAAGAGTTTTTCTTTCAACAGTATACCACAGGTTTTCGATGAAGTCCTCTAATAGTGCTCCAAAACCTGGAGAGAAGACAACTGAATGCTCTCCTCAGATACACAGAAAACACACCTTTGCCATAAAATTCTCTGCCTTGGCACATTTGGCTTTAATGAGACAAGTTACACCAAAATGCTCTTTCTCAGCGACAACATTTCATTTGAGAAGACTAAGTGGAACATACTTTGGCTGCAAGGGCTTATCCCACATCACCTCAGTGAACTTCTACTGAGTTGAGCAGATGCACAATGAGAGGCAGAACAAAAAGGGTGACCATACAGCTAAAATGGGATGGTGTGAACAATTCCACACCTTATATCTTTTTTAAACTTACACAGCCCTTTGTGCAGCCTTATTACTAAATGAAACAAACCCACTGCATTGTCAAGCAGAGGTCAGCTCGTCACTATTATTCCACTACACTTCAATTAGGTCCCTGCTCTTCGCTGCTATTCTTGCCATCTAAGCACCAGCTACAGTATCCTTTCTCTATTAGGACAGCTTTAAGCAACAAAAGAATGGACGTTGCAGAGCCCAGATTATTCTGCTCTACTGGCTTTTTGATTCCTTTCCCACAGTGAGGAGTCTCCAGAAGTCCAACAAGACAATGAGACTTCAAATCCTGCAGCACATAGACACAGTCCAAGGAGCCCACATGAAAGCTGTCATCCATTATTGTGTCAGTGAAGGAACAGCCAACCTATGAGGCCACAAATTAGCTTCATTAACACCACTGTTTTGGGGACAGTTCTGGCCTTAAGCATGTAATATGATTTGGTCTGTTAGCTCAAAGGCATTAGAGAGCATTAAGAGAATTAGCAGCTTAGGTTCTGTTAACAAAGTTATTCTTTTGTCTCTATTGAGCTACCAAAAAGAAAACTGTTCAAGCAGGTACTTTGGTAAAGTTCACTGACATCAGACAAACTGTTTAAATGCTCCATTTGGGATTGCTCCGTTCTGAGTGAGCAGAATTCAATCAGGTCTCCACAGAAAGCTGAAACTGCACTTTCCAAACCAGGATGCATTTTAACAACAAAGTACCCATTTTGTGACAAGTTACTTGACCAAACCCACCAAAAAAATGTAGCTGACCCAAAAGGTAGCGTTTCATAGAAGATACCTGCAGCCACACATTCTAGCATTTACTGTGAAGCTGCTGCTTGTTTCCAAAGGTGGTGGAAGACTTCTCTCAGCCTCATTTTATAAGGTTGTTTTAAAGAGATGTCTGTAAAGCCATAAATGCTGCGGGACTACAAACTCCTTCACGGACACGGAGCCTCCCAGGTCACATTGTTCCCAAGCTGTTGCAATGGCAGACTGTGATCCAGAACCAAACCCCAAACAAATTTTGGTCAAATCCCACCACATGCTTCCCAAACACACAATTTCTCTTGCACGAGACCCTGCCCAACTGACACACAAGTGTCTTCGGATGGATGACTCTTGATTGCCACACTCAGCCAAGAGAGTCACATCCAGTGCCTGCCTGGTTGAGAAGATCCCAAGCCAAATGAGTCCTTTCTGAAATTCTTTCTGGACTTTTTTGAAGCTACCCAGAAAATTATCTGAGGACTCTCGTCCCTGGCAAAATGCAAGCAAGAAAAACCAGTACAATATTTCCCTATCAGGTCACGCTACATTAATCTATTATACATATGATCTGTGTTTAAACCTTCCTCTTTTTTTGGTACAGAAGATGTGGGGACAGCATTCCCAATCTGCTAAGAGCATTAAGGTTCCACTTAGGGCACACTCAGACAGGCACTCAACAGGACAGTGGGAGAGGATTCATTTGTACAAAGAGTTACCAGAGATTCTCAGAGGCACCCTCTAAAACGCAAACACTGAGGACCATTGGCACAGCCAGCAGAACAGGACATCCCAGGAATGCTTAGCTCTTTTCTCATGCTTTCTACACCCTTGTGTTAAGGCAACTTTTCCCAACAAACTTTCCAGTTATCACTGTTCTCCACAGTCAGAAGGACTCTAAGAGCAGCAGCTGAGACAGTGCCCTGTGTACAAGCTTTCAGTCCACACAGGGATTTCAAATGTGGCTTTCATCTTGCAGATCCCGTTCACTCCCATTGATTCAGCCCAACAAGCAGATAGCTATGCCTGTGAAATACCACAAGGGAGAGCAGCAAGATTTGCCATCCACTGCAATAGCAACCACAACATGTACTACGTATATTATGCCTGTTGTCTTTCAAATTTTTGTGTTCTCTAATATGGTCCAAGTTAAACACAGAAATAAGACACATATGCATGGCTGTCCTGTCAGATACTTTAATAGCCTCCCAAGGCTGAGAAATTCATTCTCCCATGTGTGGATGAAGAAGAGCTCATTTAGAGCAGACAGCCAAGGAAAAAAAAATAGGATTGTGCACAACTTCCCAGGACACTTTCAGTTCCTGTGATTTAAGCAGGGGCTAGGCAGAACCACCAAGAGTACCCCTGTGCTTCAGACCAACACAGTCACAACAGAAGAAAAAAATCAACTTTAATTATGAAACTCTCCTCTAATAGCGACCTGATTTTGAGTCCCATGTCACAGTAGGTGACAAGTCACCCAGAGGAGAGTTACAGACAGACTTTGAAGGGCAGATGACTTTCAGGCTCCCCTGTTAAACTGCTCCTCAAAAGGAATATAAGAGCCTCAGGCCTCTCTCGTCTTCCTATCTTAACTTTCCAGTTCAGTCTTTTCCTGTGTATGTAATGGCCAGCATTGCAGAACACAAGGAAGGTCTCTCAGGCATTAATGTATGAACAGTCTTAATTGGGCTGGAAGACAGGGAAGGAAATATTCCTCTATATTACAGATAAGAAACAAAACTGAATAGATGGTCCAGGCAGCAGGTGCCAAAGGCTGCTTTGATCAATGCTGTGAGGTCTCAAGAGAGAACTAGTAAAGTACATACACTGAACGATGCATGTACAAGGCAAAGAACAGAAGTTCTAGCAATGAGCAGAAAAGCAGAGAACAAAGTGAGGGGGAAAATAAAGCAGGGAGATTGGGCTTACAACAGGCCTGCCCACCCGAGGGGAAAAAAAAGTGGGTTTTTTTAAAAAGTGGGGAATCCCACAGAGTGCTTTACAGTAATGGAGGGGTGGCAGGAGGGAAGCAGTCACAGTATGATAACCTGAAAGAAATTGTTTTTAAAGAAAGAAAAACAAGCAAAAAAAAAAAAGGCATTTAATGCAAAAACTGTGATTTTCTTCCTTAAGATTGGTTTTTACAAAAATATATTTTATTTTATAACTTTTAGGAAAAAAAAAATCTTTTTACCCCCTCTTTATTTTTCTTCTCAAAGAAAAATCTCCAAATTTAGTGGTAATTTGGTATTATGCAAAAAAAAATGCCTTTTTTGCAAAAAAAAGGCAAGAGACATTAACTGCATCTTCAAAAACAAGACAGCAGAGGTTGAATTCCATAGGCACAATTTAGGGAACAAATATTAATGACAGGGAATGTTGCTGTTGTTAGCTCAGGAGAGCAGAAGGTACTCAAGTAGCAGCAAGTATGAATAAAGAGTTGGAAGTTTTTCCTCCCTTGGCATCAGACAAGACAAGGAGATCAAGCAACCAATTTTCATCCTTAGATGCATCATCCATGAATGCACACAAACCCACGTTACTGCTGGCAAGACAACATGAAGGGAAATGCCTTGTCCCATCTCTGTAGCCTTCCTGTTTATCCCCACTCCTGGCTCAGCCCCTGCAGTGGCAAGCTGGGCAACAGCCTGAGGAATCATCACATCTCACCCGATCCCCTTGAGACCAAGACCAGGACCAGAGAAGCTGAGAACACAAATTCTTAAGTCAAACAAAGGATCAAGTCACTCTGTCAGATGACAGGTACCTCAGAACACTCATCTGTGGATGGCCATAGATGCCTATAAATGCTGATCTCTTCACTATGGGGATTTTTAAAGTGAGATTTGTTTATTCATGCTTCGATTCCTCTTACAGTCGTGCCAGTGATAAGGCATAGATTAAAGAAAGCTTTGCAGCTTTAAATACTTCTTACTGAGATTTTCACCATGGACAACTCCCTGATCTGAGCAACCACTTTAAAGTATTCCCTTAGGGCATCCAAAATAATTTTGTTCAATCTGATGCCTGATTAGATATCCAAACTCTCTGATCCCTCAAAGGTCGATTCATAAAGGTTTCACTCAAAACAAAGAACGTGATTTGAATACCTTTGGGGCTGACAAACAATAAATCTCTTAGCCAAAACCTAAACACTGCACAGGGAATCTAAAAGGTACCTGAAGGTAATGCAGGTACTGTCCTGTAACTAAAGTCCAAGAAAACGGTTGGAACTTGATGTCCTTCCATTTGTTGTCTTTCCTTGGATCAGGACACAGCTTAGCTGCACAACAGAGCATCAAGTACACCGGGAGTAGAGCAGTGCAGCCTTTAACAAGCACAACACTGCAGACATACAGGTGGGATCAAAGGGGCAGAAGGGATGTAGAGTCTTCAAAGCCACTTAGAAGATTCTGACATACTGTTCCTTTTAAGAGCAGTGAGGAGTTCAAGACGCTTCACAGCTTTGAAAACCTCAACCTACAAATACTTTTGAAGAGATTTTGCAGTCAGTTTCTGTCAGAAACTGCTGCCTGGTGCCCGGAGGGCAGCAGCCAGTACCTTCCGAGCGGTGGATGCAGGTATGCTGGTTGTCACTCAGGAAGAACCCTTCCTTACAGCGGCACTCGTAGCTCCCCACAGTGTTGACACAAACATGCTGGCAGCCACCGTTGTTGAACATGCACTCATCTGTGTCTGAAAGAGAGAGGAAAAGAGAGGGATCAGCTTTGTGCTGACACAAATACACTCAGTGTGCACACAGACAGACATCGACTCCACATGTAGCCACCCAGGCAGCTGAGACAACCCCAGGCTATCCTGTTGTTGTTGTGCTGTCATCCTTGGGAAAGTACATTTTTGCTGCTGCTCTTCCCCTGTTTGGAGTTTGCCCAAGCGGTCACAGGGCTCCCAAGAAATGCTGGTCAACTAACCAGGGTTGCTGGTTGAGCTGAGGCAGAGTAGCCTCAGTGGAGCCAGAAACAGGGCTCCCCACCACCCACAGAAACATTCCCTGCCCCTCAGTGCAGCTGGGTGGCACCACCACCCCAGAGCCTCACACAGTTTCATCTAGGTTGAGCAACCATACACGGATCTGTCTTGCTCAGTGGGATGTAACTTTGGCTCCAAACCCTCCTAAGCTATAAAAGGTGTTTTACCAGAAAGCCCCTGTTCTGAAGCAAAAGTAGAACAAGAAAAATACAAATCTCAAAATAAGTGTAGCTCAAAACTTATCCCGTGCTCCTTACTTCCACCCTAGCTAGAACTCATACACCACATCTGTTCATCAGAACATCATAAGCTCCGTTTGATTTATCATCCTCCTCCCTCAAGTCTAGGTCATCATCACTTATCATCAAGGCTGCTGTTATGTTGCCTCACTGCAGTCAAGGACAAGAGCAGAAGTTCTGGAAACAGTTTTAAAGTTGATTTTGCAATATTCAGAGTTTCAACAACACCAAAGAACACAGAAGGGCTTTGCTTGCAAGAGAACCAAAGAGTAGAAAAACTTCAGCTAAGCCTGAACAACAGGATGCTCATCCCAATCTCCAATTCTTTGCAATTTTACCCCTTAATAAGCACAGGGGTTTTTTAATCACTATCAGCAACTAATTTTCCTACCCTGATTTTCAGAGATGCCAATTTTGACAGGAAGTAAAAATGCTCAGTCCCTTAAAAACAGTACAAAACATCGCTGAGGCAAAGCACTGGTCTCATTTGCAAATTCATACGAAACATCATGTTAGCTCCCTGTTCTGTTCATTGTTCCTGGCTCATAGTACAATGTTTTTAATTTAACATTGTAGCATTTCTGGCAGAAAACAGCTGTCTTTTTAAAAAGGAGAAAGAGAGGCTTTTAGTAAGAAGCATAATATAGTATTACAACAGATTTAATGTCTACTGAAGGCAGTGAGTAAGCCAATTGGATGCAAAAGAATGTGACCTGCTGTAGAAATAGAGCGGCTGACATATCTCCATCACAAAGAAGCTGAGTATTTTAGAGTTCTACAGTGATGTGAATGTGCAAACAATTGTGAATAAACAGCCACCATGAGTCTTTAGTGCTACAGATTTGAACTCCAGCAGATGTTTCTGTCTTACAGACCTTGGATAGCTTTCAAAAAAATCATCTCTTTCCAACAAGTAATTGTCTATTTGGCTTAAACCCAGGCACACAGCAGAGATCTTCAAAAATAAGGGTGAGAGGAGGGCAACCCTGGCGTGAACAAAGTAAATAAGCAGATTAAGAGAAGATGTGATCCAATTTGCTGCATGCCAAAATATTTATTTAACATTTACATCACATCTCAAACTTGGTGTGTCAGTGGTAAAAATTTCGTTGCATGCCAGTGACATTTTATTTTATTTTAGAAGTCTGCCATGCAACCCTGAGCAGCTTCCCAGTAACTTAGCAGGTGGTAAATTTTGGTATAAGTTATGTCTAGGTCTCACTGATCACAAGCAAGTCAGCTGAAGTATGCTCTAGAGGGGCTGCTGGGTACAAAATATACATATACCTTTTTGCGGCATTGTAAGAGACAATGTGTTCATTCACAACCAGCTCTTCATGGTAACCTCAACTGAACTCCACTGTGTGTTTACACAAATGCAAAAATAAGATGGACTTCCTATTATTTCAAATTATCAGCAGATATTTTGTTTCTCTCTCTACTTAATTTATTTAAATATTTGGAATCCAGTGACTTCATCCTCTCCTCTGCCTACACTGTAACAAGGTTAATCTGCGGGCACGTAACAGGTTCCCAGAAGGTAAAACCCAACACAATCCCACAGAATACTCCAAAGCTTTTATGATTTGTCCCAGCAAAAAATACAGCCTAGGGATGGTCTGATCCCCCATCTGATATGCCATACATTAATGGGAAATACCCCAGTGAAGCTAACTACCTATTATAATCATGCTGTGAGAGCAAGTTTCCCTCTGACTGACATGGGCATGGAAGTATGTCCAGGCACATCCATATTGAGTGCAGCAGTAGGGGAAAACTGAGCCACCTCTGAAAAAGCAAATGGGACAGATAGCACAGGGAGGGGCCACACAGGGTACCCAGCCTGGGTCCTGGAAGCAGGGCAGCTTCATCAACATGAGGCTGTGTCTCAGGGAAGCAACACCAGCAGCACACCCCACTGCCAACAGGTTGACAGTTCATACCTTTCTGTACTTCCTGCACACTGCTGCACCCCTGTGCTGGAAAATACTATCACAGCAAAGCCACAAGGTCTCCTTACCCATTTTTAAAGCTTTTCACCTGCTGGCACACAAAAAAAGAAACTTATGGAGGTCTTAAGTAAAGAAAAGAAAAAGATGGTCGGAAAGAGTGCATTCATGCAGGGTCAAGGGAGTGTTGCCAGGATTGAAAACACTTCCAGAGTTGTGTACTTTGCTTCACACTAACCACCGAGGCAAACTCCAAGCATTTGGCTTAGTCCCTCTGTACTTCCATGGCCTCCATCATCTACAGCTACTGCCCACTCCAAATCATCCTTTGCTTCCAGGAAGCACTCAGACAGAGAAAGAGTGAGAAGTCCCCACATTACAGATATATGAGAGAGAAGATTTCTAAGCCTGGAAATACAGTTAACAACTGATCCTGAACTAACTTTGGAAGTGAGAGGATAATGATAGCACATGTTCTTTCATATAAACTCATTTACCATAATAACAGATGACATTTCATACACTTAAACCCAACGCACTCAACAGAAATATAGCATAATTATCCTCATTTATACAGGGGGAAAGAGCCACACTGAGATGGTACATCAGTACCTGGAAATCCTTTGTCCCATATGTAACATTCTCTAGCTGAGCTGATCCAGCCCAGCAGGTAGCCATGGATGCAGCTAAAGGGTTATGTCAGCATCACCACTCACACTGCTCGTGAGCACGACTTCTTACCCAGGCAGTTGTGGCCATCATGAGCCAACATAAAGCCATCGTAGCAAGTACAGCGGTAATTTCCTGGAATGTTGAAACACTCGTGGACACAGCCTCCATTGAAGTCGTTATCACATTCATCAATGTCTAAGGAATAAAGCAAAAGTCAGTGTGATGGATGTTTGCTTGAGCGTTATAGACAGAGATGCGACTGCTGTCCAAACTCATCATTGTCTTGCAAATAGACTACATTTAACACACTACTGGCTGTATGTTTCTAAAGACTGACAATATGCCCTGAGATTCCCTTGCAGTTTACCTTACAGTTTTTAAGGTTGCTGGTTAAACAACAAACTAATTATCAGGCCAAGTGATATGACTAGGTGAAAATCCATGCCAACTGCCTGCCTATGATTTTGTAAACAAGCAGTAAATCAGGTGAAGAAACAATGACTATTTTGATTTAAAATCATCCCCGTATTCTAAACCGTTATTTTTAATGGCTCTGTCTTTTTAGAAATACTCCATGCTGACACAGGCAGAGCAGAGTGCTCCAATCACTTTACCTTCACATTTCTTCCCTTCACCAGTGTAACCCACTTTGCACATGCACTTGTACAGCTTCGGAGTGTTTTGACAAATAGCATCTGGGTGGCAGTCGTCAAGCCCCAGGGTACACTCATCCACATCTGTGAAAAGACAACAGATTCAGAAGGGGTGTCAGCAGGACAAGGCATGTCTCCTGCATACATCCCTGACGAGATGACAAGGCTGAGCACCTCTTTGTGGTGTGCATGTGCATGTTGTGTGTATTTGTGAGTCAGGACAGAAACATGCAGAGACCATATCTGCACTTAAATATAGATAATGTTCTACCTGCATACAGATGTATTTGTGTGCAATTCAGATAAGCTCTTGTTAAGCTCCCGTACCCATTTGTAAATGGATCCAAAACAATCTACTATGGCAGATGCTCCATGAAACTCAGCTGACAGTTTTACAGAGATTCATCAGAGATTGTTCACCTTTCTGATTAACAAAAGACAGTTATTGAAAAAATTCTTGATCACATCTATGCATCATCACCTGCAGGAAGCCAAATGGTTTTTAAACTAACAAGCAGAGTTGACAGAAATGTACTTTCAAAGTCACCACCAACATGTTAAAAGACTGACTTACCATTAAAGAGATGTATAATTCAAAAATAACTTATTTAAATACAAGAATAGTATCTGGTGAGCAGCACTGCCAAACAACCTGGCCAGTCATCACAAAGCACAGCATACTGAAGCAAAATATCCAGGTGGAAACTTCAGAGCACAGGAAATGAAGAGAAAGGGAAACACCAACAGGAAGAAGTCCTGGAGATGAAGAAGTGTAGACAGAAGAAGAGGAAGAAAAGTTACAGGCAGCAGAAGACATCAGCAGAAGTTTTTCATACACCAGAAGAGAACTGAAACACAGAAACAGGAAGATTTTTCTTCCTAAAAGGGAGAATTGTTGAAGCAACACCTCACGCAGGTATAAAAATTGACTCCTAAAACAAGGAGTAGTGCATGAGTATCAGCAGAAGGTGACTACTTCAATAGTCAGCCACTTTTTATAGTGGGGATCACTTTCTAAAGGGGAATTTCAGCCAGCACTTTTCCCATTTACAATTATAGCATTCATCCTGCCTTTTTTTTTCTTTCTCCAGTCACAGAATATTGCCTGTAGGTACTGCAGCAGCTGCCAAGAGCAGAAAGTGCTCACTCAGTTTTAACTCCTAATGGGGTTTGGCAGTGGGAAACAAGGCAAAGAGCCAGTGCTAGAGCAGCAGCGCTTTTCTGGCTCTCAGGTGCACCGGGCTACAGTAGCAGTGATGGTGTCCCCAGATACTGCCACCAGAAAGCAAGAAGAAGATGGAAAACAGTGGAAAACAGCTGGGAAGAGCAGCAGAATCCACCTCCTCTCAAATCAAGCCATTAAAAAAACATGGGAGGTGGTGAATTGAGGGAACAAGTCAGGCAAGGAGGGGTGCAGGAGTGGCTGAGGAGCCTTCAGCGAGTGGGACTCAGGTAGGTGGGGCACAAGGAAAGGATGGGCAAGGAAGGACAGAGAGCGGGCAGGAAGGAGCATCAGGAGCAAGCACTGGCTGAGTATCCCCGGCACGGACAGTTGTCTCCTTCCCAGCCCGAGCCAGCGGGACACACCTGCCCTGGCAAGAGGGGTCCCAGAAAACACGCAGCAAGGAGGGGTCTTCCCTAAAAGACATTACACAGAGATATCAACTATATCTCGTGCCAGCGGCGAGACAGCCGCTCCGCCGTCTTATTTCCACATTAACCCGCTGTGAGCTGCAGCGTGCGGGAAAGAACCGCAATAAGAAGCCCCAGCACTAATGCACGCAGAGGCATAGAAAGGAAAAATCCGTAGGCACAGGGAGCGAGATTTCCCTTTGCAGTGGCAGTGTCCTGAGACCCTGGAGGAGCGAGACTGCGAGCAAACATCGCAGCCCTCAACTTGGCAGGAGGCGGCGGAGGCTGCGGGAGAACCGCTGGGCTCGTTCCTCGGGGACCGAAGGCGGCTTCACCCGCGGCACACGCAGTTTACACCCCGTTCCCTCGGCCAGGGTACCCTGTGTCCCGGGACTCGTCCCGATGCCGAGGGAGAGAGACACGCCGGGAAAGCGGCATCGGCACCGCGGAGCCCGCAGCGCCCTGCGAGCAGCGACCCCCCCCGCTCTGGGCACGGTCCCGCCGGCCCCACCTCGGGAACAGCCGCCGCTCCCCTTCCCTTCGCCACCGGCCTCCCCCTGCCCCGGGCAGCGCGACCAGACCATGAGGGGAGAGCGCCGGGAGCCCGCGGGGGGACTCGCTGAAAGGGGATGAGGCGAGCGGGCAGGGGCTGGGGGCACTCACCGGGTAAGGGCTGCGGACATTTACGGGGCAGGGGGCACTCACCGGGTCAGGGCAGGGGACATTTACCGGGCAGGGAGCACTCACCGGGCAGGGGCAGGGACAGCGCGGCGGGGCCGCCCGGCGTGGGCAGCAGCAGCAGCAGCAGCAGCAGCAGCAGCGGCAGCGCCCTCGCCCCCGTCGCGCCGCGGCGGCCGCCGGACCCCATCGATGGCGCTGCGGCGGCTGCGCTGCGGCTGCTGCTGCCGCCGCCGGGCGGGAGGAGGCGGCGGCCGAGGGAGGAGGTGTCTGCGGGCGCCCGGCCCGCCTCGCACCCACAGCGGGCGCGGGGCGGCGAGGGCTGGGCGGGCCTCCCCTCCCCTGCCCTGCCCCGCTACCCTCCGGCACGCGAACCGCCCCATCCATCCCGCAGGAAAACCCCCTCCCTGAGCCGGCACCGGCGCTCGCACACCTGCGCAGCGCCCCAAACACAGGTGTCCCGCGGAGCCGGTGCCTCCCGAAGGAGCACGGATACCTCACACGCAGGCTGCGGGTGCCAGCGGCAACTGCGCCTGACCCGGGGCTCTCCGGCTCTGCCGCGGCCCGGGAGATCATCTCCTGCAGCGGAGACAAGCCCGTGCAGAGACTCTGTGTGCCGGCACCCTGTCACAGCCCAAACACACGCAGCTCGCTCCAGCCTCACTTGTGTTTCTTCAAAAACACGGCATTACAATTTTTACTGTGTAATTACACCCCACTGCAGTGCGTGAATCCCCGGCTGAAGGCCAAACCAGAGCCCACACCTCCCACCTCCATTCCCAACTAGGGATTTCCCACAGCTGTCCCTCCTTTGGCAGGTAAAAGTTGCTCATACATTATTCACCGAAATTACAATTTCCTAAATAATGTCTGACCTTTCAGGGTGCAAGTAAAAGCAGGCAGTATTCTTTTCCAGCCCTCCCTCCCATCCCCATTTCACTGCCCTTTCTCCTTTGTTTTGTTCTGTGAGAAATACCAAGCTATTTCTAGTTGCAAGAGTGGTTTATACACATTAGTAAATCTTCAGAATGAAACTTTCCCTCAGTCTTTGTCTTTGTTTCCTTAATGGCAGCTATAAATTACCACTCTCCTTTCTCGCTGGAGCATCAGGCTTCATTGCTTTTGAAATGATCAAAGTTATTCTCTTTTTAAATCCAATGAGAAACAACCTATTGTGTCTCCTGGACGGTTTCAGTCTTAGTCAATATCTCATCTCTAAATACATGAAGCTGCTCACTAAACACTCCAAGGATTCTCCAGCCCCACACCATACCCCAAGTGTCCCCCTACCAACAGAAAGTAATAAATGAACGAAGGCTTTTCTGACAAGTTTCCACGACCTCATGAATAAACAATCATACTTACAAGGGGAATTCGCACACCCCTCAAACAGGGATACCAGTCAAGGTGTCTCTACAAACAAATCTCCCAAATATACAGAGAAGCCACTTCCCATCCAGGTACATGACTTCAAGCCACCTCACAGAAAAGCTGATAACACATTTCAGGCACTTTCCAGTCAAGTTTCCTCAATGAACTCGACCAATATTAATTTAATTCATATTTATCACTAGATTTGACAAAATACATGAAATAGGAACAAATATGAAGACTGTAGCAGAAAAAGCAGTAAGAGACATTGAAGAGTCATATACACAAAATAACTAAAGCTTTCTGAGACACAGTAAAAGCAAAGCATTTTTCTTACTTCTGTAAACTAAAACATAGAGTGAGACATAAACATTTGGGAATGCCTGAGTTAGATCAAAAGACCTCAATGCAGCTTGGAAAACAAACAGAACAATATCAAATTTATCTTAGCTAATGAAACCATTTCTTATACATAAATCTCCAAGTGTTTTGTGAAGGATCCTGGCCATTATTTCAAATACAACACTCCTTTGTTTATGATGAAGAACTGCCATTAAAATATCTCTTTTTCTTAAAGACACAAACCAGACAAGCTCAGACTTCAACTCAGATGTCTTTGTGTAGCCTTTTTAAATATTTCTATTCAACTACAGAGTCACAGGGTACTCCTCTAGGTACTAAGATCTTTACTCAGAGAGAGTAGCTAAAAAAATTCTTAAGACTCAACTTCAGCACTAAGTTAAGTATGAGGAAAGAAAAACAAACATACCAGGGCAGTTCGACAGGAAGAGACCCCAAATAGCACTGTTTGGGGATTTTTCCAGCAATTTAAAATAAAATAAAAGTCACAAAGTTTCAGGGAGAAAAACAGCTTACTGGTAAATATCTGCAAGAATTGCACGCAAACAGGGTATTTTCATACCTTATGGATAATGATCCTAAAATCAACAGCAGTCTTTTGCTCCTTGGGATACTACACAGCATCTTAGTCTTGAATGAAATCTTCGTGTCGCATGGGCCAGAGCTCCATTCAGTTCTGCTCCACAGGTGCTTTGGGAGGACACAGGTTTGGCTGGTTGATGTTTGGAGAAAGGCTGAACCTCAGGAAACCTGTCTGCTCTTTCCAACTGTACCAGTGTGTGCCGCCACCTTACCATGTTGCAAAGCCTGGGGCTTTTTGCCATGAACACTGTCAGGTCTCATTGTATCAACAGGAGCACAACCCTGCTAGGAACACTGACTGCCGCTCCAAAGGAACTCTTCCATACAGGTAAGGTCCCAATTTCCAAATCCCCTGCCCTCCACTATGAATATCACTTGTAGTTGCCTCACACTGATAGAGACTAAGCTGCCATAGAGGAGCTGGATGTAAAAACTGCTCCAGAAATTGTACACCTGATGCCCTGAGTAGAGAGGAATATTTTTCTCTGACAATTTGGACTAAAAACTGGTTTATGCTTCATAATCCAGTTGATAAATTTTATTATTTGATGATGAGCAAACATTGTCTGAAGACATGTAGATTGCCATTTCCTTTGCACTTTAGTGAGCAGAAGCTGCTCAGCCCAGCAGACTTACAGTGCATCATACTGACCCAAAATTTAACATGACTGAGTGAGTTCAAGGAGCGCTTGTGACAGAAGCTGAAAATAGCTGGGATGGGCTGGGGGGGAGGTGCCAGAGCAAAACCAGGAAAGGAACAGACAAGTGAGGAAATACTTTCAAGTATTTAATTATTCCAAAGCTTTTCACACACTTAATGTCTCAGAGCTGTAGCTTCAAGTCTTACTCATCTCCAGATGTATACTGGCTTTTGAACAATTGTTTTCTTTTGAAACGAATCGCTCAGACTTTGGCACTTTCCATCTTTGTATCCAAGGATTTTCCAAGCTACTAAATAGGCTGTTGAATTCTATGTAAAATGACATCTTCAGTAATCAGCATTCAGTTTTGCATTTGAACAGGGGCTTTTCTTGGAAGCAGAACCTGCAAAGGGCTTATGTCAGGCAGAGAGGAAATCTGAGGTTTCTCCAGTCACAAGGAGTATAAAAAACCCTCTCACATAATTTATACTCCTTGTCTAAGTCTTTTTATGCCACTTGTAGAAAACCTTTCCCAAAACAAACATCAGATTCACCAGTGATATTTTAAATGTTGTGGACTTTGCATCTTAGAATGTCACTGTCAATGAAATGAAGAAAGATTCCTGTTTATTGCAGAACTAAATACAGTATGTTCTATTAAAGAATATAGTAGGGTGGAAAAAGGAGATATTTCACTAACTTTTAGATATTTGTATTTCTTTGTGAGAACTTTCCAACTCATCACTACAACAAATGGTAACACCTCTAGACTTGTGCCTGGACCAGTTAGTCAACAGAATCATTGGCTGTGCACCCAGAAGCTGCACAACACACTTTGCCCACTGTTCTTTTTGCTCCTTTCCCTTTGAGGAAGTCTGAAATATTGGAGGCTACCCTGATGTGCTTCCAAAGCTGCACTTACCTCACAGCTCCATGCAGGCCTCACCCACGTCCATCCCTGTAGTGCCCTGCAGAGGAATTAGGTGCAGCAGTCTAAAAAGCCCAGGGAATTGAAATGGTCTCAGTTTCCAGGTGGCAGGTTTGGCATCTCACACAGGCTCAGCAGACCTGGCAGTAGGTGCTGAGTTCATGACTGCACCACACAAACCTGGCCAAGGATCAGGCCACAAGCACCACTCCACCAGAGCACAGGTCAGGTTGAGTTCACCCTCTCAGCATCTCCCCAGTGAGCCCACAGGATGACACCATCAGTTGTTGGCAGTGCAGAATCACCACCAGTTCAGGTAGACTGCTGTGGTTCCCCAAAGGAACATATTAACACTTGCTATTTTGCTTTGCTTAAAAAAAGCCTCCACCACAGACCAGGGGGCATGTGAGAGCTGAAGGAACAGAGATGCCTCCAAATTAATGATCAAACTCCTTCCGTTCTGTGTTTTCCTTGATGGTATAAAACATTGAGTGATGGCTTCATACAGTTTAAAAGAGTGAATGGCAGCACATACATGTGTGTGTACTCACAGAGACCTTCCAAGATCTGCAATAGTCACTTTGCCTTCCTGTTCTCCCCATTCCCTGATTACTGAGCAGTCGTCTCTTCCACTGATGGCAGTCTGATCCGCAACAACTGCTTGTGAGAAGGCTACACTGGTGCTGGGAGGGAGGCAGGCATTTAGTTGAACAGATCAGACACAAAACTGCACAAAAAAAAAGGCTTCCTGAAATGAGACACTAAAATGTCATACATACCTGCAGTCAGGCAAAGAAGAAAAGATGACTAGCCAAATTATAAGAGACTTTTGAATATAGCACATTAATGCTATTTTTTCATGTTAGAAGACAAATTTTATTGCAATTCAGCAAATGAGCTACACCTGTAAAACTGCTTTGTATATCCAATTCACATTTAATGTCCAATGGATTGAAATGTCACAGGAAAAATAAAAAAGGAAAACAGTACCTGTTTTTGTCATCATAATGTAAACTTCAACGCGGCCCTTAAAAAAACCAAGCCAGTGATTTCCCCGTGTAGTAAAATATATAGTTTATAAGGTACTGATGCTTTATCTTAGTTTAACAGCCAACCTCTAGGTATAAAATAAAGAACTACAAAGATGTGAAGTACGTGTACAATATCTTCAAGTATTTTCAAGTATCCTATAGTATCTTGCACTACGGACAAAGATCATTTGACAATATACAGAAAAAGTTAACTCTGAATAGTTTCACTGCAGAAATCTTAACATATTCATGAATTCAAAACACATAAAAAATATGGATCATCCAGCTAGTAGGTCCCATTTGAACAATTTGAAAAATACTCTTTTGCAATGGAAAAAGTTGTGGAAGAGTCTTCAGTTCATGAATATGCTTTCAGCTACAGAACGTCAGATGTTAAAGTTTATGGCAGGTAAAGGGTTTTTTTTGTATAAACTTATCATCATAGTATTTCATTACATTGAAATCAAGTTTTTATTATATTGCATTTTCTTTTCTGTATAAAGTGTCACTGTATGAACTCTGACAGCGTTAATCAAAGAAGCATAAATAACTGATAGGCAATAGCCTATTTTTTTTCCCCTCAAATCAGGTATCAGCCTGTAAACACGTTTGGCCAATGTAGCACTATATATTTACTGCATTATGAACTGCTCATTTTTCATCATTGTATTTCTTTCTACAGAATGCATGTGTGTTGTAAAAAAAAAAAAAAATTCCCATTAACTGTTACCAAAAAATCCCCCCCAAACAACAGAACAGACTAGCCACATTAACCTGCCCCTACTAAACCTGCCCCCTTATTTTAGAAACAGGAAAAAAAGTTACAACTGCATTATTCTGAGCAAAGGGAGATGAATTTTATAAAGCTCTAGTTAAAAAGGTGTTGATCACACCATTTGTTCTTATACAGTCATCCAGTTCAGAAGAATGGCATGGAAAGGGCTAATGCTGGATCCTAACCTTATTCAGTTGGACTCATGCTAGGAACACCCATGAAAGAAGTAGGCTGGTCTGTGGCAAACACTGAAGAGTGGCAGGAGTTATGACTGCTACTACAGACTGGACCATTCTTAGACATGCCAGTCAAATCTCTTCCCAAAAACCTAGCAGAGGCTACCACACAGCTGTATTTAATATCTTAGCCCTCCTTGGTTGCTTATGGAGCTAACAAAACCAGCTTTCTTTCTGCTGCATTTCAGAACCTTCTATTGGTCCTTGAGTGGAGCAAATCCTTCCAGGCTTGGAAGTCCTTAGCAAAAAGTGCTTTGAATCCTAACAGGATTAAGCATACGCCCCCAGTGAGAGAAGGAGGAGGGGTCTATATTTAAGTGGCTTTTCCTGTGAAAATAAAGTAACTGAGGAGCTGGGAAGATGACCTCTGTGACTTCCTTTTGCACCTGGACAGCCAGTACACAGGTTGTTGTCACTGATGGACAGCTCCACCCTCATGAGCCAGCCACGGGATTCCCAGTGCTTGGCAATCAGCAAACCCCAGCCTCTATCCATCCCAGGAATCATCAACTTTCATAATGAGGCCAAAAAGATCCACACCAAAACAGCCATTTAACCAATGGTATCATGTCACACTAGGTGAACTTGTGTAAAGAGGAAAAAAAAAGAAAATAACTTAATTCAGGGTAATTACCTCATGCAAGACAAAATTAATCCATATTTAGTACTCAGAGATAAAAGGTTTTAACAGAATCAACTGATCTGCTAAGGTCAAGATATGGAACGCTCCTTTCTTAGGCAGATATATTCCCTGTGAAATGCACAGGCCTCAGAGACAGCTGAAAGCACTGTAAAATTATTGTTTTGCTATTATGAATGCATCAACAAGCAATTTCGTGCAAGTGTATAAAGATTATCCCAACATATTAAGTTGAATACATCAAATTCTTAGAATGAAGTACAACTGTTTTATTTTTGCCCTTCCAAAGCTGGAAAAAAAAACCCAAAACAACAAAACCATACCTGCACATATAAAATACGTCTGTGAAATGCTCCTGTAAGCTCCACACTGTGAAAGAATTCACACCCACCCCACATGAGGAGTGGCTTGGACACTGCCCTCACATCTTCCTAATGCTACTGTGAAATCAAAGAAGAATCTTGCTCTGGTAAGTAGTGACAAAGGAACTTCTCCGTTTAATAATGAAATAAATAGGACAAAAGTAAAAATAGTCAAAATTTAATACATGTGCTATACTCATAAATTATGGAAGTAAAACTATCACAAGATGTGACTAAGCTGTAGGTAAAGAAAAAGTGCTACAACATTGTACGAACAAAAAAAAACTTGGACTCTGCTTCTCAAAAGAGAGACAATACTGAGATAAGTTTATACAGTGGAGACCTCTTAAATACACAGCCCTGAACTTCTGTACAGTAATTTGTGATGCTGATAAATCAGCCTGTTCTTAAGTCACATATTCATTTCAAAGAGATTTTTATCAGAGGATTCAAATGAACAGAGATGCCTTTAGGCATTTGCCAAGTTCCAGATCTCCAATAAATTAAGCTTTCGAAATGTTTGTGTTTTATAGTAGAAATGGAGTAAAGCTGTCTCTGCTAAAAACAAAGCATCCCAAATAAACCAGACTGTGACAACAGAATCTAAGACATATGCAATCAAAAAGAAAAGAAAAAGCCTCAATACTCACTGTCTTTTCAGAAACATTAAGGAATCCTTATATTTGTTAGTCAGGTATACCATTATTATTTCAGGGGGGGCATAAACATATTTATTTAGTCATCTGGCATTTGGGGAACTCGTGTCCCTCTTTATTAGCAGTTAAGAGAATTACCAGCAGCAACCATATACCAAACTTCAAAAGGCTGGTTTAAGTGAAAACATTTTTGTGTTACAAACAATTATTCCAGGTTTTTCACTTAAGTGGGCTACACTGTAAAATCTGAATTGCAACATAATTTAGCCAGTTGTATCATAGACTTTTTTTCTTAAAGACAAACTTACAAAACACAATGATAGGTTAAATAAATAAAAAACATCAGTTAAAAAACAGACTTAATTTCTTCTTCTGTGCAATTACGTACCAATATGAAAAATATTACTTTGATCTCTGGACATTTCATGGTTCAGTCTCCTGAATTTCACTAAAAATAATACTGACAACAAAAATAAAGGAAAAAAATAATTGCTGACTAATCAGTGCTTTGGAGCTATTAAAAAAAAAAAGTACACATCAGATCTGTAGTTCCCTTGCAGCAGAACATGACCCAATACGTTAAAAATCAAACATTGGTAATAATGTTAATATATAAAATATTAGTTTAAAAACTATAGAATGACCTTCTCAGCAGAAATGGAGTGTATACATTGGGGTCTATGACATACAGCATATCTGAAGGCAAGTTCACAGAATGCTGAAAGGCTCACTGCACATTTTCTATGGCAAGGAAATACTGCAGCTTTAAAATAAGCTGCACAATACTCATCTCTATCTCTTTCACATGAAAGTGTGTAAAAAGCAAATCAGCAAATAAACTCTAAAATAGATTTATACCAAAATCCTCTTTTTTACATTGAGTTTACAGCTTCTATCCATTTGCCTGTACTATTTTTGGAGTTTCCTTCAAGAAAAGTCGAAGTTGCATTTTTGGGCCATGAACAAGTCCACAATACAATGTACTGGCAAGACAGAACTTTTGCATACTAACGAGATTCACTCCTTGTTGCTTTTTTTTGTTTTTGTAAAGACAGTTTTTCCTGTGGGACGAGAGGTCAAATGTCGATTCCTTTGACGAGAGACGCCTCCAGTGTGATGTTGAACTCCTGCAAGGTCTGCAGCACTCGAATCAAAGAATTCACCAGTGTGTGATCCTTGATCAGCGCTATCTCTTCATACATCTGTGCTGTAATTGGGCAGTCTGCAAGCAGGGCGATCCAGTGGTGCAAAAGGTGGTCTCTGACATGGTGGCAATTTGCAGTTGGGAAATAAAAACAAAGCCAAGTTAATTTCGCATCTGCACAGACATGATTTCTATTCTTTGCCTCCTAAGCAGACCTACCACCTTTTCCACTTATTTTTATAAGACAGGGAGGAGGAAGCAACTGTCTGTGGAACCTGTTTAAGTAGGGAGCATCCATAACAGACATGTTTCTAGGCTTTCCACCCCTCACATCAAGACAGGGTTCCCAAGAGACCCACAAGTCCCAAGCAGGACCAAAGTCACCACTCTGTTCTATTGTCTTTGTGTCAAGAGGTTTCTAGATGGTCCCAGCTTCTTTCCTACCCACCTCCTACAACAAGTAGGCAGAAGGTGGGGAATTCACCCAACCATTAACTGGAGAGGCCTCCCTGATGGGTGATGTTCTGATTCTATCTTCCAACCTTGCTACCTGTACAAGAGAGGGAGACTATTCACAGCAGCCTGCTACCTTTCTCTCTTGGTTCAGCTGCTCAGCTTTTTGGGCTATGCAGTTTCCTGTCTGAGATATCTCACACTTCATGTGTTTAAAAACTCAGTCAGGGCAGGATTCACTTGATGTTTCCCCAGTTACATCAAAGACTGCTATATAAGTAGTAGTCAAACTGTCCAACCCATCATTTGCATGGCTTTACGTTACTAATACGCAGTATCCTTTTAATTTTATTAAAATATCAATAATAACAACAACAATAATAATAATAATAATAAAGAAGTTTCTTTATACCTGGCTCCAAGACACACCAGCATCTGAAACTTGCCATCCTTCCCAATGTTTCTTGGGGTGTTGTTGATAGCAGTGATAAAGCGACAGAAATTCCTGGCCCTTGTCTGCCAGTTCTCTTCTGGGACCATCTCATTCTGCTCAAGGGTCTCATAGTATGTTTGTGCTTTTTCTTAAAAGAATGGTGGGAGATAATGAATTTTCAACAGTGCTTATAGGAGAGAAAATTGAAAGGCCTAGATTCAAAGCTCATCCATGAGTATCCTGAACGATTACACGTAGGCATTGGTTTTTTCTGTTTGATTCAGTCTTGTGTTCCCTCACTTCCCTCCCTCTAAACAGTGCTGAAGAGGTTCATGTAGCTACTGAATTTTGAGTGCTACAGTAAAACGATCACATAAGGAGAACAGTGATGTCAAGGTACCCACTCAAAACATAGAAACACTACTCAAAATAATTCCTTTTCTAAAAGGTGTTTGTGAACTCAGTTCATTTATACAGCTCTATGTCAAAGGATCTAGACCACTATGTAAAAAATGTATGCTTACAACCCCTTTATTACAATGTCCAGTAAGTATCAACAGCACTAGATCCATCCGTTGGTGCTTTATAAGGCAACTCAACTTCTTAGAAGTGTGATTTATTGCTTTCACTATGCTCAATTAAGAACAAGGTTACCATATGTCAATTCATCACCTTATTTATATAACTCTTACTCAGTAAGAAAGTTTGTTTTACACTATTCTGCTAGAAGGAAAAAGCCCAGTTACTGCATTAAGTACAGTGTCAGCTTTGGCAGAAGACAGAGGCTTTTTCTCTCAACAGTATGAGGAGGTAAGAGCTCCATGGGAATTCAGCTGCTGAGATGCCTCCAAGAACTGTGCTGTTCACACCAGCTGAGACACAGCAGCGATGATAAGGAACACAGATGGATGTATTTCAAAGACACAAACAGGCTCTGGTATGTCTTCCTCCCACTTACCTAAAAAATCCCAAATAAAGACGTTTTTGAAGAGTCTTGGTGATTTAAATCCATGCTGAAACACCTGCTCGAGAGCTGAAACAAGTCCACTTTCTCCACACAGCAGCAGTGTCAGACTGCCTCTCTGCCAAGCACACAAGGAAAGCACACACACTTAGTGCCTCGGTTTGGAAGTCGGGGACACAAATGTCTCATGCATCTAGTAAGTTTTTAAATAAACAGACGCCTAAACGTAACAGTCTGTTGTCAAACAGTGACCCCAGACAGGATGGCCCAGTTCTCACAAGTCCTGAGCACTCAAAAATGTATTGATCTCTCTAAGAATGAGGCTGAAGAAAGCAGTGTCAGGACCTAGCCATCATCATCTAATGAAGCCTCAAGAAGGCCATGATAATGAGCAGGTTTTACCTATAATAATGACCACTGCAGAGGACACTAAGAAAGTATTTTCTTCCTTAAGTAATAAAGATCCCAGATCCACCGTAGCAGGTGTCCCTGATTGTTTGCTTACCAACAAAAACAGCATTCAATGCTCTGAAAAAAATTAAATTCTTCTTTGGAACACAATGGTAAATTCTATTTTTCAAAACCAGTGCATGGCCACTTGAGATGATTGTGTCAACGTGATCATCAATCAGAATTACACTGAACTTAGAAGACAGGTGCAGTAGGAATGGGAAGACCTATTTGTAAAAAATGAGTGACTTTCAAGAGCCACGCATACAGAGCCAGCACTGCTCCTTCTGGCTCATGAGGGCTGGACTGGCTGTGATGGTCTGACAGAGACATTCTACTTAGGTTTGTTTCAGGAAATCACTGCTGTGTCAGTCGATTGCCTGTGTGATGTACAAGTGTACCAGAGTCTTTAAGAGCACTTCTGCTTCACTTGCCTGGGGGGTGTGGGTGTTTGCAGGGAGGTCTTTTTTGTTTCTTTTCTTTTTTTTTTTTTAAAGTGGCCTGTGAGTTTTCACATTTTAAATAGCCAAGATAACGCAAACCAGACATTAAAAACCTACTCAGAACTCAATGCAGATGTAAAATGTCATTTAATTTAGAACAAACTAAACAGGAGGCCGTATTCTTGACAGTGGTATGGGCAGAATCCACGGCATAATTTGCCTAATAACACAATTTCCAATACCAGAATGTTAACATTTAATTTAAAAGAATGCTCCAGTTTGCAGCAAAACAGAGGTATTTGAGGCTATGCTGTTTCAGCAGTATAGTCTCAGTATCCCATTTTTTACCTCCACTTAAGGAATTTTCAAACAGATGGCTGTTCATTCAGTTTACTTATTTCTGTTATATATTCTCCTATGCTTACTATTACGAGTTTTACAACAAGGGTGCCATTACACAGACAACAACTCCTCACCTCCTTCTCTGGCTTGTGGAAATGCTTGACAATCCCATTAACAGCTTCACCAATAGCTTCTTGGATCTGACCAGTATTTAACTCTGGAAAACACAAAATATATCCTGTCACTTTTTTATAGCTTCAGAAATTGTATGTGTGCGTGAGGGATAAGGCCTACCATAAAACAGAGAAGAGGAGCATGAACCACTGTAACTTAGGCTGTTAGTGAAACATAGCAGGACTGTGCATAATGGAAACCAAACTCTATTTTTATTTACTGTTGAAGGAGTAGAAATGGAGATGGTTTGGTTTTATATTGAAGTTAACACTGTGGTGTTTCAACACAACAGCTGGAAACGGCTTTTACATATTATGTGAATTTTCAGACCAGGACCTAAAGCTAAGAAAAGGAGTTGTGATTTGATTAGAACCAGCAAATCTGGGCGTCCTGGTAATACTTCCTGTGATAGTTTTGCTGTAAACCCAAGTAAGCTTGGGAGCAAGGTAACCACCTAATTTAACAAGAATAACACCACTCCAGAAGAGTGATCTCAACAGAATACAAACAAAATGAAGTCCATGAAGAGAAAACACTAGCAAGCTTTTCCGTTCACAGAGGATAGACAGAGAGAGGGCAGCAATATTTCTACCTTCCTCCATAGCATTCATTCCACAAATGAAAGACAAGAATACAGAAAACACCGGAGGGGCAGCTAAGCACTAGACCAGGAGTACAGGGACATCTTCCTCCCATCCTTACAGACATTCAAAACTTGAGTAGACAGAACAGGTTGTTCAGGACTGTAATTTGGAAGTTAGCTGGATTTTGAGCAGGGGGTTGGGCTAAGCGAGTTTCACAGGTCCTCTCCAAGCCACAGTTCTAAAAGATAAGAAAACCTCCAGCTCTGTATGCAAGCAGCTGCCCTCAGCTGATGATGCAGACCAGTCCGAGACAGGACAAGCCCAGTACTCACTTGGCTTATTGTTGGGCGATATAGTGACAAATCTTCTGATCATGCTTGGTGACTGCTGCAGGGGAGGGGTCCGGCACTGCCGCTCGTCAGCCTCCGTGTGTGAAGTCAGCAACTCTCCCACCAGGATCCTCTCTAAGCTGCCATCATCCATTCCCTTTCCAAGCCACCTCCCACAGGGAAACCTAGGAAAATCGAGGAGATACATGGATCAAGCCAGATTCAATTTCACGCCAAAGACTTTCAACTGCAGTGGCCTGAAACGCAAATCCTGCTAGTATTGTTACTAGAAATACTTCTAGCAACAAAGCCTTGGGTTTGGCTTCTGGCAGCAAAAGTAAAACAGTTTTTCAGTTCCAAGTTTGTGCTAAATGTTGCACTAGATGACCTGCAAGGCAAACAGGGGCAGATTTTGCTTGTGGCCCACATGTAGCACATGATTTGAGGGCTGCAGAGGAAAAAGAGGTAGGAGGGGAAGACCCACTATACCCCATAGATGGGTGATGGAATCCACCTACGCTTTCACTGAATACACTACATAGCAGGCCAGCTACAAAAAAACCCCACAACCCAAACACATACTTTGATGCCAAAAAACAGCAATACTTCTATTGAATTGGGATATTAAATGAAGTACTAGAAAGCACACGTGCTCCCTTACTCATTATCTCTTTCTCTGAACCAGTGTTGATGTCAGTTTAATCAGCTTAATCGGAAAACTGAACAGCATCCAAAAATAGAATCTTTCCTCTTCATTTAATTACAAATGATCTGGCATGGAGAACTGAGTGGACTCACCCGCCAATTTGTCATCAACATGAGCCTGACAGTTTCTCTGAACAAAGTACAGGGTACCAGACTATGCTGTACCAAGACAAATAAATATAATTCTCATTGTAAATCTTGTTCTTTTACTTTCACTATGCAAACTCAGGTTTCTAACACTCATAAGCCCTTGTGTTCCAACTTGTGTCCAAAGGTGCCTCTATAACACTTAAAACACTTGGTCTTAATATAAAATGCCACCTATATTTGGTAAGCAGCAAGCTCTGATGTGCTATTTCTTCCCTGGGCTCAAGGCAGATTATTTTTACAATGTGCAATAGTCAACTCATCTTCTCCACCAACAGTCTGAGGCTAGTCATGAGCATCTGCAAACTGAAAACCCTGTTTAATTTTCTAAGAACCATGACTTGTTTAATGTCAGAAGCCAAATGATCTTTCTGTGCCTTCAGGTAGCAGCAACTGTAGACACAGAGTCCCAGGAGACCAGACCTTTCTGCTCAAACAAGCCCTACTGTGCCAGCTCCCTGCAGAAATTCTACTTACCCAACATGAAATGTCAGGATGATACTTACTTGTAAGTATGCCCTGTTATTTCATTTCTGACCATAACATATTCCACGAGCCACTTGGCATACAGCCCTGAATTATCATGTCCTATTTGCACTGTGGTCAGTTTTCCCAGGTTCTGGCACTGAAAATTAAACAAAGAGTTTGTCAGAGTAAACTGAAATAAAGTAGCATATTGAAGGAGTAAACTGTTAGAGAATGTGCTCTAGACAGAAAATCAGAA
The DNA here is from genome assembly GCF_003945725.1 of Corapipo altera. Taxonomy (NCBI): domain Eukaryota; kingdom Metazoa; phylum Chordata; class Aves; order Passeriformes; family Pipridae; genus Corapipo; species Corapipo altera. Next base: position 3,335,085 of record NW_020884904.1, on the reverse strand, counting down.
ATGTGGTTTCCCATTTCTCACTGCTTTGATTGGTTCTGGGTTTTTTACTGGTAAGCTGCTTTACTTTTGTTTATTTGCTTTGTTTTGTTAAATACTATTTTGATCAGCAGAGAGAACATCAGCTGAACTAGATTTTTCAATTAAATTTTACCCGAACTGCACAACACACACTCAAAAATTAGAGCAGAATCACTTCTTTGTTTCCAACAGAAGAGGATATGACACCTCCCACCATCACAGCACAAAATTGTAATAAAAAGACAGTCTTGTCCATCCGTGGTTATTAAATATAGATTAAATTTGCTGTGTACAGGCACAGGAAATATCTGTGACTAACCACACAGACTAAAGATACGAAATGTATGGCAAGGTGGCGCAGCAAAGGGAGAATTTTAAAACTGAACAGAATATCCAAATAATTTTCTGTGTAACAAGTAATACAAACCTCAAAAGTCATTTCTAATATGTTCCTGGGAATCTGCAGGACTCCTGTCTCACCCAGTTCTCCCGAGATACAGATCCAAGGATTGGCTGTGAACATTGAGCCACCAAGTTTTTTGCTAGGAACAATCAATATATGGTATGGTATCACTGCAAACACAAGAAAAAATAACAAAAATGAAGAAGGATAGTTATCTAACCTCTTTAGTGAATAGAAGGGCAAAACGTAAGTCATAAAACAACACTGGAGTACCATGAAATGTAAAAAAACCATCAGAGCTGCTATTTAATCATGCTAACACTTGCACACTAAGCAATGATTGGCAGTGGGGAAATCTATACATATATACCAGTCACTAAGAAGCAGAGCTGACAGCAAAACAGTGTCAAGAGAAAAAAGAAATATGGATGGAATCATGCCTTCCTATGGGTATAATAATTTTTCATTTACCAGCCTCAAAACGTGCCATGAAGATGGTTACTTGTCCTCAGCTTAGAGACGAGGAAGTAAAGACACAGTATTCCCGTATCCAGGACTGCACTGTAGCTCAGCATGCTGCTCAATGCTCAACTCCTACCTGCCTGTTTCTCTGTTTGTATGCAGGCCCAGTCCACAACAACCCCAAATCACACTCAGTTACTGAAGCCTTTCTTTGCAGGCCTTGATTGCAGCAGCAGTCACTACTGTGGCTGAGCAAGTTCAGTAAAAAGACACTGTAATGCTGCAAGTTTCTCTGTACCACATTGCTCTTAGCTATGCTAACTTTAAGACTTTTTGATTTTTAAAAAGAACAAACAACTTTTTTCCCTTCTAAATAGCACCACACATATGCTCAAATGCTTTCTGGTACTCTTTTATCTGTGACTAATTCAATATAGTATCACCTGAGCTGCAGCCCCTTCTCTGACTCAGGAGGCACGTGCTCTTCCATTGCCCAGCATCTCCTGCACAGCCCTCGGTTAACAAGCCTTTTACAACAAAATCCAATTCTCTGAATGGTCACTGTGTTTCTTGGCTATCTGCCCTCCTTTTATAGTGCATAAACGGATTACAGTCAGGGCTTTTCAGTTGAGGCCTTTAATACATTTCTCCCTCAATGCCTCCTCAACTGTCAGTGCCCTCAAGAAAGCATTTGGTGGTTGGATTTTCTTAAAAGCTCAATGCTCGCAGCATTTAAGAATGAATTTAAATGTTTCCCTTTTTATTTTCTGTGCTGATAGTCTTAAAGTAAGTGACAATTTAATTGCATCCAGCAGAGCAGATTTTAGCATTATCCAGAACCTGCCCACAAGACCAAGAGCTATTTTGCTTAGATGTGTGTTTGTTCTGTCTTTCACACGCACAAAAATGGATCAGAACACACCACCAAGGGCAGCTCCTACCATGGAGCCACAGGGGCCCTTTCACACCCACCCACCAACCCCCAGTTTCATAAGCCTTGCTCAAGTCTTCCCTTATTCTGCCTTGCTAGTTGTGTCCTGTGGCAGCAGCCACAGCACACAAATCATTTCACAACTCTGTAATACATTTAAGCATCAACAACAGTTCAAAAGCTTCTCTAGGGAATCTTTTTAAAAAACAGAAGAAAAAAAAAAAGGAGGACTTCAATGTGTTGAGGAGGTCTGATGCAGCCCCCTCAGTGGGAGTTTCATTGTTATCCCAAACTCAGAGACAGGCATGCAGCAAAGTAGGCTGAACATGAAACAAAGGAAGTTTGGCTTTTTTTTAATTCCCAGTACGTGTTAATATTCTTACCTTGAAAATGAACAATCCATAGTGTTCTTGTTTAGTATCATGCAAACGAGCCCACCAAAAATTTTCTGTTTAGAACTCTCCCCCAACTAAATGGATTTTACCAAGTTAGAAACAAAAGCCTTTGGTGACACAGAAAGAGAGGTGCTCCTGCCCACCAGAGTGGATCACAGAAATAGCAGTACAGCATGCAGATGGATCCCAGGAAAGAAAGCAGAACAACTACATTAAGGTATGTTGCTGAGAGCTGTTCAGAATTTCCACCAAATCCAGAAATCAGAGTTCCAGGGAAAGCAAATACTTACAGATTGTTGTGAAAACATTGGTAAAGCAAAAGTAATCAACAGCATTGAATGACAGGAGATGATATAAGAATTGTTCTTTCTCATCATCACAGCGGAGGAATGCGTAACGCTTGTAGAGTTTTCTGACAAAGCAAAACACATAATCTGTCATAGTAACAAGATGCTTTCAGTGAAATGCTTTATATTGTGCATATTTATTAGGCACACTATGAATAATGGACAAGCAATTACAAATGATACTGGTAGAGTCAGGAGTGTTTAATGTGCCAAGATATGTTGAACCTCTGCAAGTCTGGAGTCTCCCAAGTGCGTCAGTCCAATATTTCACATATCTTCCACTTCTTGAAAGCAAGGTTTCTTCTGAGGGTCTTTTCCCACCCAAAAACACCCCAAGATGGAAAAAGGAATTTTGTACTTTCTTGAAAAAAAATCTGCCTTCTTTTGGCAATGTAAAATGACACAACCGAAGAGAGTCCTCCTAAGTTACTTCCGAGCAGAGGATGCCATGGGAAACTTCTCCAGCACATGACATAAGACAGGAGACACTTTTTAAAGTGACATCAGGGCAAACACTAGGACTATCTGCTTCTATTTGGTTATAGGGGGCCTACAACAACCACACATTAAGCCAGGGAACAGCTTAAGTGTTGACAGTACACAGCTCCTGACATAACCAAAATGATAAGCACGCAAAGGTGGCCTAAAGTCCTCCTGTTCCCTTTCACTGGGTTGTAAACTCTGCTAGGACTGCAATGCCACACAGAACTACAACTTGTAAGTAGAAATATCAAAAGATGTAGCTTAGTGGCCTTCCCTCATTAGTGGAGACACCAATGCCTATGCAGAAGAACGCACTGTAAACAGAAACAATCTTATATACTTCTTAAAATTACTCAAACACGAGAGAATTTAACACTGCAAGACTTGCAAATGAGAAACTTCCAAGTGCAAATTTTGGCTGGAAAATACTCTTGAAGTTACTCACTTGTACACAGCAATCACCACTATTTTTGTTAATTATGCAACCAATAAATAATATCAGTGTTGGTGAATAATCATAAAAGAAGAGCATGACAAGATGTATCAAAATCCAACTGATGCTAGAGGAATATCCAAACCATCACAAATGTAGGAATTAGGTATTAGAAATGCTGGCAGCCATGGATAGGTGGCTCCTGCCAGGAGGGTATCCTGACAACTCCCCTCAATTTCAGTATCAACGTACAAAAAAGTCAGCAAATTACTCACAAGATAGAAACTTGCAAAACAAATCAGTGATGATCAACATACAGATATTTTCTCAGCTACAAAGCAAACCTACTGCTGTAGACTGGCAGGAAATGTTCAATGGAAATAAAGATAATGAGCCTTAAATCAACAAAACCTGCCTGTAGCCACAGGAGTATCAAACCCACAAAAGGTCTCACAGGTGCCCATGTCCATGTTTAATCTGAACAATCTGAACCATGTGTTTGATGAGGAGCCTGTCAGGGTATGTGCTGTCCTGTCTTTTCAAAGGTAAGGTTTCTCAGTTTCCTTGTGCACATAAAGGTCTCCTTTCAGTGAAGCTGTGTGATTTCCTCCTCTTTCCTAACTCTAGTCCCTTTGCAGACTAGCAAGAAACCAAACACATTACAGTTCCCTTATAATTTTAAGCAAATGTCAAGTTTAGAGAATGGGCTAATTAAAATATCTAACAGTGGCTTCAAAAAAGACCACCACGCAATCTTGTTAACTGTAAAATGGTAGAAATTGCACAATTACTTTTAGTACCTCACTGAACTTGGCACTGCTTCCTCTAAAACCAAGTGGAACACATCTTAACACCATGCTGCCTAGAAGAGCTGTCTTTAAGTAGGATATATCTAAATATGCACAAAGCAGACAGGACTACAAAGAATTGATGTCATTTCTGTGCAAGTTGCTCCTTTGCTTGTTACTTTCATTTTAAACCTATTTTTGTTGCTGTCTCACTCCATTCTAGAGAATCAGAATCTACCTCATAGATGAACAGTACACTGGCCAGCATTCAGAAAGTTGGGTTTTTTCTTCTGTTTTTGTGGGGAAGGGCATGGAGTGTGGTGGTGTATGGAAAGTTCTCTCACAGCACTTGCTCTGCATGGGACAAGCAGTGCTAAATACAACATTATCTGAATTGCTGACTTCACTGGAGAGGCTTAACCCTAATTTAGAGATACAGGTAAATTTATAAGCTGCCCTCGCTCTGTCCTTCAGCTTTTGGAAGGCCACAACTTCATCTGAAAGTCCAACATAAACCAATACAAGGCAAATCTCAAATAATCAGCAGCTGGGGTTCAGGGGTATTGGGGGAGGGAAGAAATTCTTTGGAAGGTGGTGAGTGGAAGGAGAGGAAAGGAAGAGCAGACAGCATAGGTTACACTGTTTCCAGAGAGAAGTCTTCAATTAAAACTAATGGCAATTACTATGGCTTTAATTTCCACACATTAAACAGTATATCCAACCTTATCAGTAAAACATTTTTTTTCTGCATAGGTTATACTAAATCAACACCAAATTGTTACTCCTAAAACAATTAGTATTACGTGTGGCCTGTACTCTGATCTGTGCAACTATTAACAAAATAATTATTTATGTTTACAAAGGTAATATAATGCTTTGGACATCACCAAGTATATAGGTCCTTGTGCTGAGCATTTCTCCTTCTGCCCTTCAACATAATTACTTATACAAAGCCCTGGTACAGAGTACTTCCAACAGAGTTTGAGCCTGAAGTAGAGTCTTCAACTTTCACTCACATCCTCCTCTCTGGCATATGTCATGTACTTGCCTCATTTTCTTCTCACAGTACTCTTTGAATAGTGTTTTGGGACTCAACGGTTGGATCTTTTCAGAAGTTTTTTTTATGACTTCATATACAAGGAATTAAAAGACATATTTTGAAATGTTTGGGAGAAATAATAAAAACAAAAATTGGGTCATAATAGCAGATATTTTACTATTCTGAAAGCAATTCACCTTATGTTCTTAGGTTGGCTATAAACACAAATATTTATGTGAAAAACCCCAGCATTGAATCCTAATTCCCAAACAGCTCATCCACTGATAAGGAGACACACTTGGAAGGCTGGTTTGTTCTATGCCTTCTGCACACTGCTAAGCAGATGGGAGAATACACACACCTGGGTTTTTGAAGTCAAACAACTAAACAGATTTAAATTTTTTTAAAAGCTTTGTCCAAGATAAACCATCTTACTTTGTGAGTTCATGATCTGAAAGCAGCTGTTTCAGATGCCTAGAGAGCAACTTCTTTTCCATAGAGAGACGAACCCAGGCTCTGGCCTTGCCAACATCTGTTTTGATCTCACTAATGTTCTGGATATGCCTGGGAAAAAAAAAAAAAAGACACTGCCAGGTATTGTCAAAATGTGACAGTTCTTTTGAACGAAACTAGGCTGAAGAAGTTTTGCAAAGAACATAAAATATCAGGTAAATTACTGGAAAAAGAAACATAATCACCTTAATATTCAGTACAATCAAAAATCCTTGCATATCTAGCTCAAAAAGAAAAAGAGCCTGAAACAGAAATATCTGCAATGCAGTGCCCTATTTACAAAATTCTAAACCAGGCCCATTGTCTCACATGATTTAAGAATCATTCTGGACCTTATCACTGCAATATTTATGGCTGAGTGCTTTGGAAAATTAAATACTGTCTTTGCATGCTCAGTAGTAGCTTTTCTTGCATAGAAGATACAAATGGTATATTTTAATAGGGCAAGCAAATCCTCAATTCACTCCTCCTCCCCACTGGAAAAAATAAATGTTGGTAAGGAAAAAGGAGGAAAGAAAAATCCCTTCAAGGTTAATTTAGAAGTTCTGCATATTGTTTTTTTGATGTACTGAAAAGAAGGCATTGGGCAGCAGTTATAGTTTTATTCACACTACAGTACTCTATGTTAGATAAACCCATTCTTTAGACCAAACAAGTTCTCTAAACTGCTTTCTTCACTGAGAAGCAAGGATGGGCTCAGAACTACCAACTTGGCAATGACTGGGAAAACACATACACTGCACCTGTATCTCTGTGGAAATAAACCAATACAGAACACTTTAAAAATATGAAAACTCTGTCATGGTATTTCCATAAGCTGGTAGCTGTGACAATATAAAATCTCCTCAATGTGAATCACATTTCCATAAAGGTCAATGAAAAAGCTGTACAATCTACTTTAAAATAGTTCAGCAGGTTCCTTACCCACATCTCCCTCCTGGATGCACGAAACACAGGCTGTTCTGTGTGGTGCATTGCACACACTGAAACAAGTATGCAAATCTCATGGGGTTCCTGTGTTGGTTTTATTAGTTTAAACTCACCTCATATCCTGGATGAGAGAGATTCTAAGAGGTGACATGGCTGGACTGGTATCAGACTTTCGCCTTTCTGAATCAAGAAGTATTCCTAGATTCAGAAGAACAGAGTTTGTTAGTAGAAATCCATTTCAAATCAGTATAAAAAAGGTGAATTAACATCAATTTGCACTCTTGTATTATTGGTGACTCTGTGAAGACACTGTGGCACATTTCCACTCCAAATGACATAAAAACCTAATGTGCTACACAGATGGTTATGCAGATCAGCACACACTGAGCATCATTAATGAGCTTAGATTCAGCTGAAATTGATATGACATCAAATATAATAATCAAGTGTTGCTTTCTAAAGGCTACCCTATTTTCTTCCTGTGTAGTATAACTGGTACTGCTGACACCAGAAAACAGTGTTTAACATGTTTTACTCAGTACAGCACACACCACGTGCTTACTGATCTATTAATTTGCACACTCCTGTAACACCACTACTTTTCAAATAGCACATTTTGGGGTTTTCAGGCAATGTTATTACTCTTACCTTTCAAATTCCACTCCAGAATCAAGATGTATATTAAATATAGCCCCTGCCCTCAATCTCAAGCTAGAAAGCATAAAACTTATTGTAACTTCACTCTCATATGCAAAACCACTATGAATCCAGTGACATTTAGGAGACCTTAATACTTTCCAAATCTTTGGGTTTGACTGCTTACAGGATCTTGTGTATATTAATAATGATCAGTTCTTTGCCTACAGCAACTTCAAATAAAAAATAAAAGGCACCCACTGCCTCCCCCAAACCCATTGTTCTCTCCAAATTTATATTCTATGCCCCCACCTGACAAAAAAAGTAATGTTTAAAAATGACATTAATAACCCTAGAAACAGATTATACTGCAACACTTGATGTAACAAAAACTGAAGTATGTTTCTTCAGGTTGTTTATTTCTTTAAATGTCTTTTGCTTATAAACAAGCCTACTGTTCAGTTATTTTTCAAGAAAGGATGTAAAACTTAGGGATGAACAGCACAGTTTTATGTGCTTATACTCGTTTTCCACCCCCATCCATGACATCATTTGCTTTGCCAGTCATGCAGTGACTGTGTGTCACATGGAGGGTGGTACATTGGAACAATCCATTTTAAAGCCTATCTGTGAAGCATCAGCTATTTCTGGTCTCTGACTACCATGGCAGTCAAGTACCAGACCCAAAACAAGTGGGTTCAGTACAAATCAGTTTATTTTCACAAAATATTTTGAACCAATAGACCAGGCCCATATGAATCCTGTAGTGGACAGAATACTTGATTACTTGATTCAGTTATATTGACTGAAGGGTATTTCCAAGGAAACAAATTCTGCATGGTGCAAATCTGCAGACAGCTCTTACTCACAGCTTTTTATCATCTTCTTCCAGCAGATGCCAATCTTACCTGAGGTACTGAAGCTGCCTGATGTGGTTCTTCTCTGCCTGTTTTCTAGGTAATGTAACAGATGAGACCACAGAGCCGACTTTCCCTGAAATTAAAAAAATATTAGTTAAAGAAATCATTATCAGTTGAATAAAAAAAAAAAAAGTTTAAGTCATCATTGAAAGTATCAGCCATGACAAAAACTCGCTTTAAATATGTTTCTTCCTACAAACTCATTGGTAAAAATAAAGTATGAGACACAAGTTGGAGGCACTTGGGAGCTGTAAAGAGGTTGAAAAAGGAAAGCAAGAGTCAAACTACTGGGATCTAATGATTCTAGTGACAGGAAAAAGCCAATTGAACTTCTTTCCTCATAGTTCATTAACATGACAAGAAAACATTCAAAGGCTTGTAAAAAACCACATGCAAGTAGAGTTTTAAATCTGAGGCTGTAACCTGCACTATTTTATCTTTCCCTCCCTTCCTCTCCAGCACTGAAATGACAAGAGGCATGGAGCCAGCCTGAGTAAAACATCTTATACCCAGGCCAAGTCATGTGCACCTGCTCACTTCAGGGTAATTCAGGGATACAGGTACATGCTGTCAATTTTTAAAACCTCAAAAGATCCCCGTTCATCAGGCAAAGGACCTGGATAATCACAAACATAGTAAGACATCCCAAAACACAAGCAGGTCGATGAAAGTTTATCAGCAAAAATACCCCAGTTCTACAATAAAAGTTAGAATTTGGTATGAAAATAAAAGATAAATCCATCAAATTATGTTAAAAAGTGCACCTTGCTCATTATCTTGTTTTCTTAAACCTCTGGTGGTTTAATGCAGAGTGTGAGAAAATCTTTCTCTTGGAAACTAAAAAGATTCTTGTCATCATCCTAAAATATTCTGCATGATAAACCAAAAGCTTGCAAAGCTGCAGAAAGGCAGCAGTAAAAGAACAAGGGTTTTGCAGCACATTAATTGGAATAGCTTACAGAGGAAATTAATTAGTATTACTTATCATCTTCCTAAAGTATTGTATTAACCTGAAATCCCGGTAAAGATTTAGCAATTCTGCATTTCAGAACAGCAATCATATTACAAGGCCATATTTTTATTTACAATTTTGTGCAGAAAGAAACCATGTGAAGTAACAGTTGTCAATTCTGCACTATCAATTTCTTCTAAAATCATCTAAGTGCCTTCCCAGAGGTGCAGTAAAGATGGTTCCTCTTTATTTTTTTAGACTATATTTAAAAATCTCTAACCACTTCCATCCTATAGCTCCCTACAGATGATATAGAGAACTAATTACTGGCCACAAGGGATTATTCCAGAATTTGTATGCCTCCAGAAGAAATAAATCCTAGAGTGTCTGTAACATCTGTGTTGAGAGAAATCTATTAAAGATATGCATTCAGTGGTAAAGATACAAAAAATCCAGAGAAGCTCATTGTGTCTTGTGTGTACCTGACAGATCCAACGTGGAAAGCCAAAACTGAAGGTCATATAAACACATGAAAAGAGAGCATGAGAAATATCAACCAGTGAAGAGTTGCATCCAAAACGGCGCTTCTCTCAATAAACACACACATGCACACACACACACAGAGTCCAGTGTTCAGCAACCAGCTGCCATGGCAAGGAGAACTGCAACAGATCACACAAAGCAGCAACAAAGGATCCTGCAGCAAATCGATGTCAACAACCATGATGAATGTAAGAACTCATGCAGTGTATGTCTGCCCGCTTCCTTCACCATCGAGGAACTCTCCTTTAACTTCACCAAATAGCAATGATGATGCAAGCTGTATCTACAAGGGAAAGGAAGACAGCCTAAGGAAAGCAGTGGGACAGAGAATGGGCAAGGGAATAACCAAGGCCTTCTGAAAGTCCAGACTACTTTAGCCATTAGATCCTACATCTGACTCCCCTGCATTGCTCAGGACAACGGAAGGCGTGGATTCCCTTTGCGCGTGGCAGAATCAGTAGGCAGCTAATGTAGCACTATCAGGGTTCATCAGCAGGGAAGAGGTAAAAGCAGGGATTGGTGGAAGGAAAGCCATCCTCATTACTATGGTCAGTTGAGAAAGAAGAGTCTTCCTTGGCTTATTATTGAAAAATAAAATAAAATCGATGTATGAAACAGCAGGCTTTTGCATATTTCATAAAGGTCAGAGCACACAGAGAACTGGTGGTGCTTTCATTTTACTTTTTTTTAACTCTGGATCACACTATGAGATACACTGCACTTCCTCCATCAGGCCTCTATTTTATTCCACCACTCTATTTATTCCACCATTCAGCACTGTTTGCCAACATCTGCAATCAATCCAAAGCATTAACCTTATGAAGGGTTGGCCGTCTGGTGGTCTGAAAAGCCCAAATCTGAGTTGAAGCAGAGTATACTGATGCTCTGTCTTCTAAGACGAAAGCAGTACAGCTTCTATCCTAAGTGATATACAAGAGGGAAGGGAGAGAATCACATCATAAATCTTCACATAGAGAACTGTTATATAGCTTGAAGGAGAGCAGATTTAAACACTAGTGCTTGGGTTGCTGGGAACACAGATACTGGATTACAGTTGTCTGGATTACATACATTTATTCTGCATATGCTTTTTTTAAAAAAAGTTATAATCCTCTCTGCCCTTGCTATTCCTTTGCACAAAGGAGAAGAAAAGTTGATAAAGGCCTTGCAAACTTCATCTAGACCCAAACGTGACTTCAAACAGAAGAGCACAGCAAACCATTATTAATTTCATACAAAAACCCAACACCTCTAGCTAGTGATCTTGTAAACATCATTTGAGTATTCCTACATTACTCAGGAAGAACCAAAATAGCAAGATTTTTACTCTGAAGAACTAAATTACCCTTCATGAAAACAATTTCCCCACACCATATCCCACTGACAGCACCTTTAGCATATGCTGCCTTGCAACCTATGCAACTTCATTAACAAAAATATTACGAACACAGAAATAATTAAAAAACCCACCAAAACCCACCAAACCAAAGAAAACCCCCAGGTTAAACAGAGAGTCTTCCAAGAAGTCATCTGTGGAACACATCTACACGTACACTTGCACATACCCCAGAACAAAATGTGGAGACAAACGGGGGCAGGAACTGACATAAAAAAGACTGGGAGGAACACGAGTATTTTAACCCATCTAATACACACAAAAGGTATCCTCTGAAAGCAGAGAGAGGAAGAGCATAACATGACTTTAGGAAAGTGTGCTCTGCAAAGTACAAGAACATTTATTCCTCACCTGCTTGACTTGCAGACCATGGCTCCATATCCTTTCTAAGAGGTCACACAGACTGGCTATCAGGGTATTCTCTTCCACACCTGTGATATTCACTTCACCATGACCCAGCTCCACAGCTTCTCGACCCATTTTCTCAACCAACATCCTCTTGGTCTCAAAAAGGACAAAGCAAAAGAGAGTTAATTCTTTCCACAGGAACCTCCAAGATCACTTACACTTTTTAAATAACCAACAAGGAAGCACATGATAAAGATTTAGCAGAATAACTGGGTGTATATATATTGCTGGTACTAGTGCACTGCTCTACTTCTTTTATCCCCAGTTTTCAAGCCAGGACAGCACTAGTGTTAATCACTTTACAACCTCTTCTATTTTTCTAAAAACGGGCTTGCAAATGGGCACATCAGCCTTCACAGAGTAACCCCAACAAAGGGAACAGCAGGTCACACATTGACAAGCTGGGAGTCCAGCAGCAAGGCCATGAAACACAGGCCTTGGGTGGTTTGGAAGCCTGGTGAGTGCTGGATGCACTCACCAGGAGCAGGATGCTGTGTCCCTCTCCTCCCAGGGGAGGTGAACGTGCACAAGTGCCTCCAAGCAGCAGGGGGTATGTCATTCCTGAGAGACCCTGTTCAGCCAGAAGGGGATTTGCATTAAACCAAACCCGCTCTGGAGTGCACTGCTTGAGCTTCCCGCTCTGGAGTGCACTGTTTGAGCTTCCCGATGAGCCACATTCTCCCAAATTGTGCACAATTTCATGCTGGTCAACAAAGCTCTCACCAACTCAAACTACAGTCTTCCAGTCACAACAGATTCATCATACAGCAAATTGGAGGGAAAAATGACAAGGGGAATCAGTTCTGCTCATCCCTTACACATTTTTTCATCTTTCTTCCTATCCTAGACTAGCTCAAAAATTAGTAATATTCCCTTAGGCACCTATGCACAGTCTTGGTTGAGATTAAGAACTCCACGTTAGTCCCCAGTTGCTTCTCCCCCTCACCTTCCCTGGCAATTTCTCTCTCTGTTAACAGTAGGATCACTACATTCACTAGAGTTACATTCCCATGGTGAAAAAGCCAAGTCTATCTTCCAGAATTTTCACCATCATATGACTCTATTAAGTGATGGTGACTATTTGGACTATTATTTGGATGATTATTATTAGTTTCCTACATACAGAAAACTAAAGTGGAATCAGAAATAGATGCACATATTAAACAGTTTTATGAAAACCAGTATGCAATTGCTATAGTACCTCCACTGACCTAGAGCGAGAATGTGTCTACTTCATAATTACTCCCTTTACTGTATTAGTATACACATGAACATTAACTTCAGATTAATATATTGTCAAATATAAACCAGTGAAGTATGTCTACAAACTAATGCCAAGCTTGTTAAGTGCTTAAAAACTTACACTGCAGAAGTTTATTAACTCACTTCCTTTAGTTATGAGAAAAGCTGCTGTATTTTCACCATAAGCTCCTCTTTCAGACTATTCACTTGTTGAAATATTATTGTCTCATTAGTTATAACTGAAGTGTGTTATAATAGACATGGGCAGTGGGATGGCAAAAACCCATCAGAATATTCAATCTCTTTTCATCATAAATCTGCTTGACAAAGTTTCCACTCCTTGCAGAATTTCTAAATACTTCATCTCCTCATGAACTTCTCACCACCATGCAAAAATCTTTATAGGGATAAAGCAGAAACAGGTGGAGGAAAAGGGGGATTCAAGCATATTGGATACAAATAAAGGATGGATATGAGGTGCAAGAGAACAGACTTATTCTCTGTGTTACCTTATTTCGGCATTCCTTCAACAAGCCTTCTACAAACTTCCAGTTGGTTTGTGCAATTACTGATGGAGAGAGGTTAGACAGTTTGGGCTGCCGAATAGTGCTGCCCAAATTCCTGGCTTCTTGTATATACTTCTGTTTTGGGGTGGAAAATTGACAAATACAGACAGAAGTGTAAGTGAGACCACTTGGCCAAGAGAAAAGGATAAACTTATCCTTATAACCCACCCCTGTGCAATGAGGAAGAAAGGATCACATCCTCTTTCAGAAAAGGTACCTTTTTATATCCAGTATTGGATTGGGTTGAGATACTTAAGGTGAAACAGTTTTCACCAGAGGTCAAATCCCCATTTACATTGTCTATCAACTATTAGAACACACATTGCTGAATTACAAAAACACAATATGAACTGTCAACGATATTTAGATGCATAGAGATTCAATTACTCCCTCCACCACCGACAATTGTCTTGTCATTTTTTTCCACGTAAAATGAAATTTTGTAAAAATTACCAAGGTCGAGACTATTCAAATGGCAAATTGGTCTCCTTGGGGGACCACAAGAAAAGTTTGTTCTTTCAGGAAGCAGCTGCAAAATGCAGATGTTGCTAACATCTATCAGCTGGGAGTCATCTGCATTTTTGAGCAAAATCATTTCTTGAACCCACTCTGCTTGAAAGAGCTTTTCTGCTCCTGTTACTGTGAATCAGTGATAAGGACAAAGTCTTGTACAGGCACTCAGGATTAGTACATATTAGTATATATTTCAGATGAATAGGTAACCTCTGCAGCTTACACTGAAATAATGACTGACTGAAATGTCAGTGAATACATTTGTCAAACATGACAATCTTGGCAAAGAGGGAAAATGCCACCTTCTCCACTGACCTTGCACTAAAAAGCTATGACACATACTTTTAATCATGCATCTTTATCCAGAACTATGATTACAGCCATATTGTGCATAGGACATACCAGATAATGCTCTGACACAGATTTTATAGAGGGCATGAAGGGCCAATCATGCTGGTCCCAGTCTAAACATAACTGCAACGGAAGCTCTGACATGGAAAAGTCCCGGTGCTGGCAGGATAAGTTGGTAGCAAAAAGCCAAGCAGACCATGTAAAGTGAAAGTGGTAAGCACAAATGAAGTAATAAAAGCAAGCATGCAAAACATAAAAGGGAAAGAGTGAAGACATAATACAATGCAGAACTCCCAAGAATTCAACATAAAAATAAATTCACAAGCAATGAATCTGAAAGGAAAAAATAAGAGATGGTGTTATATCAGCAGATTGGTGTAAACTCTGCCCTCCACTGGGCACAAATATTTGCAAGTAAAAAGCCACTAAATCTCAATTGAACAAATTGTTGATGCCCCAAAGCTTCCATTTGTCTAAAACTCACAACACTACACTTTGGAAGCACTGACTCCTGCTCAGCCTGACCCCCAGTGTTCCTCTCAGAAGGGCTCCCTCCCCAGTCTCTCAAACTTACTGGGGAAGCCTGAGGTTCACCCAAGAGAAGGGGTCAATGTTCTATCAGCATTATGTCATCAAAAAGACACAACACAAACCCCTAAAACACCAGCATAATTGCCACTGGCAGTTGGTACCCTCACCTGAGCAGAAATTTTAAAATTCTTTTTCCTCAGAAATTGTTTGCCTTGTGTGACAGAATAACTCCTATAGGGTAATGAACTTCTGAGGAATCAGTTAAAAAACAAAACAAACAACCCCCGCCTCTGAGACTAGCGGTAGATTTTTGACTTTGTAATTACCTAAGTGACATCTCAGAAGTTTACATGCTTTAACAACTGTGTTGTTTAGCAGAGCAATGAGGTTACAAACCAACTATTCTTCATTTCTGCTACTTCTAAGTAAAAAGCACTTTAGAGTTAACTGAGCATATGGAACATGTCAAAGCCAGAAACTACTCAACCGTGTTTTTTATTACACAGACATTTCTCTGTAACATGGTTATGGACGACAGAGATGACACTATAATTAAACAAAATTTTAACAAACCAATAGGAAAGTTCTGGAAATGAGTACACTGGAAAGGTAATTAATTGGACAAAGATACTTGATTTTGACAACACTATCCTAACAGATACAAGACTACTACTACTTTAAAATTCCAAAAAAATCTTTTCTAAATATATTTAACAAAGCAAGAGAATATTGTCTTCAATGAACAACATATATTTAAACAAAAGCAAAGCTCTGGAGTTACTGAACAAAAAAAAAAAATGAATTCTGGTATTCTGAACCAGACTATTCTTGGAATTACCCATAAATCAACACCCGGTGTAACAGTTTGCAGTCTGTACCATATGAATCAGAAACTGTACTGTAATTAGTTACATCACCCAGATCTTTCAAAATCACTTCACCACAAAGAGTACTGTGCCAGTTATAGGAGCAGTGCTGAGAGATGTTATCAGTTCAGAAGGTGGGGGTAAATCAGCATCAGACTGTGCTGTGTAAAAATAGGCAGACAAATGCGACAGTATGGGTGGGGTTCACATTCCCATCTTAGCATGAGGTTGTCTGTCAGTTTGCCACCTTAAGATTTCTTTTATGGTCTACAGAAGACAAACAGGCAACTCCAAAAGGCAATACTTCTGATCTTAGGATGAAATTAATCACTCTCTAGAGGTGGTTATCTTTCTTTCCTTTATCAAATACACCAAAGAAGCACAGGTTATTTAGAGATGGGAAATAGATGGCTAAAAACTGTTAATTTCCCTCTTCCTCTCACCCTTTTTTTTT
Source organism: Corapipo altera (assembly GCF_003945725.1). Taxonomy (NCBI): domain Eukaryota; kingdom Metazoa; phylum Chordata; class Aves; order Passeriformes; family Pipridae; genus Corapipo; species Corapipo altera. The sequence continues at coordinate 3,318,965 of NW_020884904.1, read as the reverse complement.
TCTTTTTAAAAATCTAAAACACCTTTAAAGCATGTAATTATATTTTCAGGGAACTCTCCTACACGTGGAATGAAATAATTTTGTCCTGAGAGGGGGTAAAAATGACACAACTTTTATAATAAAAAAAACTAAGTATTTTGGTCTGCTAAGGACCAGGAACTCTATTTGTATTAAATACACCTAAGGCAGAGCAGACATGGACTGTAAGTAACTGTCTAGACATTTCATTAAGGTTACAGAGTATTGTTCAGGCAATTAGGCAAGAAAAAAATCATATCTCTATAGCTGAACAATTTTCACCTCTCTCTGATCATTGTCAAGACGCAGGTGCTCCGTGTGTTGCTTCTGTCTGTCCTTCCGCCTCCACTGTGCAGGAGCATTTCTCTTTGTCCACCTACAGATGGGGAATATTGTTAAGCAAATGTCAGGAGTCAGGTGAAGGGTAGAGGTAGTAAGAAGTTTCTAGTTAATCCTATACTGAACATGTTGACATCAATTACATCAGCCAAAGTGCAGCTGCAAATACAACAAAAAGAATCTCTGTAGAGGAATCGGATATTTGGGCAATCAAAATATTTCAGAATATGAGATAACATTTACTTGCTTTGTGTTTTTCCATTCTCTTATGATATCCAGTGACAATTTAAGCCTTTTTCCTCCACTTTTAAAGCTTTTATAAAAAAATATCCTAAAACATATACTAGCTCCTACCTGAGATATAATAAGGGGATCTGGTTTTATAACGACAGTAATTCTGAGTAACTCAAAGTACACCAACCATCATCTCAAACATAATAGGGCTTTCTTAAGTAAATTTGCTGCAGGAAGTCCAGATTCAAAAAAGGGAAAAAACCCAAAGAGACACAGCAAAACCCCCACCACCCACATCATCTGATATGCCCCCACTTGATAAAAAAAACAAACTTTGCTTTCTAGTATCTCTGCTTTAGTGCCATTCTACAGATCTTGCCAAGATTCAGTACCTGTTGCCCCAGCTTACTCACTTGTTGCTTGCTGGTCCAGTGGATAAAACATCAGACTGAAGCTTGGGAAAAAATCCAAGCTCGTATTTCCCTTGTCCAATTTTCATGTCCAGCAAGTGTGGGTGGACTGCTGTATGATCTATTTTCGCTAGCCTTAATTCAATAGATTTCTCTGAAACGGCAAGAAAGTTAATTTTTTAAAGGTGTTTTAATCAGACATGTATCTGTAATCACACATCCTCAATTAAAAGTGGGTCTCAAATTCAATGGGATAGGTGGAAATCTCTTACTGATTACAACAGGTACACTAGTACAAGAGTGTCTTAGACATCAAAGAACTGCCATCAAAGGAAGAAAAATGTTTATCTTCTTAAGCTCATTTTTCACACACAAAGCATGCAGGAAAACAGCTGAGTTCAATTAAACTTTACATTAATTTCATCTCGCATCTCAACTTCCAATATAACATTTAAGCTTTACACCTCAGCTATTCTGGTCTATTTTTTTGGGGGGGGTTCAAAGCATGAATCATTACTTAACTTTAACCCCAATATCTACAACAAATACCAGTGGTTAGTTGCACTAAGTGTCAAGAAAGTGCCTCATTACTCTTACCAGCCTCATCAATGGTTGTGCACTTTTGATACATAGATGTGCGCAGAGTCGGAGTCCTGACATTCAGCAGCCTAATTTTATCCACCCTAGAATCAAATACTCTCAAAACAGGGTCTTTATCATCTTCATCATGGCACATAATCTTATTGTCAATAAAGGATGCAAACATTTGGGTCTCCAGGAATCTCGAGAGGAAAGGCAAGTAAGGTTCAGGCTGGTCCGACAAGAAAGATGCCTAAGAGATAAGAAGAGTTAAGAGTGTTTTTGGGAGTCTGCAGAGAGAGATATCCCCCAAAAGCATCAATTTTCCTAAACAAGGGCATATTAAGAGTGCTTTGGTGCCACTTAAGGCCTAGTTTTATCACACACACCAGTTCTATCCCCAAAACAGGCAGTCCGTATGAAATCTTCAGTCTCAGGACAATCACGTCCTATACAGCACAATAACTGATAAACTGTGATTTTAGCTTTTCCTTAATTTTATAAAAATTTCAACAGAATCCCAGCAAACCTCACCAACAATACCACAGGTGTGCATATTATGTACTTCTGGCTGAGCTCAAAGCTTATGAAGCTGATCAGAATCATTTCATATGATTTGATGGGAATCAGCTTAATGTTCCAGCAGACAGTGCTGCAACATAGTCTTCACCCACATGAACTATCCTGCTGACAAAAATCTGATCTCCAGTAAAGAAAGCAGTACAAAAATCTGAAGAACTGAGCCTTATGTTTCCCTAGAAAAGAGCTAGGAATACATTTGGTACACATGTACACAGGTACATAAGCATTATTTGGGGTCATGACTTAATTAATTACCATATTCAGCAATTTCTCTGGTTAAAACTCAGTTTCCGGTAGTAATATTTAACCTTAATGTAAAGGTCAGCCCTAAAGTGACGCTTTGTAAGCTATTTTTCTAGAGTAAGCTGTATTTTTCTCCAGTATCCTTAAAAGAGTACCTTTAGCTCTCTAAGTCTGCATATGTATATATTTTTCCACATAACATGTAAGATATCACTTCTCTTGGAACACTGAAATTTATGGAAGAAATTACAATTTTGACAGTACTGTTTTCCATTTGATGGCCCAATAAACAAAGCCCTACATCTGAGTACTTTTTTACTTCTTACATTGACATACCTTCTTATTACAACTTACTTTATCAAAGTTTTGCATCTGTTCTCTGTTTGTAAACCAAGATTCCTTGTCCTGGCTGGGTTGAATGACGAATACTTCATAATCCGCAAACATTTGTGTGAAGCGGTTGGCAAAAACTTCACGAATTTGAATGTTCAGCTGGTAAATCTTGAATTCTTCTTCATCACACTGAATTTTCAGATCCTTTTTGCTACTGGTCTCCTCTCGCACCTCCAACTGAGAAAGTAAGGGATCACACAAGTAATTTGTGTTGCTGCTTTGTCAGGTATTCTGGGTGTACAAGATTTTAATCTGCCATTCAGCTGCTACTCCTCAAGTCAACATTTCAATTAAAAAAATTACTGTTTCAACTACTGTAAGAAAACAGCAACATCAAAACATTTTATTATTATGTATTATTACATTTTATATACTTTGGATTTTAAAAAGTTAAATAACAATCATATACATGCCATATATTAATTTACTTTCTTTTACCCTTTGATCACCTGCATAGGCTTTTTAGGAGCTTTTACTAACCCTAAAACCCAGCATATTAGGCAAATCCATATGTCTGCTGGTGTAAAATAAGTCCAGGTTTAGTAGTGGTAGAGTTTAATATATACCAGCTTTCAAATGAAGACAGAAATGCACAGTAACAAGCAGCTGTGCATGTCTAGTAACCATTTCCCATAACCTAAGTCCTTAGCAGCGTAACCCACAATTCATCGTTACAACCCCCCAGAGTAATTTTTAATGAAAGAAAAATTCATTTTCAGTTAAGATGTGGGCTAAGATTTATAAAAACAGCAGTATGAGACTGAGATATTCAATTCACATTAGTTTTGATAGGAGTTGAGTATCTAGGGAAAAAAATAACCAAAGCTACGAGCATTCAAGCAGTAGTTTGAATACACATTTGATACCCCTGCCTTTGTTAATTACGATAAAAGGCACCACCACACATAATTAGTCATAATCTCTAGAGCTTACAACATCTGCACAATGATGCAGGGCTGCAGCTGTCCCACACTGCTTAAAGCAGCTTGGCTATAGCAGCCCAGAGCCAGCTAAAATAAATACAGCCATGCTCTCTGCTAGTGAGCTGTGCTACTCACCCCTTTCTTCCAAGTGTAGCTCATGAGTAGTACATTCTTCATTAATTTGGTATCTGGCATTAAGGTAGGATTTTTATACTTGGGAAAATTTTGACAGTTAAAATCTATACACTCCTATCATAACAAAAAAAGGTGGTAAAATGGGACTTCAGGGAGTACAGAGCAGATGAGGCCCAAATGTGCAAAAATTTACAAGAAATTAAAAAGACCTGTACTTTCCCAATCACTTCCCAATCCATTCAGCAAAAGAACAAAAGCCTTTTACCAATTCTCCCCCGAACATGAAGAAAACAAGGCAAAAGAAAAACCTGAGAAGAGGAACAGAGCAGATTTGATCATCTAATCCTGCCTAGTAACCAAGTGCTGCTTCTCATAGCTCCCAGCCCATAAAGCAGCTCTACCCCCAACCTACTTCAGGTCACACAATTTCTGTCTCTGGCCCCATCTGTACCCCAAGTTGCAATCACACAGGTAGGAATCAGCCTCAGCAATGAAGAGCTGGTCAAGCTAATTTAAACATGCAAGAAATAAAACCTTTGCTTAGACAGTCTTCACTCCATTCCACAAAGGCTCAAAAAACCCACAGTGGTCTGTCAGGTAGTACCTTTTATTCAAAAAGGGCCACAACTTTCAGCCCCTCCCCCTCCAGTTCTGATCACTCAAAAAATACAGTCATGATCACTATGAGCTGTGCATGTCCATTTCCTGGGAATCAGACACTAATGCACTTTACAACATCAACCAGAAAAAAGCATCACAGTATCCCTATGACAAACATATTATATACAAGCAAAAAAAAAAAAATTCTACACACAAAGAGAGAGATATCTATACAAACCCAGATCAGATTCAAACTTCAGAATTATTTGGATGACAATTTTAGCCACTTAAATCATAATGAAGTGGTGCCAATTTAGAATAAATTTTAAAACCAAGAATAAGGCAAGGTGTTATTTTTAAACAGATCATCTTGGCAAAGAAATACATGGAGGACAGCAAAGGTTTTCACAGATGCTGCAGGGTTAATTCCCATTCCCTCTCTCCCCTAAGCTTGCCCTTGTCTCTACAGGTGTTCACAAGGTTTGTGAACATCTTAATATAACGTTCTTTCTAGCGAAGACAGACAAACAGCATCTTTGGACCATGACTTCAGCCCATCTGCTACTACAGGTCCAGAAACAGTGCAGAGAATTTCATACCTTACCTTTTCTAGACTCACACCTGTTCTTTTAACAAGTGCTTGGAGTCTTGCAATAGTCTCATTTTCCTTTAGCAGCTCATAGGAATTCAGAGGTGATCCTGCTATGTTCCCATTTCTTTTATCAGAAACCAGGTCACATGCTCTGAGGCTCTTCATCTTGGAGGCACTTTCACTGCAGTGAAGGTTTCCCTCAGGTGGAATTCCAAAAGCCATCAGTATCTCTGAAATTTCCTGAATGAACTCAAGTTTATTTGGAAACTGGGGTAGGTCTTCTGGCAGCTCGATGAAATGGTTGTCTACATCCACAAAGCACAGGTTGGCCTGGAATTTAATTTAGAACAGGATACCATTATAACATCACTGAGCACGGGGGTAACGTTTTATTCATCTTTGGGGGTTTGTGCTTATTTAAAGATTCAAATACATTTGCATTTGTTTGGTTATTTTGTAAAACACAGTTGCCTCAACATAACCCAACTGACTGGTTGGCTTTGAAGAAAGCAGCACAAGACCCACATTTCCAGGTCTTTCAAGGAGGTAGTTAAGAAAGAAGACTCATTTTACAGTTGTTTACTAGGTGCAAAAGAGATTGCAGCATAACTTAGGTACAGATATGGCTTTTTTCATACACATACAGCTAAATTTTAACTACGGGATATTTGCAAGTCTCTTTTACACATGTGCACATGCAGGTGACTGCCTGTTACTCAAATTATCAGTCCACTTCTCTAAAAGATTTGGCAACTTCTAAAAGGTGTGCTGATATTGCAGAAGTTACAATAAAGTTTTCTTTTTTTGTAAGCAACCTGAGAACTAAGGCAATTCTTTGAATGAGTAAGTTTGTTTCCAAAAGGAAAAATGAGTTGAACTAGTTTCCATTCTGCTTTTCTGTTCCAATCTCCAACTAATTTACCATCAAAAAAGACCGGGGGGGGAGGGAGAAAAACTACCTATGTGGCTTCCACAGCAAGATCAAAAGAAGTTCTGCATCTTTCAAGGTTTAGCTCACTCTGTATTTGGCAAGGGAGAAGGTTCCCCTTTTGGTTTCTGCATTGCAAAAATCTGTTTCAAGACATTACATAACTACACACGTCACAGCAAGAACCCCATTCATGTGTGAAATCTTCTTGTAAAGTTAAGTATAGAGAAGAAACTTGGCTTTTCTGTAGAAGCATTTCAGTTTTTCTTCACTAAAGAATTAACACAGACTGTCACTCCTTCTGTTTCATCCCTGATATACAAAACCCCTTCACTCAGATTATTGGGTACTTTCAACCCAACTTCACTACATTATTCCAGGAGGCACACCTGAACTCAGATCTCACTACAGCTTTACAGCAAAGTACTTATCAAGTCTACAAGAGCTGACACATCTCCAACTATTTCCTATGATTCAGGAAGTGTAGAAGGATGGAAGCACTCGCACAATTTAATTGGAAAGAAACAATTGTAGGAGATTAACCTCACATGTAATGAATGATAAATAATCCCAGAAATCAGAGCCACGTACACAAGCAGTGAAGCCCAGAAAAGACAAAGTAGTTGTGGTAGGATTTTGGTAGGGATTTCTGGTAGGATTTTGCTGTGGAACTGACCACAGGTAGACTAGAATAAGCTGTGCCTGATGAGACCTGTTCATTTAAGTGAACTGTTGTGAAAACATACATTTAGTACTTGTCACAGGTTAAACTCTCAAGGCATTTCTACAGAAAAAGAGTTAGGTGTCAATTCTTCTTAAAATACAAATATCTTATTGAACTTCCGACATTAAAATTGAAAAAAGAATTCTTAATGCAGAACCCCACGGGACACATCACATCAGTTTGCACAGAACTTTGCATGACCAAGTCTAATTTATGCTCTGCTATAGTATTACCCACAGTTACACAGGTAAGCAGAATTCCTGATGTTTTAACATTTTAATACTGGGATTGATTTGTTATGCTCAAAGGAATGCATATAAAACAATTTAATATCTCTTGTAGGATCCTTTATTGTAAATTAAGTCACAAATTGAATTAGGTGTTACAAAAGAATCCAAGGTCAATAAAGAGAATTAAGACATTGATTCTGAAACAGTTTCTGGTGCACCCTAGAAAAAATTTTTCTTTTTAAATAGGGGAGGTGTCATGGTTTAAATTTCCCCAATATCAGCATTGCTCCAAGACTGCAGATGGTGTGTGTGCCCACCCAGCAAGGCAGCCCAAGCCCTGGGCTGGGAATGCTCTCAGTGTGCACCCGCTTCCCATTCAGACAAAGATTCAGTCCAAAGGGACACCATGTATGCAAGAGCTCCCATGCTTCAAGTAAGCACCTGAATTCAGGAGAGACTCCTACTATACACACACATAGTTCTGTGATGATTAGAAGTCCAGTCAGCTGATATTTATCAGGAACACTGTAAGTACTTCAAGACATGAGAGAAATAAAGCTTTGAAATCAGGCACAATGCCTACCAATTGGTGCTGAGGGAAAAACAAAAGGCATTTAATTTGTCTCAAACACTCTGCAAAATGGCAAGGCAGGCTCACTGAGAAACTCTTCCAACAGTTAAACTGTATTACTTCCTTTTACAACTTTCCTTAATTGATGCCATTCAACTTTTCTTCTCTTTTGGATTATCTACCTTAGCATAGATTCTGCAGAAAACTTCACTCTTGGTTAAGCTTGGTTGTAGCTAAAAAGCAGCTGGCCTAAAAGGAACCAAACTAACCTTACCAATGTAGAAATTCTAGTGTTCACACTGAAATTAAATGCCTTGCAAATGGAAGAAAAAACCAAATTTAATGCTTGATAATAGTGCTTGTAAGTATCTGGACTCATTTGGTTAATTCTTCCAAAAGCTAAATTCCCCTTCTGCAGAGTTCCTCTCTAAGAGCAATACACATGGTTTAAATACTCTGAGCTACTAATGATGATTGCTTAAGATGCAACTTACTATTACATTTCCCAGAAAGTGCTCTATATGGAAACATTGGGGGATAGGAGGAAAAGCTAATGTGAAGCAATACTTCAAAGAGCATAAAGAATATTTTCAGGGACGCTCTACAGTTATCCAGTGCCTGGTTAATAACACATACAATAGAGGATTATCTAGAGGAGCAAAAGCAGAGAAGATTCAGTAGATGGTTTTAGCCTCTCAAGTTAGGGAGACTTGAGGTAAACCTCAAGAACATGCACACTTCCCAAAAGGTCATATTCTTCAGGGAACAGAAATGGCAGAGACCTCACTGCACAAGCCCTTGAAAAGGTACCAAAATAAATTAAATCTGAAGTAAACAGACCACAAATAACAGACACCAGAACAGTACCTCTCACTATGCTGCTACACTACAGAACTGAATACCAGTGAGGACAGAGGAGCCCCCTCCTTAAAAACCATGAAAAATGAAATGGCACTTACTATTTATGAAATCACAGCCATCCAAAGCATTTTGCATGCTAGGAACTGGGCAAGTATACAAAGTAGAAAAATAAAAAGAGTTCTTCAATCACAAAGGTTTAGTTTTTTTGTCTCTGGAGACAGCACAATTGAGAGGGCTGTGAACAGCTGATAGCTCTGTATGTAAACCCTTGTGGATACACTGATCATTATTTTACACATGCAAAACTAAAATTATATAAAGACAAGACACTTGGCAACATGTATAAATAGAGATATAATTGAAAGAGCATCCTTAAGGTAGCTGCTAGGTATTTCAGGTCTCTAGAACAGTCAAATATTCCGTTATTTGTTGCTGAGATCTCGGTTTTCTGATCAAAAGAAAACCCCACTTCAACAGTAGATTGTCACAAGTGAGGACACATTACATCATCTACAATAAAACGTTCTGAGACACTACAGTAAGGAACAAGGGTGACACATGCTAATTTAAAAACTTGTCCTTCCCGTGTACTTTTATCATCACAAGTAACAGGGTGTCCAGGCCAAAGTCTTACAAACCTTAGAAACGTGGATCTAAGTAAACAAATGTTTATGGTGCCAAAGCCTGCTTCCTGAAGTCAACAGCACCACTTACCATGGGCTCAGTGAGGCCTGGACCACACCCATGGATTCCAAAGGCAAAGGACAATTGCAATTCTTTAGTTTGACACCAAGTACAATAAGGGCCAAAGCCCCAGGCAGATCTAGCAAGGCCTGCATCAAGCCCACATCCTCCCTTTCAGCTCTGTTCAAAAGTACAGAAAGAAACTATTTAGGTGCTGCCAAAAGGACAGCTTCTGCTTGAATACAGCACTGAAAAACTAAAACCCATTCACCTACAGCCTGTATCACCTTTGTGCATTAGGTCCCAATCTTGCAAACGATCACCCACTTCTTATGACACACAGCAAATATGGCTATGCAAGCTTATACACACACAGCTGACTCGTGGAAAGCATGTTTACAGTGGTCCTAAATTCTAAAGGATGCTCCTGTGTCATTCCTGCAAGTAAATGTGACCTTCAGCACTCATTCTCAGCACTACTCCTCTTCATGTCAACCCAGAATTTGTGACAGAACAGCTTAAAGTTGCTGCAGCTTTCAGAAACTCCTCAACTTGCTGTTTAACACTGAAATACAGGAGAACATAAAACTTAAGTCTGTCAATAAATCTGCAGTATTATCTAGCATGTATCAATCAGCAGACAGCCTGAGAATGCATACAAAGCAGTGATTATCTTTATACAACTATCTTGGTCAGTCTGGTCTAAATGTGCTAGTATCAAGCTAAGCTTTTCAGGATATCTTCCTTATCTTCTAAAACAACATATAAAACCCACAGAGTCTGTTAAGATTTAGACTGGAATAACATCCTTTTAGTTGTTGAAATAAAAACACTGAGAATATACATAATCAGTCTTATACTTAGCAAAGAACTGGATTTTGGGTTTTAAAATCTTTAAACTTCTCTAAAAGAAAAAGCTACTGCCCAAGACCTTTGCGACCATTTCACTAAATCCAAGCTTTTTAATCATACACTACATTTGTTTGATTTAACCAGTGCTGGAAAACTCAGCATTGCTTATTTTCACTGAAAATGATTTCAATTTCTACCATTCTCCTAAATTAGAGTGGCGAGACAGACATGCAAATCCAGTGCCATGAAATGGTCCACATTAAGTTGCTCGTTAAAAATATATTGCTACAGCACTTCAAAAGTTTCTTTAAAAGGAAATGCAAAGGCACATCAGAAAAATGATCTTACTTTAGCACTTGCTAGGTTTGTGATCTGCCAGAACGCTAAGTCAAACCACTTTTTGGATCAATTTTACTGATAAACAAACCACACTCTTGCCAGCAACATCTGAAACAGCCACACGTTCCTCCCTTCCCCTTTGCTATCTCCAGCACCTCGTTCTAGCATCGCTTCTCCCGTCCTTCACCTTCTCTTCTGGGTTCCTTACAAGCCTCTGAGGCAGCTACCAGTGAAACCACAAGGATGCTCCTGCAAACACAGAGAGCCCTCAGCAGAGCAGCCCTATGTATGAGAACAAGCCCTGCATTGTTGACACGCACAAGAAAACTCAACCCTACAGGGAGCCTCGAGAATTCTCTACAGTTTTACTGGGCTTGAAGTCAGGTCTTCAAGCCATTGGTGGACTCCAATGAGGTCTCCATTAGGGACTGCTTTCTGATGTACCCAAGGGATAGTCTAAGCTTGAATTTTGTACTAATGCAGCTGTTTTGTTGAAGATTTTAATCATCACCTGACAAACCATTAACTTCTAGGATACAAGTGAGTTTCCCTGCTCCCAGGATAAAGCATTGCCTTGAAGCACCAGGTGTGACCAAATGTGGGACCAAATGCCACCACAAGCAAACCAAAACAAGCCTTATGGCATATGTGTGCAAGCCTTAAGCCAAGTCAAACCTAAACAAGTTGGGACAGACAGTATTTTCCCATGTATTAGACTAAAACCCTTCGAGCAAGGCAAATCAGTCTTTTTAAAACTTCATTATAAAACCAAAATCAAGAAGTCTACAGTGACACTGAGATATCCATGGTATGCTAGACAGCAATATTATATTTTTCCACAATGCCCTTCAACTGAGAAGCACTAATTAGATTTTCTCTCAAAGCTCACCTCTTTGGCCCTTGTCTAATTTAGACACTGCTTTCTTTAACAGCAGCTGTCCCACACATCCATGTAAATAGATTAGCAACAGAGATGCAGTTTATGCAGTTCCAAGACAATGAAAAAAAATTTTTTTGCAGAACTCAGAATAAATTATAACACAGAACAGCTCTTTATACACCCTTTGGAATAAGTGAGGAAAATTCTGATACTCACTGTATGTATGAATCAGGAGCCTAGAGGAGTTCCTCATATAACCCTGATGATTTCATAAAGGTTCATATACATTTCAAACTTTAGAGACAAGCAATGTTAAATATTAATATCCCTTCTGTCACTGACGATAAATTTGTCTTTATTGAAGTACAAATAATGGAACCATATGCCCTCTTCTGCTGTTCTACAACAACACATTATTCATGTTCCTTGGCAGTTTCTGTCAAGAATTAAGTGTAGAGCTCCTTTGGCACTTAAAGTGAAGGGTATCTGAAAGCCTAATCATAAAGCAAAGTAGTTTTGAGATGAACCTGTAATCTGCAATGTTAACTACATTAAAGATGACTGATTAAATTATTAATATGAGAAATGCTTACAGTGACCAATAACTTCACAGAGCATGCACTTTGAATTCTGCTTTACATTTTAAAATTATACATCTATTTCTTTTTGCAACAAAGGTTTTGCTGGGGTGATGGGAGTGTGGGGGGAGTGTTTGTTTTGTGAGGTTTTAATTGGTTGGGTTTTTTTTGGTTGGTTAGTTGGTTTTTTCAAGCAAACTCTCTACAATGAAAGTCTCAACAGCAGTGAGCTCTTGTTCTTCCCAGGCTACTTTGCCTCTCGAATAAGCCAATCTATTGGTATAGGATAACTTCTTAATTATTTACTAAGAGACTTAAAGTCTCAAGTCCATTTCTGTGGCATAACTACATTCCCAGCCCGCAGGGCCGAGGAGTTTAACAGTCCTTACTCAGCAGTGACTGCCAAGGGGATTTCTCAGACTAAGTCATACTCATCATGTACAAAGTTTTAAGAGCTCACTCTTCAAATAAGAACAAGAAAAGCTGAAGCTTCAGAAGGACAAGTCTTCCAGCAAATTCCACCACACAGGCACGCTGCTGCTGCGATCTGTCCTGTGTGTCCTCCCCTCCCAGACAATTCTGATCTCTGTGAGGTGCTATTAAAAATCTACTCCTCCATATTCATAAAAGGATACCTCTAAAACAAAATGTAAACCGAGGTGTCAGATTATCCTTTAATAGTACTTGGATTTAATTTTTGACATCTAAAAATAGATCAACTGCCTTCCTTTAAAAACCCCAAAAATAAGCTCATAAAACTCTTCAAAAACTATTTACCTTTTAAATAATTGAAATACCTATTTGAAGTTGAAATTAGTTCATTTAGTTGGAAGTATTACAGTGATTTTAAAATGAAGAAGTTCTTTACAAAAGGAGGGCAGTCTTTCAGAAGCTTGTGGTAACAGTGAAAACATCCATGGTGCATATTAACATGCATATGCACACATACATTTTACTTCATCAGCTATTCTCTCTAAAAAGTGTACTAACTACATTAATTAGACCTGTCAGTACAGTCAAAATTTTGTAAAAATGTAGTAAACCAAAGCAACAAACTGTTTTCATGGCAAGAACATACACTATTGTGTTATTAATTACGCCATTGAAAGAAAAGGGGGGAGGGGATGGAGAAAAGAAGGAAACCAAGAGATTAAATACTTCAGTTTTCATTAAAAAATAACACAGTTTGAAAAAAGTTTTCCTTTGAACTTGCCAGGAAAAACAAATGAAAACTACCAGCATATGGATTTGAGAAAAAGAGCAGTGTTGGCATGGAGACCAGACTGGAGGTTCACAAAAATATCTTGTCTAATTTCACGCAGTTTTTTTAAAAACAGGGTTTTTTTGTGTCAAGCTATGTTGCAGCACTGCCTGATATTGAAAATAAAAACCACCACCACGAAACCCGGTGTCTGACATGCTTCTGCTTTCCCAGAAATGTAAATGGTAATACAAGAAAACAGTCAGAGAAAACAGCAGAGGTTAGAGAATAGTACCAGTGCCTCTAAGCGGGGTGTTCCCATGGTTTACCCAGTTCCTCCCCTGCAAAGTTACACCTCCAAGTGAGCAGATCGTAGCAGGGGCTGGACATTTCCTCTGCTACCTTGGGTAGTGCTCAGCTACTTTTGGTCCCCTGATCCTCACAACCAGCTCTTAAACTCTCTTGGCACTTCCCTCAAAAGAGTACTTGTGAAGCGAACAATGGGATAAAAAGAAAACAACCTCTGTGAAGTCTGACCATAGTCCCAGCCCCATGTAGGAGTTGCAGAACCTTTACAGACCATTTGTTTCTCCTTTACACAGGGGTTGCTGCTACAAGGGAGGACTTCCTCAGCCCCACCCCAGTTAGGACCAGTTTGCTCCAGTGTACGCTGACATTTTGCTGCAGACTGAAGCATTCGTTCTGGAGAAAATCTGAAACAGTTCTGTGCAGACACCTGGCAGGCTGGGTCCATATAAGCCAACCCCAGCTCAGAAATTCAGTGCAGTGAAACCCAGCCTAACCCCGTGCAGGCAGGAACCAGCACAGCACTGAAGCCAGCAGAGCTCTCTGCTCACTCACCATCTCACAGAAGCAGTTGTGTGGCCTTTTGGCCACAGCTGGGGAATTCACACTGCACTTCCTTGCACTTCCCAGCATTACAGGGCTAAGTTTTGCAGAAAAAAAAAATAAATGTTCTTTCCGTAAGCCCAATGCATCAATTCCTGTAAAATTACAGTTTAATTTTATCAGAGCACACAATTTCAAAAGCAGGCTCTATCTATTTCACCAGATTTTCCTCAGCATCTCCAAGGAATAAAGACCAATCCCAAACCAGAGCCAGCAACAACTTGACAGTAGCTGTTAAGAGTTAGCACTAGTGTTTTGGCTCATTTCTCACTCCCCTCGTAGTCATGGACAATATTCAACCAATCAAGATGAGCTCCTCTCACCTCCTGAGGAAGTTCCAGCTTAGATCTGTCATCCAGCCCATTAGAGTGCAAGCCCATGAGGTAAGGGACTGGAGCATCTAGAAAATGAAGGAGGGATGCTGGAAGGATAGGAACATACACATGCTGCCACTGAAATGGAAACATTAGTGCTGTGATGGTCTCTGCCACAGTCATCAACCTCTGATAATCTGAAAAAGATCAAGAAAAAAAAATAATTTTTTTCACAAATATTTTTAAGTAAGTTAATTTAAACTAAAGATATGAGAGCTTGCTTAAAAACAGAAACCACAAAACCCAGCACTAGCTGAGTGGCATCTTAATGAAAGCCCAGACCTGCACACCCAGCACATTTGCTGAAACAACAAAGAGAGCTCAAGGCAAAGTAGGTCATTCCACAAGTCATATGGAAATGAGCAAATTGAGTCTTCATGCATGCTAAGTCACTTTCTGTCACCTATACCGGGGTCACCAGGAGCACCAGTCTGAGAACAGAAGCAGTATTGTAATCAGCTAAGAAACACATCGGAAATAATTTCTTTTCTCTGTGCTTATGACTTTCTATGGAAGCCTTGGATGAAACCCAAGGCATCTGGTATCTCTCAGATAAACATTTTTTAAAAGAGTGTTTAAATGTCTGCAAAGCTTGCTGTATAGCAGCCAACCCAACAGTGTGACTGAAATAACTATGCAGAAAATAAAAAGGATCAGCTTCATTTATCCTGTGCAATGTATGACCAAAGCCCCAGTACAATGTAAAAACAACCCCTCTCCTCCTAGAATTCAACAGCAGGGCTAAATGGACCTATGCAGCATGTCAAAAGATCTTTTTATTTAATAGCTGGTGGCTAGAGCAGTTCACACTGCAGGATGCTGGGCCAACACCTCACCCTCCTCCTATAACTACAGACTTAAGGGGTTTTGGTATCTAGGTATCATAAAGGGCGAGGCAACACCAGATGAACTCAGAGAGTGTGTTCTAATACCACTGCTGAAATAGGCAGACTGCTTTCGAGCTGCCAGGCTGGAAAGAGTGTAAAACAAACTCCTGGGACTAGGAAAATTCTCACCTTCAGTCAAACTATAAATAGAGCACAAACTGGAAACATAGGATGGATAATATTCAATTCCAGCCAGTAAAGGGAGGGGAAATAGAGGCAGGGAAAAAAATCAGTGACCTGTGTGCTGTGGTGTGGGGTATGCATATCTTCTCCTTACGTGTTCATAAAACTAGAGACACTGTGAAATTGGAAAAGACACTTGAATGCAGAGGCTCAACTGCTGAGGTTTCTGAAGCTGTCGCATGCTGTTGCAGAGGGGAGATGAAAACTGCAAGAATAACATTTGTTCTAAACACTCTGGAGAAACGTTAAGCTTAACTGTGCACTTCCCAAGGTTATGGCTTTGATTCTATCCTTTAGCCAGCCTCCACTCAGACTTCAGATAGCAGAAGACAAAGGGTCGAGAAATTCAGTTCCTGGCATTCATGATTGATTTTGTTTGAGGACAAACTTGCAGAGTTCGGGGTCTGCAAAGAATCCCACAACCCAAAAGGAACTCAGCATGGGTTTTGTTAACATCAGTCATAATTCTGCAACTTAAGCTTTGGATTTTTTCTTTTCAGATCAAACTGTGTTAGTGGAAAAGGTCACTGCATGGAGTTACCTGTCACTGCCCCGCAGTAGAACTCCTATGACCTGAGGAGTCCCCAGTCAAAACAAATGAGAATGGCTTAAACAGTTTATAAAGTTTTTGCCAAAAGCTTATTTGAACTGAAACACATTAGGGGACAATCAATGAACATCACCAGCAACACTCCCCTACTCTGCCTGGACACCGGCTTCTGCCTCCACAGCTACTTTGGGTTTTCAGCTTTAATCACAGCCTGACTGCAAGGAAGTGATGAATTAATGATAAGCTTTGGGAAGAAGAAGAATCTATTCCATACCCTATTTTCTTCAGTTATAAAAGGAACTTTAAATGTAGCCATAGACACACAAACATCCCAGCTGGTTTGCATTCAGCTTGTTTATTTGAAAGGACAAGTCTCAGAATAGAAACAGTGTTTTCCTACTACACAAAACCCGCTGTCTAATCCCGCTGGCTAATTTAAATACAACTTCTCCCTCTGTCATTAAGCTAACTTTAGTATTAGCCTTTCAAATTAATTACCAAGTAACATCAATAATTCAGAATTTCTATCCACTGGGCAGCCACCCCCTGCCACAGAGTTATCTACAGATGCAGCTCTCTGATCCTGGATATCCACATGGCTTAAGCCATTCCCAACTATTTGGCCTGCACAGTTGCAGCCTGCACGTAACAATGACTGCATTCTGCAGGCCCTGTCCACGTCAGGAGCTGTTGGCAAAAGCCAAGGACAAAGGCAAGAAGCCTACAAACATAAACCAAAATAACCTTTCCTGAAAGGGTATGGAGGATTTTCTGCATTTAAAAAAGAAGCAAGCAGCACACTTCCAGTAACAAAGAATTAGAGGAGATTTTAAAATAACAACAACAAAAAAACCTAAAAGAGTGAAGAAGCACTTCAGTAGTGGTGTTGCTCTTGTTCCAGAATCAGAATGAGCAGGATGGGAAGAAGGTGGCAGCCGTAAAAAACATGATTTCACCTCTCCATTTTTACATTCTACCAGAGAGAAGTGCCAAGTGCCTACAGAAATTCTCTGACTTGGTCAAATTTAAAACCATTTTATGATCACACTCTGGAATATTTTTTCCTTTTAATCTTCCTACTTCATGGATCATAATGAAATACCGCTGTACTTGTCAAATAACTCACAAGTAACTTCAAAAAACCTGTAACTGCAGTAGGAGCCTACTGTGGTTAGTAGAAGCAGTGGGTCAAGTACTTCCTATTTGTGTTCACTTCTGTGTCTGACAGGCTGATTCAAGGTCGCTGCACCAATCAGCAAATTTCCTCTATCAGTGGAGGCATAAGAAGAAAGTGTTCTATACAAGAGGCAGCACAAGACTAAGACTGCAAAGAAATTAAACTAATACTTTAAATCTCCCAAATTAACATAATTTCAAAAAAGTGAAACAAAGATGGAGATGAATGATTCAAAAGCAAAGCAGAAAAATCCCCTTCATTTGTACTTTAATGGCAGCAGACAGCAAATACCCAGCAAATAAAACTGTTCAAGATCACAATCTGCGGTAGCAGTGCATCACACTTTTCCATTTTTTGTTTTAAGCTGTTTAGCAAAATCACCTCCAAGTAGATTTCACAGCTGTCAACTCAGTGCCCACTTTGCAGAAGAGCTCTAGGTGCTCTCCAAGATAAGGAATAAGTCTATTTCACAGATACAAGAGCAACATAAATTGCAGGAATGCAAACCGGCTCTCACAGAATAACCTGGTAAGGGCACTGCTGCAGGCCTCCAGCACCACTATCTCTCTACCACAGTTCCTTGGCACTGGCTCAGCACCAGTAGCAGCTTCAGATTCTTCCCTCTCTTACAGGCACCTACATCCTTCTAACACCTGACAAATGGCAGACAGGTCTCTCAAGAGGACAGTTGAATTGGGGTATTCGTTCCCTCCATTTGGCTCACACCAATCCAAAACACACAGGCTGTGCCAATATAGTGGGACAAAAGAAGAATTTCCACAGGCTTCAAGTCAAAAACATGTCAAAGGAATCTTAAACCAAAACACATTCGCTGCCAAGTGAAGTTCCTCCTATTCCAAGGACTAACTGCAGCTTTATATGCTAAACAATTTGTTTCATAAAGCATTGCACTCAGCAGCAAATTTAGAGTCACAGAATCATAGAAAGGTTTGTGTTGGAAGGGACCTTAAAGTTCATCTCATTCCAAACCCCCTGCCATGGGCAGGGACACCTTCCACTAGACCAAGTTGCTCTAAGTTCAAGGCCACAGCCTGGCCTTAAATACTTCCAGAGATGGGGTATCCACAGCTTCTCTGGGCAACCTCTTCCAGTGCCTCACCACTCTCACACCACAGAATTTCTTCCTAATATCTGATCTAACTCTTTCAGCTCTGAGGCCATTCCCCCTTGTCCTGTCACTCCACGCTCATGTAAAAAGACCCTCTCCAGTTGTCTTGCAGCCCCTTCAGGTACTGGAAGGCTGCTCAAAGGTCTCCCTGGAGCCTTTTCTTCTCCAGGCTGAACAGCACCAACTCTCTCAGTTGGTCTTCACAGGAGAAGTGCTTCAGCCCTCTGATCTTCATGGCTTCCTCTGGGCTTGTTCCAACAGGCCCATATCCTTCCTGTGTTGGGGGTCCCAGAGCTGGACAGAGTATTCCAGGTGCAGTCTCATCAGAGCAGAGGGGGAGAATCACCTCCCTCAACCTGCTAGTCATGTTTTTTTTGTTCCAACCCGGACCATCAAGAGTTTTCGGGTTTGGTTTTTATTTTGGTGGTGTTTAATTATTTTGTGTGTGTTTATTGTTGGTTTGGTTTTTTTAAGAAAATCTCACAACACCTCTTATCCTGACACATAGTGTTCTAAATCTAAATCCAACCAATGAATATCATAATCTCATCTGACATAGGAGAACAAGAAATTATCTCAATCACCTCAAATGTCATGGATCTGAGCACCAAGAGATTTAACAAACCCAAAAGACATTAAAAAATTTAATATTCATATTCTGAAGAACAATCTAGACCTCACACTGGTGTGCATGCAAGACCATGAACAAGCCTTTAAAAAAGTAAAGCAATTTCTGATACCACTCAGAACTGAGTGCACCATCACCTGTATTTCCCTTCAATCTTCCCTGTTTTACAAACAGCAAAAACCAGGTCTAACTCAACCATACTGACAAAAGATTAGAATATATTGGGAGTATATTCCAGTTAAAAAACAACAACAACAACAACAAAAAGCCAAACAAAAACCAAAACAAAAAATAAACAAACAAAAAAAAACCACCAAAGAAACAAACAACAAATGAAAAAAAACAAACTCCCCAAGAGGAAAAAAAAAAGGCACAGGGATTAAATCCCTCAGAAAGTACTTAAGAGAAGCTATGTTTCAGAAAACATCAGCTACTATTACTGAGAAGGCACTACTGCAGCTAGTTCACCAAAACTGAGGGCCGTAAGTCAGCAAACAAATAATTAAAATTCTTTTTCTACTGAAAGAAGACTTTTCAGCCAAAAACTACAGGTGACAACTTGATAGAGAGACAAGACACTCCCATAAGGTACAACACAGCCCAACCAAGCCAAAGTTTGGGGTGAGGCAGGGGAACAGTGGACAGACACTGTCCTAACTGATCATGGGTCCCTTTGAACTCCAAATGTCTGTGTCTGCAAACAAGAAACTCAAGTGTTCCAGGGCTATTTTAAGCTTCTTTAATTAGCCACTGATCAGACACTTGGAAAGGGCCCAAGACTGAAAGCTGAACCCATTAATATGACTTGGAAAGAGAACCCAGAATACAGAGGACTAGTCCTGGAGTGAGCTGAGCTCCAGCTTGAGAGGAAAGAGTACCAATAACAGGATGGCCTGAGAAGAGATCCAGGAAAACTGTTCCCACATGGCAATGCACACACTGCTTTTCCTGCAGAGCTTCCCACCATCCAGGCACACCTGATCCCGCCACAGGAGATCTTAGGCACCACTACAGGCCAACAGGACCTCGCTCTTCTTCAGATGGAAGAGGCTGATGTTTGAATCCTCCATGATGGGACACAGGTATCCGCACAAACAAACTCTCTCTAACTCTCCAACATATAAACACCTGATCCATTTCTGGAGAAACCACAAAGGAAGTTTTGTCTTCTACATAAGTATTTCTAGATTTTCTAGGAACAATAAGCAAAGTAATTTGGTTTTTAAATCCAAGACCACTATACAATTCAATAAGTTTTTTTGACTGTATCCGAATTACTGTGCAGTTTCTCTATTGTAATTCACAGTGTTTATACAATGCAACAACAGTGACATAACACCCATAACACACTTTTAATGACCTTGATTGTGCACATAAATCCATCTTTGGCTTTAGTCTATACACAGATCTCAACACACAAACATCTGTACTTCATGTTTGGAGGAGGCTGTTAGTAACTGCAGGTTATATTTTATAAATAGTTGCCATTTGTATTCTACATATTTCTGTGATATCTCAATGGAAGAAAACATCAAAAACAGATTTCAGTAACACCATATTCCTGGATTTGTCCAGTAAATCCATATTCCTGGATTTGTACTGGGGTCTTCCAGGTTCCTTTACCACTACTATAAAACAGTGTTCACAATGCAGTCTGTCTATTTTAAACCATATCATTATGGAGGGGTGGGTCTGGATTAATGCTACTCAGCTTGAGACAAAAAAAAGTAGAGAAATTATCTTTTGGCATAATTCCACATACTCTGTGTTAGAGCAATAGGATGCATAGTAAAAAGGCCAGCATCCACAAATTTTAACATAGAAAATGGATAGCACTCCCACACTACTCACTAATTGGTACTCGTGCTATTTCAGCCTAGTTGCTGCCTATCTTCTTCAAAGCAAGTTTCAGCTGCCTGGCTTCAGCAATAACTGTCTCAAGGCCTTAAGAGACCTTGAAGAGATTTGGGATTTAAACCAAGGAGATTTGGGATTTAATTCAGCCAAACAAAACTTTTTTCAGGTAATTATCTTTCAAAGCAACAACTGAAATGTTACATTAGGTACTCCAAGAGAAGATTGTATTTGCACCGCTAACTCTTCTTCAGAAGGGGCTATATAACTACATATCTTCTTGAAATACACGTGTAGTTTGGCAGAGAGAGGAAGGAATTCAACTAAGCAGATAGAGAGGAACATGGAAGAAGGTATATTCCTCTATCCAACAGCACAGTTCTAGAGTCCACAATGAAGGGATCAGTCAACTCATCAATAAAGAAGATTATGTGAAAGCCCAAAGTTTTAAGTTTAGGCATCTAACAGCAAGAGCCAATGCAACAGTCTCTTTGCCACTCCTGTTCTTTTCTTTACATTAAGACCTGCACACAGATCAGCCAGACTGCATTAGCATGCTCATGCCACTTTAATACAGCTATTCTGTTGTTTGTGTGGTTTTCAGGATTCAAGAAACAAAAAGATCCTGTGCCAGTACAACTACAAGGTAAGAAAACAAAACCCAAGTACTCACGCTGTGAATAAAGCAGTATCTGAAACTCCAAGAGGGCACAGGTAAAGAGTTGAACCACATTTTCTACTCCAAGCAATTCAAAAACTTCTTTAACTGGAAAATCAAATAATGGTAGTTCACTGGTGCTTGGCCTCTGGCAGATAATTGGTCCATAAACACCTGAAAACTTTAATGACCTTCCTGCTGGAGGAAGAGGAACCTCGTAGAGAATATTGTAGATGTAGCTTTCTAAAGGTAGCGGTGGCGGCTGAGGTGAAGTCACTGCTTGGTGAAGTTGTTCTAGCACTTTCTTACAAGCTTTCATAAAAGACATGGGAGTAATCAGACAAATGCACTTTGAGACGTAGAGCGTGTCTCTGCTGATGTCATAGGAGTTAAAACGCTGTAGCTTTGAAACAGAGGTGCCATTGCAGTCTCCCGTGCTGCTGCAGCTCTCCTTGTCACTTGTGGGTGGGGTATGAAGAATGTCATATTCAGCATTGTGCATATGATACAACGTCTGCATTGCACTGCAGATCTGTTTGCTAGTGACCTCCTCAAAGAACGTGAGAGAAAATCCAAATGTCCGTGAGCCATCTTCACGAGTAATAATGAAAGAGTGGAACTGAGGTTCTCTGGAATCTGCTTGTGTCTTGAAAGCAAGCCCTTTAGGCATACACAGCTATAAAAAAAGGGAGAAGGGGAGATAATATCCGTTAAAACACATTTTTCTCTTCCCCTGCCTCCAGAAGCACTGGTGAAAACGGGATTTAGAATCCACAGACTGCCATCGCATTTCACTTTAAATTCTATTAAGTGTTACATTTCTACAAAATACAGGAATAGAAATCTAAATCAGAAAAACAAACGGAACTGCATGCAGTTTCTATTGAAACTCATAAACGTTTCATTACCAGCCTCAATGGGAATAAAATAACAAAATACAATCTCGGATAAAGAAAAGTGTTTTGGTCACCAAGACCAGAAACCTGACAGAGAAAAGTACTATTTTATCTAAATTAAAAAACTGCAACACACTTCATTAAACAGAAAAATCGTGCACAAAAAAGAGATTCATTCATTGCAGACTAATTTCTTTCTCTATTAATTTTCTAGAATGTAACAAAAAAAATCGTAAGAGAACAAAAAAAACTCTCCTAGGGACTTACTCATTTCCCCCCAAATATACCCTAATTAAATGAAAAGGCCTTTTGAGTCTGCCCAATTTAGAGAAACTCATGATTTCCAATCCATAGCAGACTTCACACTTTTTTTGTCAAAGAGAACAGAGATTAATGCCTTCAATTGTTCAAGTAGGTTTTTGTCTTAAAAACAAAAGCCATTATGTGATACTGACCATTCCCACTGCATCCTGGTCAAAAGGGTTCCATTCAACATTCTCAGGATAGCGAGCAAGAACTTTGGATTTAAATGTGCGTCTTAACGGAGTCTGTTCAAAGTTTTCCCCTGCAGGTGAAAGAAAAAAACCAGAAATAAATATTTCATTCTCTTTTCAAACTCAAACAAGGCCAAAAAGCAGGACATCAGCAGGTAGATGTGAGGATAAGTGAATTAAGGGCACACTCCTTTTAAGAGAAACAGAAAATGCAAGACAGTTCGTTAGCATATAGTCAGACTGCAGATATTAGCAAGGATTAGCACTGTAACAGTTCTGTCATTAAGTATCTGTGCTTTTCCTAAGTGTGACAATCTTGAGATTGTGGCCATGACAGCAATTCTCTAAGCCACTCTTCACATATTTCAGATTCTCATTAAAACATAACTAAAGCTTCAGTTTCAGTGGAATTTTGTGACTGAAGAAAAGCACAAATAGACAAGATGCAAAGATGATGCAACTTTTAGATAGACATACAAGTGACATCATGAGATCGCTTAATTTTGTTTTAAAGTCTTAAGAAAATAAGGTATTCACCATCTATTGCAAGAAGTTAGCTGTGAAGAGAGAGTCTAGAAGGTTAAAAGATCAAGAACCACATAAACGTCCATGAAGAGAGTATCAGATGAACAAAGAATTTTGCCTTTTTTTTTTCCCCACACTTTTTCCTTTACCTTCTGATGCACTTGAAATGAAACGGCTGCCACCATCTCGGGTTTTAGAGGCCTGTATATACTGGCATAAAGCTATATAACAAATAAAAACAACACTGCATTATAAATTTCATACTGTTGACTGTAATCACGTCGCTAGCACATACCAGTAAAAATCATACAAATATCCAGGATTAGCATGCATAAAAGACAGTCTACTCTCCTAATGTGTTTTTTATACATATACAACTTATACAAATTTCTCATTTTATGTACATATTTCTTGTAGGAGATGATCAATATGCAGCAGAAGCTCATCGATCCTGTACACACAATGAGAATACCAATGCAGCAAAAGGAACTGGTTGCTTGGGAAACTAAAGTTTTACATGTTAAGTATAAGATATTCCCAAAGAGCAGATGATGAAATTAACCCCAAAGACCATTTCAAGGCTCTCAGAACAGTATGAATTTAAGCAGCATGGCCCAACTTTTCACAGATGCTATCCATATACTAGACTGGCTGATAGAGTCTTGTTCAGAAGCTTTTAAATTTCCTCTAGAGCGATAACAGTTCAGTGTGACAGCACAGAACTTTATGTAGTAAATATTCTGAGCGTGAGTAGTTGCTTTAAAAAAAAAAAAAGCACACAACTGCATATCTTAAAATAAACTTAGTTATATTACTAGAATGCAATTAGCTAAATAAGCATGCAGCTGTTGACAGCTGCACTAACAATCAGGCACAATTGCATGAAATCATATGCTCTAAATAAATTGAACTATTTCAGTAACACTGACAAAAGAGAAAATACACTTCAGTTCCTCACTTGTTTTCTTACGTGCAGCAATTATTTGGCAATAGAAATTGATTTCAGAATTGGTCAGATTTTTTCTGTACTATTACAGTAATACTTGAAGCCCAGTTTCTAAGCCAAGTTAGACCCTTTATTTGGTACAACACTTACTTCCACAAAGCAGCCAGACACAGATATAACACTGCCCATCCACAACACAGAATCTGACAAACACATTACACCTAACACAACTTCATTTCTACACTGAATACTTAAGAAGTCCTTTGACAGATGAGAAGTCATGTAATTCTGGATTTTGTTTATATTAAATCTTGAATAGTACCTCAAACAGGGAACTTACGCTGAATCAGGACCTAGGACAGGTCTCCCAACACCCAAAATATTCACACCTATTTTGCTAATTCTCTGGTTTATAGCACTGAAATTGAAGGAGGGATTGCTTTTTTCTATTTGGCTGAAAAAGCAACAGTTCAGCTGATTTTCATACAAAACCATGCAGCTAACATTATTTATTAATCTGTTCAACAATAACACTCAAAAATATCATTTTTGAGAGAGAAAAATGCATGTTTGGGAAAATTTGAAACATGTACAGGGAGGGGAATAGTTAGGAAAAAACAGAACAGAGCTTCACTGAAATATAACTATCTTGTGAAAGAGCAGAGTCCAAGACAGAAAAGATAACAGCATTTCTACAGTAGATAAAAACAATCATAAATGATGAAAATAAGCATTTAAAGAAACTTCTAATCTCCCAGAAAGAAAAATGGACATAATGTCACATCTCTATTTACTGACACAAACATAGACTGAAGACAGTCCTCTGTAAAAAGGTTTTAAAAATAAGTCAGGAGATTTAACACACCTACTATTTTCTATATTTACATCTGTGCAGATGATGTAATGTCAACTTTTAGATAATTGAGGAAAAACTTTAGACATTTACTGAGCTGTTTTGTTCCTGGGTTGTTTCTTTTTCTTCCACGTATGTGTAAGGGAGAAAATATTTGACGGCCAAATTTTCTCTGGAACTTGGAAACCACACCCTACAATCACTGGGTTCACCTATGTGCATGGCTGTGCATATTTTGAAAAGAAAATCTGTGATGTGAAGCCCTTTTCATCAAGATGATTAATATTACAAAATACATGATGCTGCTCTTTCCTTCCAATTAAAAAAAAAAATCCTAGCAAACACTGAATGGGTGTTTATCTATTTTAAGCAGCCTCACACCATCTCCTCCCAAGAGACGTTCTTGCCACCACACACATTTTTTAGAGCTGGAGTCTGTCTGTAATTTAATGAAAGTACTGAAATTGATTTCTGGAAACCACAGAGTCCTGGTCCGGACAGAAACACAAGGCAACGCTTCCGTGCCTTCCTGCAGTCCATCAAGCCACTCCAGCTGTTGCACAGACACTACTCCTGCCAGAGTGCCTCAGTACTGAGGCAAATACTGCAAACTACTGGACCTTAAGACTGGGCCAGGCTGGCTTCCAAAGATAACAAAGCAGGGAACATCAAGGGACAGCTCACCAACACCTGGAAAGTTCAACCCAGGTGATCTGTGCAACCCCAGGACACTGGACACTCTATTACCTTGCCATTACAATTGATGGGAACCTGAGCACCAGAACATCCATTGCATGGGCTCTCCCTTCTCTTCTCCCACTAAGCAGCCAGTGATTGTCACGAGACAGCCACCAGTCAAGGGGATGGGGGGGAAACACACAAACAGTATTTGCTTCTATCCAGAGTCAAAAAGCAATTAACCCTAAATTTCTAAATTTATGATAAGTTAAAGCCTCGAACACAAACACTCTGCTCCAGCAAAATACCAATTCCAACACATCTCCAGCAGGCAAAAATAATTCCAGGTTTCAAGATCTGTCTCTCTGTGAATTAGCTGATTAATTCAGTATTAATTCAAATGGTTTTGATCAAAAACACTGAAGAGCACGTTTAACAAACAGAGAAGGCAAAACCATCAGCAGAAATGGACAGTTATAGTCTACAACTGGGAAAATTAAGACACAAGAGAAGATAAACTGATAAAAATATGATGTATCTCATGAATTTCAGACTGAGTATAAGTCCCCACACTTAACAACTATCAAAGGACTGCTATCATCATATCATGCTTTTCATAAGGTTTCTCTCTAGCAGAAGTGATGGCTAGAAAGCACTTCCCTTACTTATCCGAGTTACAGTAAAGAGATCTTTAAACACAATTTCTCTGTAAATAACTTCTTTCTTTTATACAAGTTCCATGTAAAAGGATCTTTTGGGGTTTTATAATGGAACACAGTATTGCCTGCTGAAGACTAAAGAGGTCTTTCAAATACATTTGGTGATCCTCACATACACATTTACCACTCAGATGTTTGCCACAGCACACAAAAAGCTCTACAAAAATCAAGATGCAAGCTGCCCCACAGACTACAAACCTTCAGTTGCCTTGGATTTAAAGTAGAAACAACAATCAAACAGCTACAATACAAGATTATTTTCCAGGAAATGTCATGCAACATATGAAATCCGTAAACATACAAAATTTCAGGAAAAAGGAGAAAAAAAAACAATAATACTTCAAGAAGTTTCAGGCCAATATGCTTCCCAACATCATCGGGCCTTCAAAACAACAAGAATCCCATTGTATTTTGCAATGTAAATAATATAAAAGCATAGAGAAACATGATTTCACTAGGCACTGTACAAATCCAAAACCACCAGTTTAGGGCAGCCCTGGGATTGCACAGAGCAGAGGAATAGCAGTAAAGCAGAGAATCTCAGAATTTCTTTGTCATTGGAAAAAAACACCCTTTGTGATATCCCACTCAAAACAGGATCAGTGAAAACGATCTGGATTAAAAATAAACAAATAGAGAATAAAGAAAGGGTTAACGAAGATGTTTCGCTAATCCCATTTAGCCACACCAACAGCTTAATTAGCTCATGGTGATACCCCAAAATACGATGGAAGCAAAGAGTAAACTGCAGACACAGAGGCTCTGAAACTGGTGCACTGAAGAAAACACAGGACTAGAGTAGAGTTTTAATAACTGGTAACTTCTGAAGCTGTCCCTCCTCCTGAGGCCCAGCTCAATACCTGCTGGCTCCTGCCATGCCAGGTAATAGATTTTTCAACACCAGTAACCACCATCTGGCTTGGTAATGCCCTTTGCTTCCCCTCCCTTCTTTCACACTTCATCAACCCTCTGAGGCTCCACCACAGGGTGGGAAAGAAGCAAAGCTGCTACAGCAATCAGTGACTTGTAAAGATTTTATTCATCGGAACTGTGGTAAACCCAAGCTATTCCCACTGTTACACTACGCAGGCAGTCAGCCTCATCATAGTCCTGTATTGCTCTCTCCTCATTTGTTACCCTGTGTGCTGGTTTTGGCTGAGATGGAGTTCATTTTCTTCACAGTGGCTGGCATGGGGCTGTGTTTTGGACCTGTGCTGAACAGAGGGCTGATAATATAGAGGTGTTTTTGTTACTGCTGAGCAATGCTCGCACAGAGCCAAGGCCTTTTCTGCTTCTCGTAGCACCTTGTCAGCAAGAAGGTTGGGGGTACACAAGAAATTGGGAAGGGACACAGCTGGGACAGCTACCCCACCTGACCAAAAGGATATTCTGTATCGTATGGTGGCATGCTGAGGGAAGAAGGGGGAAGGGGAAGACGTTTGGAATGATGGCATTTGTCTTCCAAAGTCACCATTAGACGCTGTCCGGGAGATGGCTGAGCACCTGCCTGCCCATGGGCAGCGGTGCATGAATTCCTTTTCTGTTTTGCTTGCACAGGTGGCTTTTACCCCACCTCTTACACTGTTTTTATCTCAATCTGCAAGTTTTCTCACTTTTACCCTTCTGATTCTCTCGCCCGTCCCACCCAAGGGGAATGAGCGAGCGGCTGAGTTGCTGGCTGAGGTTAAACCATAATACCATATAATTTAAGAAGACATGCATAAAAGACTTAAGTTATTAGACTAAGCCTGCTTACCAAAAGGGAAGTCACCAGCTAGACATAACCTCTGAGGAAGTCTCCCTGGCTCTGAGGGATGTCCAAGACTGACCTGGCTCTTCCTGGGCAGGCGGAGCTCAGCTGACAAGTACATCTGATTTTATTCATACCTTACTGAGTCACCTAACACTGAACATAAGCCATATTACCATGTGGATTTGTAGTGTAGGCTGGCAACCTCTCTGGCTCTCACTTTTATGCTGCTCCCTGTCGTCATCTCTGTTACTCTTCTTGCAGCTCAACCTGTGAGCGGGGGACAGCAGTGTCTGTGTCTTGGTCTGATGAGAATCAGGACTTAAAAACTCAGAGATACTACATGGAGTTTCCAACCTGTACAGGACAGCACCGCTTTGGAAGTATCTGCATGAAACTATCCACATCAATGGAAACCATTTTTCTGCAAGATTATACAGAGAAACACAAAAAAAGTTACAGACACTGGAATGAATTAAAGGGTTCAATTCAAAACCTGCAAAACACTACGTATCAAGCTTTCCTCAGCTTTGAGAGGGAATAAAGGGAATGAATTCTGAAGGTCTAATTTTAGCTCTTTCCTGATTTACCCAGAGAAAAATATGATCCACTGTCATCTGTATTCCTCTTCAGGGAAAGTATTTAAAAAAAAAAGGGGGGGGGGGAAGGCCTTCCCAACACAGTAATAAGAAAAATGGTTAGGTCATACAACTTGCAACTTCACCTACTTATCATCTCCTCTTAATATATAAACAATTATTAGTTTCAAGTGAACAGTGTACTTGTAAGTGAAAAAGATAACATTTTTAATTCTCAACAAAACAAAAGAAGAAAACAAGACCTTTTTAAAAGGCTGGAAATTCAAACTGAAAACCCTGCCACTACAGACACTTCCCTCTCACTCCATTCCCTTCCCTTTTTTGACTACAACTTTTCTAAAGTTCTGTTTACAACCTGAACCACAGAGGAGTGCAATTTATGGCTGCACCACTATTATTAGCTGCATGTAGCCATGCTAAGTAGTAACATATTTCCTGTCAAACCTCCACGTGGAGTTATGAAATAAAAGCTAGACCTGTACTGAAATTCAAGCTATGACTGCCAATCATCCTTATCCTCTGAGATAGCTTACAGCCACAGATGTAACACACATCCAGATGGATTGCGTGCACATTTCCAATGCAAATTCCCAAGAACACTTTTACATCATTCTAACAATTCAAATTTCTCTCCTGAGTAGTTTGTTTCTTTGTAAGAATGCTTCCAACCCCAGATTTTTTTCTTCAATACCTCAATCATTCTTCTCTGTAAATCCCACCCTGTTGTGAAAAGTTTCCATTCACGTAATAAAGTTCTCTAGTACAGAATAGTGGCTTAAGTTGTCCTTTATTAGAAAGGGTAAACTTGATTAAAAAAAAGCCAGGTATACTTTGCAAACAAAATCTTTTGTACACTGAATCACAGCCTCTTGTACACGCTGTCAATTTACTATTTGGTTTTAATTTTTAGAAAGTGACTGCAGTGTTGCAACTCTAAAAATTAAGCCAGACTAAGAAGTACACAGGAACTTCACCTTGCATACTAGATAGGAAAATATGTTGGAGCAGCTATTTCACATGTAGAGTCAAGCTCAATTTTCCCTAACAATAGAGAGCAAGTAGGAAGAGGCTACCCTGCTTACCAGAAAAAGTGCCCAATAAACAAACTAAATGGTAATGCAAGACTGATTTTAAGGAATCGTTAATACTGCCACCTTCATTTGTTCATTGAGTCCACTGATATGCTCAAAATAATTACAGAACAAAGACATTCAGAAAGCTGGACTGATTCTGATTAAGTAGTTTGCTGCTTTCACTCTGACAAGCAGCTTCTTTCTTTAAATTCCTGTGATACAGCCTGTTATTAATTCAATTCATTCTGTCCTGGTGTACACTTACTGTGTGCATGACATCTTCAAATAAAAAAATCTTAGATAGTATGCAATTAAAACACTAACATTATATTTTCCACATAAAGACACTTACTGAAATCTTTTAGCATACAGAGGCTGTATATTAATTCCTGCTGCCACTAAAATGAATGCCTTAAACTAAATACAAAACAGTTTCAACATGAAACAGTCATATTGCTGTAATTAATAAATGAATAAGAACAATGAGACTCTGTACCAGCAACAGAAACTATGAACTATACACTTATGGCAGCTTTCCTGTACTACCCAGCACAGCAGAGAAACTGAATTTAGGATTGAAAAGACACTACAAAACCCTACAACCAAACATGATTATGACAGCCAAAGAGTAGAGGATTTCACAAGTGTTGGTTCCAAGTCAGAAGTCAGTCAACACGGGGATCTGAACAGCACATGAACTATAAACAGTACTCAGAGAACAGCGTAATTCTGCCCTGCTTTGAATCAGAAAATGTAATACAGTACAAAGCCATAATTCAGTGAAAATGGTCATCATAGGACATTTTGAAAACAATCTTTCTCATTCTTGGGTTTTGGGTGAAAACCGAGTAAGTGCAAGACCATGCCTGTCAAAGGCCTAACACAATGGAAAAAAAGTCTGAATTATTTCCCAAGATACAATTAACACCTAGAATTAGGTTAAATCTAAAACCAGCAGCTAATGTCATAAACAACAGTAGGATTCCCAGTTCTGCCAGCAATCGTCCTCAGACCAAGCCTTCTGGTGAGCAAATACCATTCTGACTTTTCAGAACCCCAGAGCCTAATATTAGAGTCCTTTCAATACATACCTAGAGACCTATTAATTAGTAAGGATTACAGTAATTATATTATAGTAAGAATTTATTTTTAAAATAAAACAGATAATTTCTCTGATTCCTTCTTTAACAAATATTAAAACAATATTTTATTAAAAAATACTAACCCATATATAACTGCAAAAAAAAAAAACAAACCCACACCTCTCTACAATGCAGGAAATTAATATCTAAAGTTTGGCAGACTAAGGTAAGAAATTCATTAAACAAGAATTCTTGGAATAAAAACCATGATTCAAGAAAAGCTGCAGCTGCCAAATCTGTACGCAAACAGCCACTCCATCAATAGACAAATGCTTTCAGATTATGACTTGTTTCCTTCCTTCCAGTTCTTCCTCCCTAAGCAGAGCTGCACGTATTTCTCATTAGAGAGGACTCCCTTCCCCAGCAAACCTCTTGCTCAGATATACACAAAGACAAATTCTTGCCTTTTATCCTGCAACACATAAACCCTCTGTCCTGCACTTCTATTCCCCCTTCCCCCCTGTTGGGATAAGACCACCTGGCATAGTGTAGGCTCAAGTGGTGGCTAGACCGCTTAATTTGTTACTGAAATTGGGATTTTTAACACTTTTTAAAGCAGGTCAAATTATCCACGTGAGAAAATCTTTAGGATCACTTTTACTTTACTGCAGCACTGCTGCTGAAGCAATTGGAATCAGGTGTTTCAATCACTGTCTAGGGACCATCATCCCACTGGATTTTTAATAGATGATTTTTCACAGCTGGGACTTCCCCTGAAAGTTACTGTTCCACTTGCCCTGACAGAACACCTCAAAGGCAAAGCAAGTCCCCTGTCTGCCTTTCTAAAACAAAGGTGCAAATATGGGATACGAACACACTTAGGTGTGTATCCTAAGGGAAACTGAAATGCACGCTGGGTGGAGTGGCAGCCCTGGTCTGTAAAAGCTGAAGGACTTGCTTTAGAGGAGGTCGAGATAAGACAAGAGAATAACCAGTGACAAAAGGCTCTTATTTATTTTTTTCCTGTTTGTCATCTAGGGAAGTCAAACTTTCTTGTAACAATCCCTTATCCCAATCCCAGGAGAACACATTCCTTTGAACATACATGTGAACTCTCAATGGACAATACAATTCTTCCTACTGTAGTTTCTAAAAAGGTGAGAAGGAGAAAGAAGAGAGTTAACCCTAATCTGCTGACTGTAAAAGCTCCCCTTTTCTTCTGCTTTCCAAAATTCAAGAATAGCAATGTTTCAAAAAATGTAACATGAAGAAACTCCCTGTGAAGTGAAATAAAAAACAAGAGTTCATTTCACTAACTGGATATTTAGTATAAACTCCACTGGATACAAATAATCTCTTGATTATTCATTGCTTCAATATCATAAATTCTTCCAAGCCGTCTATGGCAAATTAAAATCTAGGAGTTAATAGATATCCATTCATCATTTAAGTTCCAGCATTCATCCAGTCGATAACAAAATATATTGCCACACACACTCTGGAATAGTTTCAAATGCTGCAACAATGAATTTAAAGCACCACAGAAAAACAGCTGAGCCCATCTGCATTCTGCGATTGTAAGGTCAGGAAACCAAAAGCTTTTGTTTTTATTGTTCTGGTGCTGCTTCAAGGAAGGCGGGAAGAGGTGGGACAGGGAAGTGGCAGAAGAAACCATCGAGAATCTAAAGCAGCTTTTTAAAAAATAAATAAGAAAAACTCCTCAGCTTGCATCTTTAAAAGCATCCTAAACATTTTTTTCCTTTATTTTTTCTTTTTGTACTCCTTTGCAAGTACCACAGTAAGGCAGCTGGACACAGTGTATTTTAAACAAGACCGCCTGGCAGAAATGAAATGGTCTTAAAACCAGAATTGTTTTACTAAACCACTTTTCTGTTTTAGCCACACCAAAAAGACTTCCAGAAAGATATTTAGTTCTGTTTCCAACTAAACAACAGAAGCAGCCCTACGAGTCACAATGACAGGCGTGTTCTCAGCCATATGGGCTGAGGGGGACACGCCATTTCCATTACACAATAGATCTGAAATATGTGCAACAGAAGACATGAAAAAAGGAAGAAAGGAGTGGCTTACCTTTGGAATAGAATACAATTATAGCAATATACAACAGAAGCTGAAAAAAGCATATTTTAAGTATATTTAACATAGAAACCAGCTGTTCTCCTCATGCCCATCTAAGACTGGCAGATCCAGTGAGACTGCTTCAGGAAAACCTGAGCACAGACCATCTCAGTCAACTCTCCTGAACCACTGTGGGTCTCCTTTTACAGTGGCATATCCCATCCAGTTAAATGTCCCTACTTTTTGTGCTCCCATTGCCCTCCAGCTCAGAGGACTGACGAAAACACATCTGTGTAAAAGGAAAAATCTTATTGAAGCATCTGTCCAGTCCTTCGACCACATACTTCTGTTCTTTTGGGATACCACTGAGGTTTCCCACTGAAAAGGAAAGACATTTTAAAGGACACATGAAGTCTGTCAAGCAGGTTTCAATAACCCACAGAGGTCAGCAAAATACAAAAAGATCAGCTGTACAACCATCTCAGTATACCAGTCCTGCCCAGTATGCTTCATTTTATTATCTAACCTTTGAAAACTGTGTTTTGCAGTAACCTGCCTTAATAAGAACTGCTCCCTCCAAAAAAAAAAAAAAAAAAAAAAAAGTCTTGTAAGAAAGTCAAGTTGCTTGATAGAAGTGATTTCTAACACCAGAAAATTAATCAGATGTGCTGACAGTTTGATCAACAGATATGACAGGCTCTGAAGTTTATCTTTGCTCTGGCTATATCCTTCTTTATCTCACCTACCACACCACCTAAGCTCTCTCCGTTTTACATGTAAGCCTATCAAGCTATCAGGCTTACCTTTCTTCTCCATGAGGCATGATTCATGTTTGGTTAAAAAAAAAAAAACCACCTCATTTTCAACATGAAAATCTCATTAGAATAGGAAGAACAAAGTCCAGTACTTTTATTCAGTCCTGAAAACACAAGTCTCAGGTCAAAGTTAACCACTTTTAACTGTGCATTGCCTCTTTGATCAAAACCATAAACAAAGATGATGGCTTGGGGTTCCACAGACCAAAATTATGAGTTAAATCCCTTCCCTGGTCAAGCATGAGGAAAACAAAACATTATGTTATATATAGTTTTAACTGTGGTAGACTTTATAAGACAGAAAGGGAAAAAAAAGACACACAAATAAAAAACCTAACAAATATCCTACACACACATACACACCACACAAGGACTTCCCAGAGCATGCTGCCACTCAAGCACAACAGAGTCAGGACTATTCTTGTAATGATCAAAACACTGCTCAGTTCACCTCATTCAGTGGATACATCCAGATTCCTTCATTTTTCAAGCCCAGATTAGGCCTTGTTTATGAGGCCTCAGCTGTGAAATGGCAGATATCCTCAAGGCTACTAACACATCCAAAGCAAGTATTCCTCTGTTAGGGATGGACAGTGCATGGATCCCGAGCACACTTGCAGAGTAGACATGATGACATGGACAATCCATCCACTGCTCACTGCCTGTGACGACCTTGCAGCATTAAAGCAACTCAGAGAGCAAAGGTAATTTATGCCCTCAGGATCACAAATCGTCAGAGGTCCAGTCAGTGTTCTGCAGATCCTTCACATGGATTTCAGTCTAAAGAACTTATTGAATACGGCCCCCAAAGGAGCTGTGCTTCAGTGCACCTATGCCAATCTATGGCTGTGCATCACCAGCCTCACAACAAGGCCCAGTGCTCCCTGGATCCTGCTGGACTGAACCACATCCAACAGGACTGGCCAGTCCTCATGAACAGGAAGGAGGCAGGAGGCCACAACCACAGTAAGGACAGGGAAAGAGAGACCACAACAACTTACAGTTTGAATGGTCTGGGCTGCCATAAAATCTCTGCCAGATTAAATCTCAGAAGTGATCAAGATACCGAAAAAGAGAAATTTTACCAGCCTTCAGCAAAATTTTTGGATGAGCTATTTCATATTTCAAGCTCCCAGAACACACACATAAAAGAGCTAGAAAGGGACATGACAGCCTTATGCTGGTTACAGCTGGCACCAACCTTGTTAACTTAAGGGACTTATTTCTTCCCCAATGCAACTCTGATGACAGCTCAGTAGGATATTCCTGGGCTTGGGGACCAAACCCAGGAAACAACTGTTGGTAAGGGAGCTTGCTGGAAAGCATCAAGTTAAGGAGAAATAAGTAGAATACGTGAATAGTAGAAAAGCTCATAAAAATTTATGCTTGTAGAGGACAGAAGCAATGCACAGATCAGTACATTGCAGTGACTTCAAGATCTCTGACCACTGCAACAGAATGCAACTGTGGACCTAAAGAGGCAACTACAATTGCAAAAATACTTTTTTAAACTCACCTGAAGTCATGCTGAAAGAATACGGTTCTGTAAAACCAACTTTTTTCCTCACTCAAACACTGAAATGTTGCTACACGTGAAAATTAAAAGGTTGCTTTTGACTGCCATGTTATCTGTCTGCAGATCACTTATCCATGAAATGTAATAAAGTTTCTTTCTTAAAATGCTTCAGCATCTATATGTACGTTAAATATGTAAATACAGATGTACACATTGTACCTGACTGCACTGGTTTTTTTACAACCAGTCAAAGAAACAAAAAAAAACTCAATAAAAAGGCAATACTCCACCCTTATACAGGAAAGTTTGAAACCAAAGGTCTCTTGCCCATCAAACCACAACCAAAGTAGCATTTTCCTCGAAAGACTAAGCAACTGCCTTGAGCAGAAGCACTCCAAGGAAGCTCTTCATCATTCATCAATTTGTGCCAGAATGCTTGATAATTTCTCTGTGCAATAATGTTTTAAGCCTCACAGGGATAAAATTCCAGTTCGCTGCAAACTTCACTACAAACCACAAATCTGAAATGGTTGTCAAGAAATTGAGAGAGTAATTACTGCACAGCGTGCATCAGTAAGTAATTGCTTCTGACACTGTCATTTCGTGTGCATCATTTCTGCTACATGAGCCCTGCAGGTTACAGGGAATTCAAAAGATAAGTCTGAGAAGTCATTACCAAGAACACTCAAGTAGGAATTCACTAAGTCAACAGGCAGATAAACAGTTGTGGTGTTTTGTAACTACAGGATCAATAACTTGAAGGCTTACGGAAAAAAAAAATGGCAGTATTTCCCATATAACCCACTTAAGATCTTCCCTTTGTGTAGCTTCTCTCTTGCAAAACAAACTGCAAAGAAAACAAAACAACATGAAAAACCCCAAAAGAACAGAAAGCCAAATCAACCTATCTTTGTATGCCTTGCTTTATTAAGGTGACACTCCTATGGCTTTTTAAAAAGACTTAGAAGACAGACTTGTAAACTTTAGTTCTTTAGACACTTCTAGCATCTTTAGTTTACTCTCAAATCAAGAGTAACCTTTCTCCTCCCCCACACCTTATCAAAGAGCCTTATAAGTAAACCAAATTTAGAACTGAATACTGAAGGACGAAGACTGAAGAGCCTTGTGAGTTTTGAGGGGATGATTCTGTAAAGCACACAGTTCAGTTTAACCTAAAATACAAACATGATAATGACAAGACTGGCATTACAGAAACACCACAAATAAACTGTGGCTTCAAATGTAGTTCAGCAAACTACAGCTGCTTCCCCCTTACATCAGCTCTGCCATTCTTTATTCTACATATCAGCTACCCCAGCACGTCTGCCTCAGTTCCCAAAGAGACAAAAGACCTTTTTGGCACTCAAACATGGCAAACAGCTCCAGCTCCTTGGGAAAAGATAGAGGGGGTAGGGAAGACTGGAATAAAGTATTATCTGGATTTAAATGTTTCACATGTGCCAGTGTAAGTCCAGCCAAAAGTTGTCGCTATCTGCTGCCCATCCACAGTGACCTATGTGAAAACATCTTGTGGTCTCAGCCTTGGTGCTACTGAGAGGCCTCCCACAGAGTTAACACCACCTTGGTCAGCAATCTCAGGGAGGCAAAGAAACTGAAAACCCTCCCTTTCAGTCTCAGAATGAATCCCCAAGGGAAGAGGCCCACCATTGGGAACTGTGGGAAGCTTGCACGGATACCATCCACATTGTGGACAAAGAGAGGAAGAGGGACAAAAAAACCCTCACCAAAAGCAAAACCACACAATCACAGAACACTTCAGCCTTTGGAAAAATCAAGCAATGGCTCCCAGTAGTGCAATTCACCTCTGCAGCAAGTGTTGGTACCACCACCACAGCAAATACAGAGAAATTTAATCACACGCTATTTACCCAAGGAAAAAACAGTACTGCAGAAAGGCTTCACTGCAGGAATCACATCTGGCTCCAACCCCAAATGCCATGTCTTAATTCCAAGATAAAAGTGCCCAAAAGAATAAACTACAAAACAGGTCAAATGTCAGTCGGAAAATTATACCTGTTACTTTAAATTCTTCCTCCTCCTCTTTCCCTTTAGCTACCCCTTACAAATACCTTTGCAGCAAAATAAAAGTCTTCAAATATTTAAGTGTGTTGAACTTGGAAACTAACACAGATGTTGATAACAGCATTACTTCATGGACTATCACAATGGAAATACTACACTAATTCCAAAATACTGAGTGATTTGATCGGATTATATATGTGACAAATACTTCCAATCATTTCATGAGACCCATGCTTTTTTTAAAGTTTATATTGATACAGAATTCAGTTAAAATAAACCCCACCATCAGGAAATATATGAAGATAAGCTGTCATTTTAGATCTGCAGCCAATAAAATAGATAAATAATTATACTTCAATTACAGAGAAATGAGGTGAGATAACATTTTTATCTTACTGGTGAGGTTGAATGGAGCTAGCTGAATACCATACACCAGGTATCAACTTCCTTTAAAATTTCACACCACAGTAATAATTAGAGTGGCTACTTGCCACAGATGCCTTACTCATATCCACTCTTGTTATGCTACATAATCTACACACACACAGGTGTCTATGAGAAGGATATTTCCTGGACACATGGGTTTCACCTAACACTATTTTCATCCTCCTCTAAGGATGAAGCTCATGACCAGATGGACAATTCAAAGTACCATGATAAGGACATTCACAAAAGAACACAAGTCCATTTACTAAATAAATTAATTTTTGGGCCAAACCTTAAAACCAGTTCAGACTGGGAAGACAGGTAGAAAAAAAATACAGGTCTTAGTACAGGTCACTGGTCTTAGTCTTCCAGAGCAAGATGTTTTAAAAAACAATCCTATAATTAAATCATTGATGTTCATACTTTTTTCTTTAGACTATTTCTGCTGTGTGACACTTATTTCTGCAATAACTATTGTAATCTTTATGACATGACATTCAAGACTAAGGCACGTGTAACAAAAAATTTTAGACTACACCGTGCTGTCCAGATATTTGGATCCAAGTTCCATACTTTTAACAGCAATAGACTACAACTACCAAGACTACAATTACACATAAGCGCTGCGCAATGGCAAGCTGATCCTTTGCTTTGCCACTCCATAATAAACAAACTCCATTGGCAAATGATTGTTAAAAACTAATGCACCACAGAGGAGAAAAAGAAAACAAAGTCCTTCAGTGAAAAAGAACACAGAACAGAAACTCCAGCCATTCCATACACTGCAAGGTTTCCCACGAACAGATGGGTAGATCACATCTAACCAAATCAACAGGTAAGGGACTCCACCTGGAAGATGAGGCATAGCTTCATTCTCCTTACCTTTCCAGGGCACAGTCATATAACCTAAATTAAGAAGTCCTATCATAGTTTTGCAGCATTACAACACTTTATATTACATACAGAAGATTTCTGGGAGTTGATGTGTTTCATCATTTCCTGGCGGTCACCAGAACGACCAGGAGCCAGCGACGTGCCCTTGTTCCAAAGAAGGCAAATGGTATCCTGGGCTGAATTGGTCAAAAGCATTGCCAGAAGACCAAGGGAGGTGATCCTGCCTTTCTACTCAACACTGGTGAGGCCACACCTGGAGTTCTGCACTCCTTAGCACAAGACAGACATGGACATATGGTGGAGAGAGCCCAGCAAAGGGCCACAAAGACAAATAAGGGACTGGAGCATCTCCATATGAGGAAAGGCTGAGAGCCGGGACTTGTTTAGCATCCAGAAGAGAAGGCTCAGGGGAGAATCTTGTTGTCAGAGACAACAGAGAGAGGCTCTGTATCATGCCAGGACAAGAGGCAATGGGCACAAACCAAAACAGGAGGCTCCATCTGAACATCAAAACACACCTTTTCACTGTGAGGGTGACTGAACACTGGCACAGGTTGCCCAGAGTGGTTGTGCAATCTCTTTTCTTGGTGATACTCAAAATCACCTGGACATTGTCCTGGGCAACTGGCCCTAAGTGGCCCTGCTTCAGCAGGGGGGTTGGACCCAACAAGTGCCAAAGGTCCCCTCCAACCTCAACCCTTCTGTGATTTGCTCTATGAAGGAAATTCACCTGTAACAGATCTCTGCAGTGTACTTAAGAGATTTCTGTCATCACTTCTGGCATATCAACACCATCTGGAAAGGTGGAAATGCACCTTAGCAGCTGACACTGGAGCTTAAGCTTTATCCAGTGTTGGGGTTTTTGTTTGGTTTGTTTTACTACCACCTAGGAGCAAATTTCTCCTATCTCCTATAGCACGTTACCCAGTGGGAACACAATTATCAAAATAAGAAAGGATGCCCAGAATTGAATTGGGGGATAAAAAAGCCCTGGCAATAGAGAATCTTTAACCCACACTAACTATGAAGTCCCAAATAGAGGGTTTCTCACAACATTAAGAGAAAACAAACATATATACATATTCTATGCATTTTCCATCGGCCAGCCAACTTTTTCAGGAAAAAGCATTACAGCTGTGCCATTCAGTAAGCTCCCAGCATACAAAGGAAAAACGCCATCAGAGGTGTCTCTCCAAACAAAGTAACTAGACCGAGCATCAATCCACGAGCTTATGCTTAATTTCTAAGTCTGCAGAAAACGCTGTATCACCGATGCTGAGGCTGAACACCTGAAATACACGGCTTCATCAAGCCTGGTGAGAACAAAGTCTGCCGGCAGCATCCCCGGAGGCCCTGGCAGCGGCCGCCGGCTCCCTGCGGCGGTGGGGTAGCGATGACATCATGCCAGGCTGAGCTCCGGCAGCCCTGGCGCAGGAAAGCCCTGGAGGGACCCGCCGTGCCCGGCTTCACCGCGCTGGAGAAGGATCCCGGTCCCGCTCCCACCCCTGCACCCACCAGCTGAAGTGCCAGCGCCTCTCCCCCAACAATGGGCACTTATGAGGCGAATTGCTTCAACAGTACAAGGATTCAGAACCTATTTTGCAGCACAGAAATAAGAAGGAGGGGGGGAAAAAACACAGTGCACAATAACCCTTTCATTCAAAGAAGAAAGGCTTCCAGGAAGTACAAAGTGTTTCAAAGCTTTATCCAAAACCCACTGAAATCAACAGAGGCCCTTTCCATTTTTATCGGTGAACGCTTTAGGAGGCTATAACCTAAGACACAGTTTGAAAGCATTATCAGTCACACTGTCATGCATTATTAATAACACAACAAACTCAAGAAAATGCAGCAGAATTTCAGCTATCTCATATGCTGTGACATTATCAGAAATTCATCCTCCTCCCCCTCGTTCGCCCCATCTTCTAAAACCTTTCCTCAAATCATGCAAAAATCTGTCTCCCCCATAAATTAAAAATCCTATTCTCCCCCAAAACCCACACCTCGTCACAAGCAACACTGTTACAGTACGATGGTGCAATAGCAGAGACCAAGATACATCACACACTACAGTTTTACATACTGCAAATGTAGTCCCTGACCAGGAGAACAAATACAGAAAGAACATCATGCTCCAGCTTTCAGACCTGCTCACTCTGACAGAATATTTTAAAAAAGGCACTGATGTCTTCCAGTTTACTATTAGATAGCTACACCAAAGTAATGCACTGCTGATTTTAAATTGAATTATGTGAGGAGACCTATTCATGTTCCTACCAAGAAGAGGGAACATTACTGAGTGTGCCTTGCACTACATTACACAAATAGATATATAGTAAATGCGTAACAAAATTAACATCTTTTTAATTGTTTTCAATCTAGAAACTTTGTTCATTTGTCATTTAATTAAAAAAAAAATCTGTGGAATCTCATATATCCCTCAATGAAATTGTACTGCATTTTGTTCTCTTGGATTTCTTAAACGAAATTGATGCTGTAATTTACAGTGCCATTACAGAGCAGACTGTTATGCTGTACTTACTCTTCAAGCTCAAACTGTAGCCTCCAGTTACTTTAACATTAGACAAACATGAATTCTTTTAGGGTAAGGTACTGCTCAGCATGAGGGACATAAGAGAAAATTTGTATGAAGTCATTAAAAGAGAAAAAAAGAGTTTCCATCATAGCCAAAGTTTATGACAGTTCAATGTAAGAAGTCAGTTCTATTAACACAAATTTCACTCTACAAGAAACAAGCATTTATTTAGTGGGGGAGGGCTTAAATGCAATGCTATAAAAAAACCCTCATGACATCTTATAAAAGCAAGCTAATAAAAACAAAAACAAGTGGAAAGGGGGGAAAGAATGTAATATTGGTCAAGTTCAGCGCTCAAATACACAGGTATTCACCACCACATTCCTTTGGCTTTCTGAACACTCAGAGATGCTAAGCAACAATCTGATTTAACTGAGGCCAGTACAGCGAGAATAAAGCTGAAGTGAGGTGCTGCTAAAACACAGGAGTGATTTTTAACCTTAAAAACACTGGTTTGACACAGTGCTATGGTACAGATTGGCATGGTTTAGCTGTGTATTTGGTGTGAACCTTCCCGTCCAACAGCAGAGCAATCACTTTCCAATCTGACTTCTTTTCGGATTCTGACGGGAGAAAATTCTTATCCTGTGCTACAACGAAACGTAACACAGAACACGCAAACGGTCTTCGCTTTCTCTCCAAAATCCGATTTATTGTGTGTGTCGAATGCCCAAGCAGAAGTTGACACACGCAGCGGGGCTGCGAGGAGCGCGCAGGACATCGCTGCTGGGGCTGCGCTCGGCTACGGCGGGGCCGCCGCTCAGCCCGCGCTCTGCACAGCGCCGACCACGGCGGCACTTCTGCCGAGCTCGGTCACCCGCACCAGCACCCTGTGTCGGTGCACGGCTGGCCATTCCCGCGGGCACGGCTGGCCATTCCCGCGGGCACGGCTGGCCATTCCCGCGGGCACGGCTGGGCACCCCCGCGGGCACGGCTGGCCATGCCCGCACACCCGGGGCAGCCGCAGCACGGCGCCCGGCGGGCACAGCTGCTGCCGCAGCGCC